>NW_006921843.1:4795229-4813915 GCF_000298275.1 Orycteropus afer afer | reverse complement strand
TACATTATTCTTTAGCATGCATTGCATAGTATTCCATTGTGTGTATGTACCATAGTTTGGTTATCCATTCCTCAGTTGATGGACACCTAGTTTGTTTCCATCTTTTGGCTATTGTAAATAGTGCTGCGATGAACATGGGTGTGCATATGTCCGTTCTTGTCATGGCTCTCACTTCTTTACGGTATATACCTAATAACGGAATGGCTGAGTCAAATGGTAGTTCTAGTTCCAGCTTTTGAAGGAATTGCCATACTGCTTTCCATAATGGTTGTACCATTTTACAGTCCCACCAGCAGTGTATGACAGTCCCAATCTCTCCACAACCTCGCAAGCATTTGTTATTTTCTGTCTCGTTGAACTTTGCTACTAGTGCTGGAGCAAGATGGTATCTCATTGTTGTTTTGACATACATTAACTCTTAATTTGCAACACATTTTGGTAGATTTTAGAAGTAGATTGCTGGGCCTTTCTTCCTAGTCCATCTTACTCTGGAAGCTCTAGTGAAGTCTGTAGCATCATAGTAACTTAACAAGCCTCCATGGCAGATGGGTGGTGGCTGTGCCTGAGATGCTTTGGCCAGGATGCTTTGGCAGATGCTGTTACCTTCATTTTGCAGATGAGGAAACCAAAGCTTAGGAGGTAAGGGGATCAAAACTTACTCTGGCCCATGTTCTTTCCACCACGTAGTGCTCCCTTGGCCAGGCCCAGACTTCTCAAATGCTCTTCCTCTTTTCCTTTTTCACTCCCACCCATCTTGGCTCAGTCTTGTCTACTCTTGAGCTTCCTCTCCTCTGAACCTATAGAATATGGCTTGTACTTGATAACCTGTTGCCTCTTGGTATCTCTTGCATTGTCTGAAAATGAGCTGCCATAGGTGAGAACTAGTCTAGAAGTTAGGAAATCTGAGTTTAGTTCTGCTACTGTCTAGCTTTTTTTTAGGCAAATCACCTCAATTCTTTGCAGTAGGCATGGCAGGCAGAATGGAAGAAGATGTAATCTCCTAGGCCCTTTTTTTTCTGATTCTTTGATGGCTAGGTGATTTTTCTTGTGCTAGTATTTTGTCTTCTCAGGCAGGAGGCTTTGTTTTGTTTTGAATTTTTCATTTGAGGTATAATTTACATTAGAATAAGCTTTTTATGGCAAGACTCATTTATGTTCATTAAGTGCCTAGGATGGGCCTGTATAAAATAGATTAAGAGTGGACTTTCTCAATCTCTCTGGGTCAGCAGGTCTTACTGCAAAAACATTTTATGGTGTAAAGGGCATGAACTTTTTGGTGGCTTATCACACTCAGCATCAAACCAAAACCACTTCCTCCTAGGTCACCCCCCCTCCCCTCTCATCACATTGCTGTTCATGCTGCACATAGCCTGCTACCCTCCATCCACAGTGATTATCTTCTGGTTCCTTCAACATGCTGCTTCCTCCCTTCCTCACTGCCTTCTTTCTGTGCGCCTTCTCTGACCTGTTAGGCTGTTTTTTTCTTTACATAGCTAGCTCCTCCATACCTCTCCTCCTGCCTGGACAGGCAGTCCTTGGCCTTTTTGTGTTAATTGTTTTCTTTCCTCATCTCTTCAAGTCAGCACAAAGTGTATTTTGTTTCCTATTGTTTTCCCACTGTGTTCCCCACGCTAGCATGGAACCTGACGTGGGGAAGCCCTCAGACATTCAATGGAATCTTGGGAATTGAATGAGAAATTAATGTGTTTGTGCCCATTGGCTCCAATTTAAAAAAATTTCTATCTTTTTTCTTATGAGAAATGTAGAATTGCTGGTATAGATTCCCCTCAGAGTTACTTTTTCTGTATTCAGGTTCTTGCACAAGCCACCACCTCAGACCTCATTGACCAGTCCGTCAGCCATCATTCTTTGTTATTCTTTGAACAGTCTCCTTTTTCTCCATATTTCATTTTAAATTTTAGAATGGAGTATGGTATTCCTAATATATTTAAACAGAGTCTAGTTGAAGAAATTATTTAAACCCTGACATTTTTCTGTTATAATATAGATCTAGGGTCCTGTGAAGTGCTTGTGTTTTGCTTTTATTCTTTATGAAATTTCCTGGGGCAAATATATGTCTGATTAACTGAAATATAATGGGCAGGGCCGTGATAAGGAAAATGTGTGAAGAAGTGAGTAATTCCTCGCCATGCCCCACATTTCCTTCCTTACTCCCCGCTGGCCAGCAGAACATTCTCTTCTGCTTTCCCTGACCCTTGGTATTCCTCATAGATGTACAAGAAGTACCTGTTGTTCTTTTATTACTATTGTCAGTGGTGGTGTTTGTTTATGGCATCGAGTCAGGCCCGAGTCATAGTGACCCCTTCTTGGGTTTCCGAGGCAGTATCACTACGGAAGTAGATTGCCCAGTCTTCCTTCCAAGGAATGGCTGGTGGGTTTGAACCACCAGCCTTCTGGTTAGCAGTCAGTCATATGCCTTAGGCACTATACTACCAGAGTTCCTTGTCAGTATCTTCCTATATTTCAGAGATAAGATAAAAAAAGAAAACCAAACCAAAAATGAAATGGCTCTTCAGTTAGCATTACATTCTTTTCTCCTTTTTTATTTTAGTACTGTTTTAGTATTTCAAACAGTTCAACAAAATTTCGTATTTATGTTTATAATGATATTTTCAGTAGCTGAAAAAATGAGAAAATTTATTCATCAAGAAGTCAGTATTTTGACTCTTATTCACATAAGCATTTTTCCTTATGTCTTTTTCCACAAACTTGTCTTACCTCTAGCTTTTTTTTTCATGACTAAAGGTAAGATAATATTAATAAAAAATAATCAATTCTGAAGTAATCTAAAGGATTGTTTGACAGTGTGTACATATGTGGCAAGTGGAAATAGTTTGATAACAGATGAAACCACTGATGCTTGAATGTGGCTGCCATGTCATGCAGAAATGTGGAAATGAGGGCTCTTGCAGTAGATTTGAAATAGAAGACACTGAAATCCCAGTTATTGGATGCCTGAGGCAACCTCTGTAGCTATCATTCCTTTTAACAAAGACTTTTGATGTAGCACATCTGTCGTTTTAAATTATCTCTGCAACATATTTTGTAGATTATACTCCAGTAGGTTTACAATTCAAATATTTTATGTTAAGATTATTTCTGACTTCCTTTTAAATGTATTACCTCTTTTCTAGCCTGCACCTGAGATTAAAGTTGTGTCCAATCTGCCAGCAGTAACCATGGAGGAGGTAGCCCCAGTGAGTGTGAGTGATGCGGCTCTTTTGGCCCCAGAGGAAATCAAGGTAAGTAGTCAATGTTAAAGCTTAGTATCTGTTTATAAACTACTTGTTTATACTCAGATCTCCATTTATTTAATGTCATTTGCCTTGAGTTTATAGTTTTTATTCTAGTATATCTCAGTAGTTTCTTAGTAAGTAGAGTCAAACTAATGATGTTTAATTAATTAATATAATATAGTTTATAAATATTAATAGTATAAAGTTGTTTTTTATGTTTTCAGGTTGTCAGTATCTTGTTATAATCCACTTTGACTAATAGCAGTGATGTTAGGTTTAAAACAAATTGCTTATATTGCTTGTATACTAGAAATATTCTTATAGCAGCATTTTCCCCTTATTTTGTCCATTGAATGTTTATCATATGAAAGGGAGTTCTAAAATAGAATGCTTGGATATTGAAGAAATTGGATGGATGTACAAAATGCAGGCAGTCGTTGCTTGTGAGCATTTAAAACCATGCCTTACATATTAATGATGGTTCTCTTGGGGCCTCATCTTCCTCTCCAGTTAAGCAGCAGAGCCCTCTGTTCAGTAGACAGCTCTGGCAGGACAGGCTAGTAATTGAGAGGAGGGTACACTCGGTCCTCTCACTGGATGGATGTTTTTCTCCCCTGCTACTGTTCTCTTGGAAGCTCCACCCTCAGCCCAGTAACTATCATTAGCAATTGTGAACAAGGGCCACCTCAGGCATGCCTGCTGCCTGTGTGAGTTAGTTTGGGAACTAATACATGATTGCAACAGTCTGTCAAAAGCTACATTCCAGGATTGGAGAGCTCTTTGGAACAGGCGGGGATTGTGCCACATGCTCCTACACTTACCCATACACTTATATAGCTCATGGGCCCATAACCTGTAGACTTATAGCTCATGGGCCACCTACCATGGAATTGCACTGTCATTTTTCCTTCTGTTTCAATTTCCAGAAATGATTAAATTAACTAGTATGCTGGTTATTTCTTAATAGGAAAAAAACAAAGCTGGAGATATAAAAACAGCTGCTGAGAAAACAGGTACAGATAAGAAACGAGAACGAAGAAAAAAGAAACATCAAAAGCGTATGAAAATAAAGGAGAAGGAGAAGCGGAAAAAACTTCTAGAAAAGAACCATCCAGACCAGGCAGGGAAATACACCAAAGCAGTGGCCTCAAAGAAATTAAAACAGCTGACAAAGGCAGGCAAAGCATCATTACTGAAGGTATGAAATGAGTGAGCAGGGGGGAGAAGACTATTGACAGGGCTTTGTAGAGTAGGCTTTGGCAAATGGTAAGGGGGTGTCTGCCAGACCAAAGTGATTGGCCCAGCCCAAAACAGCACACTTGGACAGGAGTGAAAGGCACTTTGTTGACTGGCTAGAATATTCTGCCGTAAGTAGCCTTCACCTTTCTGAAGTGTTTAATGTAGGTCCTTCATAACATTGAGTCCTGGCAGCATTATTTCTCCCACCCCTTCCCCCTTTAAATTATAAGAGCATTATGGGAATAATGTACTGTTTGAGAGCTGTTCCATGGGAATGGCCCATCCCTTCTCTAATGTCTCTCTGTGCTGACTGACTTCATTGTTAATAATTTCTTCTAGTCTTTTTTCAATTTATATTTTTGTACATTATTGTAACATACTATTATGTTTTTGCACTTGGCATTTTTTCTCTTATAAGCACATTTTGTAGCATGAGCATATATTTCTCTTAATTGCAGGATGAAGGAAAAGACAAGGCCTTGAAGTCATCTCAAGCATTCTTTTCTAAATTACAAGATCAAGTAAAGATGCAAATCAGTAACACAAAGAAAACAGAAAAAAAAAAGAAGAAAACACAAGATATTTCTATTCTTAAATTAAAGTTATGATATATTTTGAATATAATGTAAATATTAATGGGTAAGCTTACAGCCTTTCATTGTTCTGTTTTATAATAAAGTTTTAGAGAACTTTTTGCACTGATGGCAGATGTTTGAGAGTTCTAAGGTTTTGTAAAGACAAACTCTAAACTGTATGTGGGAAGCCAGATCTTGTTTTTTCTGGGTATGAAGTAGGACCTCTATCCCAAGATCCTTCCCAGCACTGGGGCTGTCTGTGCCACACCTGTAGTACTCTCCCTAGGACCTGGGGAAAGGCCAGCTGTTCACACCAGGTGAGTGAGAGTGGCCTACTGCTTGAGAAGGGTGCAGGGGCAAGGCACCCCATCATATCCAGGTTTCTACAGCAGAGGTCCTCTCTGGGATTGCAATTTCTTCTCCAACTGACATCATTTTACAAAACCAGTAGGGGTTTCTCCAAGTGCTTTACATTCTTTCCATTTTGGAAATCATCTGTCATCTGAGCACAGGTTAGGGTAGGCTGTAGAATACTACCTACATCAGATACATAGAGGACAAGGTGTAATCTAGAAATGATAGAAACCAAAACCCACTGCCATCAAGTCAGTTTTGACTTACAGCGCTTATAGGACAGAGTAGAACTGTCCCATAGGATGTCCAAGGGTATAAATCTTTACAGAAACAGACACATCATCTTTCTCCTGTGGAACAGCTGGTGAACTCAAATCACCAACCTTTTGGTTAGCCATGGGATGCTTTAACCATTGCACCACCAGAGCTCCTTAGAAATGATAAAAGTTAAGTACAACTAAGGAGCTAGACTAACCTCTGCAGAAGGTATAAGAGACCACCAGGTCCTCCTTATTTTCATCTCCCTATTCAGAGAAAAGGAGCTGTGGTGCACTGGTTAAAGCATTCCTCTGCCAACCAAAAGGTTGGTGGTTTGAACACACCAGCCACTCTGGGAGAAAAATGAGATAGTCAATTTCCGTAAAGATTTACATTCTTGGAAGCGGCCATCTAGATTAACAATGGGTCTCCTCATCCAGAGCAAAGAAGAATGAAGAAAACCAAAAAAAGGTATGGAAATGATTAGTCTAAGGGACTGGAAGACCATGCGATCCTCAGACTATATGACCATGAGACCAGAAGAACTAGATGGTGCCCAGTTACCACTGAGTGGGAGAACAATGTAGAACAAAACTCAAGAATTACAAAAAAAGAAAAAAGACCAGGCTTGCTGGTCTGACAGAGCCTGGTGGAACCCTTGAGACTATAGTCCCCAGCTGCCCTTCAGGTCTGGAATTGAACTCACTCCGGTGGCTTCCAGCCAAATAAAAGACCGGCATATAGGCTGAATATTTACATCAGGTAGATACAGTCCTTGGAGAGATCAATCATGGGAGAACAGAAGGGCAGTGAATGCACATGGAGACAGCTTGGGGGATAGGTGTGCATGGGAGGGAAGGACACAGGGAAGAGGTAACTATGGGGAGGAAGTGGGGAAAGAGCTGCTGCATTGTGGGAATTTGCAGTCAGTGTCCTGAAACAAAATGTTTAAACTTCTGTATGGAAAATGAAATTGTTCTGTGAACTTTCCCCAAAACCACAATAAAAATTAAAAAAAAAAAAAAATTTACAGCCTTGAAAACCCTATGGGGCAATTCTCTGTCCTGAAGGGTCACTATGAGTCTGAATAGATTTGATGGCAGTGGGTTTCCATGGGAAATTGTCTTGTCTGATAAGTCTCCAATTATACTTTTTGTTAGAAATGCTTTCTGCCTCATAGCAGATGAGTGAAAAATGACAAATTGTGTGACTTAATATGATTCAGCTGAAGCAACAGAGGAAGCCCTGGTTTCCCATCTGCAAGGGTTGATCACAGTCGTCATGCAGGAGCTGGATGAGCTGAGGAAAGGGCCAGGAATGGGATACAATACCAGTCTCTACTGAACTGTACTTTATTTCCAGTTTTATTTAAGATAGAGCTTTCAAGTGTGCCTGTCTTCCAGTTTGACCCTTGGTCTCTAGCCTTAGTCCTTGTTTTAGTGGTGATTTGCATAATATATGGCCCCAGGACTTCCCATTTTTGTTTGTTATGCATTCAGACAGTTTGACAACTGCTAGTTTAATTCTCTTTCATAATTTGTCAGAATCAGGTTATTTTATCTTGTAGTGATGATTTCATTTTACATATATCCAAAGGTAATTTGATATTTGCTGAGTTCAAATCACTTTCTATTTTGTTGGGTTTTTTGTTTTCTTGTCCTCAATCTAGGTGAGGTGATTGCTATAGTTTAAAAATTATATTCATTTAGAGTACTTGCTCTGTGTCAGGTACTGTTCTAGGTGCTGGGGATATAACAGAAAAAACAAAAATTCCTACCCTTATGAAGTGTGTATTCTAGGGAGAACATACACAATTTTTCTATATAAATCAGAAGCCACCATTTATCTAAAACTAAATCAATACTCCTTCCCCTCCATTTTGTCTCCTTAAAGAGGTAATCGGGTAGTCATAGTTTGGAATTGTATCATTCTTTTGCTTTCTGCAAAACATATTTTTACCACATACACGTTTCCTAGGTGATTTATTGCTTAATTTTGCTAGCATTTGAATTTTACATAAATAAAACACTATGGACTCATCTATGGCTTGCTTTTTCACTGAATGCTGATTTCCCTCAAATTCATTCATAATGCTATATTTAGCTAAAGTTCATTCATCTTCACTGATGTGCAATATTTATAAGTGTACTACAATTTTATTTGCTTATACTGTTGACATTTGTTTGCAGTTTTTACCGTTATCAATAATGCTGTTTGAATATCCTGTTCACAGGTAGTACTAAGTCCTAGGCTCTGCACTACTCCGAGTAGAGTTACCAGGGAGAAAGTGCAACAAAGGGTGCCAAATTGGTTTCAAAGTAGTTGTACAAATTGCATTTTCATCACATGTTTATCAGCATTTGGTATTGGTAGGCTTTTAAAACTTTAATCTTTGCCATTCTGTTGGTTTTAGTTGCTGTCAAGCTGATTCTGACTCATAGCGACCTTATGTACAACAGAAAGAAACACTGCCCAGTTCTATGCCATCCTCACAATCATTTCTATGATTGAGTCCATTGTTGCATCCACTGTGTTAGTCTATCTCATTGAGGGTCTTCCTCTTTTTCTCTGACCCTCTGTTTTACCAATTGCAGTGCAGTAAATTACTTAATATAACCCTTCTAGCTATAGTCTTCAATTTTGTGATGTATTATAAATCTTAGCCTCTATGCCTGTTTGGGGTGGGATTTATCCTGAGCCCTACCTTGCTGGAGGGTGGTTCAAGTCACCACCCATCGTTTCCTTGAGGGTATATATGTGAATGTTCTGGCAAATCTCACTTGCTCTGGATCCCACATGTAGTTCGTCATCATTTCATCCCCAGTTCTTGGGACTTGAGACAGCAGCCAGTCATCTGACCTGCAAATCTGGGTTCATGGACTCCTACAACCACATGAGTGAGAGAATACTTCAGACCAATGCCTGACCCATGGATTTGGGACTTGCCAGCCTCCACCACCACATGAGCCATTTCCCTGGCAGATTGTGAATTCTATGAGACAGTACAGTGAAATACGGAACCCTGAGACTGGAGGGAGAGTACTGAGGGGAGGAAGAGGAGTTAATGTTAGAGATGATGGAGTGGTACAGTAGTTTGGAAAACTTGGACATTTGGGACATCTTAATTCCACCTCGTAGGGATCAGCCTTGTGCTGATGCTTCTAAAAAAAATTATTCAAGCACCAACCGTGGTATCTTTCTCCAGGAATTGGTCTCTCATGAAAACGACCAAAGTACAGGAGGTGAAGTCTCACCATCTTTGCTTCTAAGGAGAATTCTGGCTGTATTTCATTCAAGACACATTTCTTGTTTCTTCTGGCAGTCGATGATATACTCAGTATTCTTCACCATTATAATTCAAATGCATAAATTCTTCAGTCTTCCGTATTCGTTATCCAACTTTGGCACGCATATGAGGCAATCAAAAATACCATGGCTGCCTTCTAGCCACAGTGACATCTTTTTAACACTTTAAAGAGGGACTTAGAAGCAGATTAGCCCAGTGTAATACAATGTCTGATTTCTTGACTGCTGCTTCCATGGGTGTTTATTGTGGATCCAAGTGAAATGAAATCCCTGACAACTTCAATCTTTTCTCCATTTATTGTGGTGTTGCTTATTGGTTCAACTATGATGATTTTTGTTTTCTTTATGATGAGGTATAATCTATACTGAAAACTATAGTCTTTGATCTTCATCAGTAAGTGATTCAAGTCATCTTCACTTTCAGCAAGCAAAGTTATGTCATCTGCATATGGCAGATTTTAATGAGTCTTCCTCCAATCCTCACACATGTTCTTCATATAGTCCAGCTTCTCAGATTATTTGTCAGCATATAGACTGAATAAGTAAGGAAGCAGAGGCAGGGATCCAGGTAAGGCCGGGGACCCAGGCCACAGCCCTCCCAAACAGTGGGAAAGCAGAGAATAAGTAGGAGAAGGTGAGGACCAGCACAGAATGAGAAAGCAGAGACAGGGATCTAGGTAAGGCTGGGAACCCAGGCCATGGCCCTTCCAAGCAACAGGAAAGCAAAGACAAAGTCAGGGGAGGGTGACCAGGACAGAGTGAGGAAACAGAGATAGGGATCCAGGTAAGGCTGGGGGCCCAGGCCACACCTATCCCAAGCCATGGGAAAGAGGCAGGAATCTATGTAAGGGGAGGGTGGGGTGGGTGGAGATGTTTTGAACAGCTAAGGGAGACAAACTTGGCTGTCAGTTTGTCCTACTGTAGTGGCGTGTTGCTGTGAGGCTTGAGGCTGTGCCACTGGTGTCTCAAACCCAGCAGGGTTGCATATGGTGCATAGGTTTCAACAGCTTACAGACTGAGACAGGCAAGGAAGAAGGAGGAGGCCATCCACTTCTCAAAGAATTGGCCAGAGAAAACCTTATGAATAGCAGAGAAACACTATCTTGTTCATTACTGTGCAACTTTATGAATAGCCCGGAAACATTGTCTGATACAGTGCAGGAGGATAAGCCACTTAGGTCAGAAGGCTGTCAAAATAGAACCAGGAAAGAGCTGCATCATCAGAGTAGAATCAGCCTTAATGATATGGATAAGGTAAAGCTTTTGAGACCTCCATTTGCTGACATAGCATGACTCAAATTGAGGAGAAACAGCTGCAAACATCCATTAATAATCGGAACATGGAATGTACAAAGCATGAATCTAGGAAAATTGGAAGTTATCAAAAATGAAATGAAGTGCATAAAGATTGATATCCCAGACATTAGTGAGCTTAAATGCACTGGTTTGGGCCGTTTTGAATCAGACCATCATGTGGTCTACTATGCCGGGAATGACAATTTGAAGAGGAATGGCATGGCATTCTTCATCACAAAGGATGTTTCGAGATCTGTCCTGAAGTACAATGCTGTCAGTGATAGGATAATATCCATATGCCTACAAGGAAGACCCATTAATACGACTATTATTCAAATTAATGCACAAACTACCAAAGCCAAAGATGAGGAAATTGAAGATTTTTATCAGCTTCTGCAGTTTGAAATTGATCAAACATGCAATCAGGCTATGTTAATTATCACTGGTGACTAGAATGCAAAAGTTGGAAACGAAGAATCGCCGGTAGTTGGAAACTTTGGCCTTGGTGACAAATAATGCTCAAGATGGCATGACAGAATTTTGCAAGACAAATGACTTACTCATTGCAAATACCTTTTTACAACAACACAAACAGCAGCTATACAGGTAGACTCTGCCAGATGGAATACACAGGAATCAGATTGACTACATCTGTGGTAAGAGGTGATGGAAAAGCTCAGTATCTTTAGCCAAAACAAGGCCAGGAGCTGATTGTGGAACAGACCATCAACTGCTCATATGCAAGTTCAACTTGAAGTTAAAGACAGTTAAAACAAGTCCATGAGAGCCAAAATATGATCTTGAATATATCCCTCTGAATTTAGAGACCATCTAAAGAATTGCATTGAACACCAGTGACCTAAAACCAGATGAATTGTGGGATGACATCAAGAACATCTTCCATGTTTCTTCAAGAGGTCACTAAAAAGACAAAAAAAGAAGAAAAGACCAAAATGGATGTCAGAAGAAACTCTAAAACTTGCCCTTGAATGGAGAGTAGCTAAAGCAAATGGAAGAAATGACAAGATAAAAGAGCTGAACAGAAGATTGCAAACAACAGCTCAAGCAGACAAAGCCAATTACTATAATGAAATGTGCAAAGACTTGGAGTTAGAAAACCAAAAGGGAAGAGCACACTCAGAATTCCTCAAGCTGAAAGAGCTGGGGAAAAATCTTAAGCCTTGAGTTGCAATATTGGAAGATTCAATGGGCAAAATATTGAATGATGCAGGAAACATTAGAAGAAGATGGAAGGAATACAAAGAGTCACTGTACCAAAAAGAACTGGTAGATCTTCATCCATTTCAGGAGGTGCCATATGATCAAAAACCAATGATATTGAAGGAAGAAGTCGAAGCTGCACTGAAGGAATTGGCAAAGAACAAGGCTCCAAAATTTGATGGAACACCCACTGAGATGTTTCAACAAACAGATGCCCACTGGAGGCACTGACTTGGTTATCCCAAGAGATTTGGAAAACAGCTACCTAGCCAACTGACTGGAAGAGATCCATATTTGTACCCATTCCAAAGAGAGGTGATCCCACAGTGTTGAAATTATTGAACAATAACATTAATATTGCATGCAAGTAAGATCTTACTGGAGCTAATTCAAAAACGATTGCACCAGTATATTGACAGAGAACTTCCAGAGGTGCAAGCTGGATTCAGAAGAGAACATGGAACAAGGGCTATCATAGCTACTGTCAGATGGATCCTGGCTCAATGCAATGAATACCAGAAAGATGTTTACTTGTGTTTTATTGACTATGCAAAGGCATTTGATTGTGTAGATCATAACAAATTGTGGATGACATTGAGAAGAATGGGAATTCTGGAACACTTGATTGTGCTCTTGAGGAACCTGTACATTGAACAGCAGGCTGTTGTTCAAACAGAAGAAGGGCACACTGCATGGCTTAAAATCAAGGAGGGAGTGTGTCAGGGTTGTATCATTTCTCCATACTTGTTCAATCTGTATGCCGAACAAATGATCTGAGAAACTGGACTATATGAAGAAGAACATGGCATCAAGATTAGAGGAAAAAATCATTAACAACCTGTGATACGCTGACAACACAACTTTGCTTGCTGAAAGTGAGGATGACTTGAGGCACTTACTGATGAAGATTGAAGAATACAGTCTGCAGTATGGATTACATCTCAGAATAAGGAAAACAAAAATCCTTACAATTGGGCCTATAAGCAGCATCACAATAAATGGAGAAAAGATTGAAATTGTGGAAGACTTCACATTGCTTGGGTCTACAATCAATGTCAATGGAAGCAGCAGTCAGGACTTCAGACGACATATAGCACTGGGCAAGTTGGCTGCAAGGGACCTCTTTCAAGTACTGGGGAGCAAGGGTGTCTCCTTGAGGACAAGGGTGTGCCTGACACAAGCCATGATATTTTCAATCGCCTCATATGCATGTGAGAGCTGGACAGTGAATAAGGAAGATCAAAGAAGAATTGATGCTTTTGAGTTGTGCTGGCAAAGAATGCTGAAAGTACCATGGATGGCTAAAAGAAGTAACAGATCTGTCCTGGAGGAAGTGCAGCTGGAATACACTTTGGAAGCAAGAATGGCCAGACACTTCATCTCACCTACTTTGGTCATGTCAGAAGGGACCATTTCCTGGAGAAGGATGTCATGCTTGGTAAGGTGGAGGGTTGATGAAAGAGGGGAAGGCCCTCAACGAGATGGATTGACACAGTGGCTGCGACGATGGTCTCAAGTATAGCAAGGATCATGAAGCTGGTTTGGGACTTGGCAGTGTTTCATTCTGCTGTTCATAGGGTGGCTATGAGTTGGACAGGACTCGACAGCACCTAACAACAACACAAATAGATTGAATAAGTATGGTGAAAGGATATAACCCTGACTCACACTCTTCCTGATTTTAAACTATGCAGCATCCCCTTGTTCTGCTCTAATGTCAGCCTCTTGGTCTGCGTACTGGTTCCTTACGAGCACAATTAAGTGTTCTGGAATTCCTGTCATTTGCAGTGGTATCTATAATTTGTTATAATTTACATAGTCCAATGTCTTTGCATAGTCAGTAAAACACAAGTAAACATCTTTGTGATATTCTTTGCCTTCATACAAGATCCATTGGACATCAGCAATGGTAACCCTCATTCCACATTCACTTCTGAATCCAGCTAGAAATTCCAGAAGTTCCCTGTAAATATACTGTTACAACTATTTTTAAATTATCTTCAGCAAAATTTTACTTGCATGTGGTATTAATGATATGGTTCAATAATTTCTGCACTCTTTTACATCACTTTTCTTTAGAATGGGCACAAATATGGATCTCATCCAGTTGGCCAGGTAGCTGTCTTCCAGATTTCTTGACATCAACAAGTAAGTGCCTCCAGCACTGCATCTGTTTGTTGAAACATCTTAATGGGTATTTCATCAATTCCTGGAGTCTTGCTTTTGCCAGTTCCCTCAGTGCAGCTTGGACTTCATCCTTCAATACCATTGCTTCTTGATCATATGCTACCTTCTGAAATGGTTGAATGTTGACCAATTCTTTTTGGTACAGGGGCACTATGTATTCCTTACATCTTCTTTTGATACCTTCCTGCATTGTTCAATATTTTGCCCACAGAATCTTTAAATATTGCAATTTAAGGCTTGAATTTTTTTTCTTCAATTCTTCAAGCTTGAGAAATGCTGAGCATGTTCTTTCCTTCTGGTTTTATAACTCTAGGTCTTTGCCCATTTCATTATAATACTTTACTATGTCTTCTCAAGCTGCTCTTGAAATCTTCCATTCAGTTCTTTTATTTCATCATTTCTTGCATTCACTTTAGCCACTCTATGTTAAAGAGTAAGTTTCAAAGTCCCTTTGGACATCCATTTTGGTCTCTTCTTTTCCTCATCTTCCTGTATGATGTTCTTAACGTCATCCCACAACTTGCCTACTCTTCAGTCATTGGTGTTCAATGCATCAAATCTGTTCTTCAGATGGTCTCTACATTTGGGTGAGATATAATTAAGGTCATATTTTGGCTCTTGAGGGCTTGTTTTAATTTTATTCAGCTTCAATTTGAACTTGTATATAAGCAAATGATGGTTTGTTACACAGTTACCCCCAGTGGTGTTGTGATTGATGATAATTGAGCTTCTCCTTCCCTTCTTTCCACAGATGTAGTCAATTTGATTCCTGTGCATTCCATCTGGCAAGATTCATGTGGATAACTATCATTTATGTTATTGAAAAATACATTTGCAATAAACAAGTTGTTGGTCTTGCAAAATTCTATCTTCTAACATTGTAAAGAAGGGACTCCTAGAAGACTTACAGAGCCTGTGTATAGACGAAGAGGCTGTCATTCAAACAGAACAAGGGAATACTGTGTGGTTTAAAATCAGGCAAGGAGTTGTATCCTGTCACCATACTTGTTCAATCTGAATACTGAGCAAATAATCTGAGAAGCTAGAAAATATGAAGAGCAAAGCATTAGTATTGGAGGAAGGCTTATTAACAACCTGTGATATGCAGATGACACAATCTTGTTTTCTGAAAGTGAAGAGGACTTAAAGCACTTACCGATAAAGATCAAAGACTACAGCCTTCAATATGGATGAGATCTCAGTATAAAGAACACAAAAATCTTCACAACTGGACCAATAAACAGCATCATGATAAACTGAGAAAGCACTGATCTTATCAAGGATTTTATTTAACTATATCCATGATCGATGCCCATGGACACAGCAGTGAAGAAATTAAATGATGTATAGGCAGTCACCATTTTATGAACAAATTTAGTTCCAAATCTGTCTTTAAGTCAAATTTCTACATAAATCAGAACAGATAGGTATCATTTGTACCTAACATATGTTAGTCAAATGTTTGTCCTAATTTGTGGTATATAGTATACTTTTCTATGCATAAAAAGCATAAAAGACAGACTTCTAGATACACTAAAATGTCTTTAACATAATAATAGGTTGGACAGGGGGTTGGTTTGTAACTCTATGGAATGTGCATAACCCAGGAACTGCCTGTATTGCACAGGACAAACCTGCTGCAAAAGACTTCTTTAAAGTGTTAAAAAGTAAAAATGTCATTTTGAGGTCTAACATGCACCTGACATTTTTAGTTGCCTCATATATATGCAAAAGCTGCACAATAAGGAACATTGAAGAAGAACCGATGCCTTTGAATTATGGTGTTGGTGAAGAATTTTGAGTGTACCGTGAACTGCCCGAAGAACTAACAAATCTGTCTTGGAAGTACAACCAGAATGCTCCTTAGAAGTAAAGATGGTGAGACTTGATCTCATGTACTTTGGGGATGCTTTTAGGAAAGACCAGTGCCTGGAGAAGGACATCATGCTGGATAAATAATGTAGAGGTTCAGTGAAAAGGAAGACCCTTGAGTTCTGGTAAGATGGTAGAATAGGCAGAAAGACTGAACAGACCCTCTTCAACAAAGAAAAGGGGAACCAATTAACACAGATACAGAAGATAATTCTAGAACCCTGAGCTTTGAAGGGAAGGCTATAGAAGTGGATACAACTAGTAGAAGAATTTGTATGAAAATACCAAAAAAGGAGACATACGGAGCTGTGGTCTGGCAGCAATCCTGACAGATAGCTTGGATATTGACGAGTGGTGTTAGGACCTAAGAATTAAACTAAAAATCACCCCTGCTAGCCAGGGACTGCATGGAGGACTGCTCTGTTGGCTGGTGAATAAAAGGGGAAGAAAGAGGAAGGCAGGCTGAGCAGTGGAGTTTTGCCTGTCTGGAAGGTACAGCCATTTTGAAAGTTTATAGGTGGTTTGACCATTTTGGATATTTAAAATGACAGTGTTCTCCCAGATTCCCAGGACTTAAGAACAGGTTCCACTTGCCAGGAACCACAAGGACATTCCAGACACTGATGACTGGAAAGCTTCACTTAGTGAGAACCACATTTCCTTCTCCACCAACAGGCCAATGATAAACAGTCACCAACAACAGCCTGACTCACCCTTAGCTACCCTTCACAAACAGTTAACGGAGCAGAGATCTAAATCCAGCAATTTCACAATGTCTCAGAGACAACAGACCATCACAGTCCACACAAAGAAGCAAGATAAAGTGGTAGAAACAAGAGAACAGGATACAGACCCAGAACACATTCCTGAGGAAGAAGCAGCATTGGAACACCCTGAGAAGGAATTCAAAAGAATTATACTTAGGTATCTTAAAAGGATTGAGAGACAGATCAAGGAAAACACAGGCAAAACCCTAGAACAATTTTGGAAGAAAATACAAGAACAAATGACAAAGTAAATGAAAAATTAGAAATGATTCAAAATTTACAGATAGAAATCCAGAAGATTAATACTAAATTGTCAGAAATAGGTAACACATTGAAAGGGCAAAGGAGTAGAATTGATGCAATGGAAGGCAGAATTAATGATATTAGACAAAAGACAAATACCTGGATACTTCTTTGAAAGGGATCAATCAGAAAAAAGATCAAGACAAAGTGAAAAAAGCCTAAGGTTCACATGAGGTGCCATCAAAAGGAATAACCTACGTGTCACTGGAATTCCAGAACAGGAAGAGAAAAATAAAACCACTGAGAAAATTGTCCAAGATTTGTTGGAAGAGAACTTCCCTGATATGATGAAAGATAAGAATATATCCATTCAGGAAGTCCAACAAACCCCAAACAGGATAGACCCAAAAAGAAAATCACCAAGACATAACATCATCAAACTCATCAAAACCAGAGATGAAGAAAGAACCCTGAAAGCAGCATGGGAAAAACAAAAAGTTACCTACAAAGGACAACCAATAAGAATAAGCTCTGATTTCTCAGAGAAACCATGCAAGCGAGAAGGCAATGGGATGGTATATATAAAACCCTGAAAGAGAAAAATTTTCAACAAAGAATTATATACCCGGCAAAATTGTCCCTCAAATGTGGTGGTGAAATTAGGAGATTTCCAGATAAACAGAAATTAAGGGAATTTGTTAACACCAGACCAATCTTACAAGAAATACTAAAGGGAGTCCTTTAAACAGAGAACCAAAAATATCAAACAACAACTGACCATTTATACACAAGATGACATGACCCAGAAACCACAGATATGGACATATCCAAAGTAAAATAAGTGTACAAGATTGTAAACAGGGGACCAGAGACATCAATTGGCAAATGAGGACAACTACAAACCAAACAGAGACAAAATACTGTGTAGTTACAGAACTTCTAATTGGTGAGGAAGTCAAGGGTGGCAAGATAGAATGTACTGTTCTAAACTTGGGAAGAAAATGATAAATCACAGGGTAACCACAAAGAAAAATGATAAACCTTCACATCACAATAAAAAAGAGGAGAAGTACAAATATTCCATAAATAGTAAAACAACAACAACAAAGGAAATGATAACACAATTCATAAACATAATGAGCTCAGCACAGAAAATAATATGGAACAAAGAAACCAGGGACACTGTGATGGTTATGTTTGTATGTCAACTTTGCTAGGCCTAGTTGAGTGGCTACTCCTCGGAAGGAAGGTTGGGCATTCCTACTTCTGTAGTGATACTGCCTCGGAAACCCAAGGAGGGGTCTCTATGAGTCGGGGCCAACTCAATGGCAAACAACAACAACAGTTGAGTGGCTGGGCAGCTGGATGTAGTATTCCCCATGATGAGACTGGTAATCAACTCCATGGTGGAATCTACTATCAGCAGCTGAGTAGCTGCCTTCGGGTATGTGGTCTGCTTCCTGTACATAAGGAGAGGCTTTGAGAATGGTCTCTAGCCTTTGGCATGCTTGGACCCTGCATGTAGCCGTGTTGTTGCTCAGCAGCCTGCTATGCTCTGTCGACCTTAGGACTTACAGTGGACTTAAGTTAATGGCCAGCTGTGTGGATTGGTAACATCAGGACTGTTCCTTTTAATTTGTCAACCTTGGGGCTTCTCAGCCTCAGCAGCCAGTGGCTGTCTGAGTGAAGAAACACCTCTAGCTCCAATGGGCCAGGAGCAGGAGGCAGAGCTGGACCCCAAATTTGAGGGGCTTTCACTCAGCCCCTAGAGCCTGGCACTTTGAACTTGGACATACAGCCTCCAAATTGTAAGAAAAAACTCCTGTTTGTTAAGGCCATCCCATTTGTGGTATATTTCTCGTCAGAGCAGCACTAAGTAACCAGAAGAGACACCATGCAAAAACACATAACAAAATGACAGCAACTAATTCATACTTCATGAATGTTAACATTCATTAACACTGAATGTTAATGGATTAAATGCACCACTCAAGAGATGGAGAATTGCAGATTGTATAAGAAAACAAAACCCATCAATATGCTGCCTACAAGAGACACACCTTAGAGACAAAGACAAAAATAGACTAAAAATCAAAGGTTGGAAAAAGATA
>NW_006921843.1:4791834-4793348 GCF_000298275.1 Orycteropus afer afer | reverse complement strand
TGGCATAAATAGACTATCAAGCATAACCAAAAAGGTACAAACAGCAGAAGAGAAACTAGATGAATGGGACCTTCTAAAAATTAAATTTTTATGTGCTTCCAAAGACTTCTCCAAAAGAGTCAAAAGATAACCTACAGATTTGGGGAAAATATTTGGCAATAATATATCTGACAAGGGACTTATCTCTAGAATTTATAGAAAACTCCAACACCTTAATAACAAAGACACAAGTAATCCATTTATAAAATGGGCAGAAGATATGAATAGACACTTCACCAAAGAGGATATTCAGGCAGCCAACAACCATTTGAAGAAATTGATGATCATTAGCCATTAGAGAGATGCAAATCAAAACAACGAGATACCATCTTGCCCCAGCACTAGCAACAAAGTACAACAAGACAGAAAATAGCAAATGCTGGTGAAGATGCAGAGAGATTGGGACTCTCATACATTCCTGGTGGAACTGTAAAATGGTACAACCACGGTGGAAAGCAGTATGGCAATTCCTTAAAATGTTAGAATCAGAAATACCATTTGACCCAGCCATTCCATTACTAGATATATATCCTGAAGAAGTGAGAGCCAGGACAAGAACAGATATATGCACACCCATGTTCATCGCAGCAGTATTTACAATAGCCAAAAGATGGAAACAACCTACATGTCCATCAATGAAAGAATGGGTAATCGAACTATGGCATAACGCACAATGGAATACTTTGCAACCCTAAAGAATAACCTAGAATCTGCAAAACACTGCATAACGTGGATGAACTTGGAGGACATTATGCTGAGTGAAATAAGTCAATCACAGGACAAATATTGTATTAGTATATTATTGTAAAAAGTCAGGGAAAGGTTTATCTATGGAAGGAAATTCTCTTTGTTGGTTACCAGGGGTGGTGGGGAGGGGAAGAAACACTGTTAGATAGGTAGAAATAAGTATTGATTTGGGTGAAGAGAAGGGCAATGTACCAAATGTGAGTGATCAACATGGTGGCATTGAGGAAGAGGAAGACATAGAGAGGTACATAGGAGGTGCAGACAACAAAGATGAACACACAGTACTGCGTTGTCAGTGAAGGCAAACATGGGTATATGGGTGGACAGGTGAGTGGACAGGCTGAACTATT
This sequence comes from Orycteropus afer afer, assembly GCF_000298275.1. Classification (NCBI taxonomy): domain Eukaryota; kingdom Metazoa; phylum Chordata; class Mammalia; order Tubulidentata; family Orycteropodidae; genus Orycteropus; species Orycteropus afer. The sequence continues at coordinate 4,792,212 of NW_006921843.1, read as the reverse complement.
AGGTATGTCTATACAGGAGGATGTGTGCCCAAGACCATGGATAAAGGTGGAAGACAATGGTTCTACAAGTGTATTTGTATGTTCTGTAATAATTCCCAGGTGTATAGTGGAGCTGACAAGGGACAGGGTTGTGGTCACTTCTTGGCCACAACCAGCTACCCAGAAGAAGCAAGTAGTTGAACCCGTGGGCTTAGGACCGTACTCACAAGGGACATCAAGTTCAATCGGCATAACATACTACCCAAAACATTATTTCACCTCCTACTTTGGGGAGTAGCGACTGGGATCTTAAAAGCTTACAAGCAGTCAACTAGATGCAACAACGAATCTCTCCTCGTCCAGAGCGAAGAAGAATGAAAAAAAAAAAAAAAATTCATG
>NW_006921843.1:4774764-4791294 GCF_000298275.1 Orycteropus afer afer | reverse complement strand
AAAAAAGGAAGCCCCTCAATGAGATGGATTGACAAAGTGGCTGCAACAGTGGGCTCAAGCACAGCAATGATTGTGAGGATGGGGCAGGATCAGTGATTTTCATTCTGTTACATATATAGGGTCGCTATGGATTGGAACCTACTTGACAGCATGCAACAACAACAATAGTATGTATCATGTGCTTATTGTCTGTTTTAAAATATCTTTCTTTTTTTATATTTTAATAAGAAAATAAGAGTAAATTTAGTTCCATTTGCTTTACCATTTTTTTAATGAAAATTTAAGAGAATATTGGAAATAAAATGCTTTACCCGAGTTCTTCAGTATGTGTTTGCTAAGAATAAAGTCATTCACTTTCATATAACCATAATATAATTATCAAATCTGAAAATTTAACATTAATACAATGCTATTATCTAATCCACCATTCGAATTTTGTTAATTGCCCCAGTAATATTCCTTCTTTTGCCTTGGTCCTGGATCATTCCAAGATTATTTGCTGTATTTAGTTGTCATGTATCTTAAATTTCCAGTAATCAAACGGTTTCTAAGCTCTTGTCTTTCTTAAGTAACATTTTTGAATTTTACAGACTAATTATTTTGTAAAATGTCCCTAAATTTGGATTTATTTTCTTATGATTTGATACAGATTGTACATTTTTTGGCAGGAAAACTACAGCAGTGATATTGTGTCTTCAGTGCACAATATAAAGAACTCAAGATATCACTATGGCCAATGAAGTTAGTGAGGAAAGCAATTAGTTGATTAAAGTGATGCCTACTGGGTTTTCCCCACTGTAAAGTTACTATTATTTCTTTTAAACTAATAAGTAATTTGTGAGGATATATTTTGATCCTTAAATATCCTGTTCCTCATCAAACTTTCACTCAACAATTTTAGCATCCATTGATGATTTTCTAAACCCATCTTTTATATTTATCTGTAAGTATGCTACTGTAGGGCAGTGTTTTCCCTTCATTCATTCATCCATTTATATTAGTATGTACTTGTGGATTTTTATATTATTCAATGCTTTATACTTCTTTATGAACATCATTTATTTTGCTGCTCCAATTGTCCCTGATTTATACAGTGGGGAGGCTCCTCAAGCTGACTCATGAGTCCCTCTGACATGTCCCCATCAGTCTTTGAGCACTACCTTATTTTCTGGTGCTGTAAGATTTTCCAGACTTATCCTCTTCTTTCCTCAACCAAACCATGGAATCAGCCATTTTACCAAGGAGCCCTGGTTCCTCTTACTAGAGAATTGTATTTAGAGACCAAGATCTGAGTGTCCGGTGTGTTCGTTGCTACTATGCCTATTCAACAAACAGAATTAGGAAACTATGAGTGATGAGTATGAGAGTGTGTGTGTATGTTTGTGTGTGATGTGACATGTATTCCATCTATGAGTGCATACTAATTGCTCCAATTCCAATCCAACATGACTACAGTCTAATTCTAGTTTTCACTCTTCATCATTGTAATGCCTTTTCCAACAGTGAGAAAACTTGCTCCCATAATCTTCAATATATCTATTCATTTGCTCAAGACTAAAATATACAAAAAGTAGTTTCAAAATTATTCAACCTATACTGGGAAAAGCAAAGAATGTGCATTCTACAGTTCTGGAGTGTAGTGTTTTATATTATAATTAGTCCCAACCTTTTTGTTTTGTAGTTTTGTTCAGATTTTCTATGTCCTTACTGATTATTTTTTTTAGTCTTGTTCTATCAGTCACTGAGAGAAGGGTATTAAAAGCTTTATAATTGTGAATCTGTTTATTTCTTCCTTTAGTTCTGTCAGTTTTTGCTTTATGCATTTTAAAATATTGTTATTAGGTGCATACTCACTTATGATTTAATGTCTTCTCATGAATTGCCTCTTTTGACTTCTTTCTCTGTCTTGAAGACTTTGTCTCAATATAGCACTACATTTAGATTAGTGTATTGATATCTTTTTCCATTCTTTTATTTTAAATTATCTGTGTCTCTTACATATGACATATATACATATTCCTCACTTACTATCTCGTTAGTCAACATTTCACATTTATGAGAACTTGGAAAAAATTCTTAGGCAGCAGCACCTCCAACAGTCTGTAACCCATGTGGAGCCATGGACAGGCCCAGGGCACCCTTCATGGGCCACCTCAAACAATCTACCTGGAGACCTGGCAATGACCAGACCACATGAGAGATGATGGCCGACTGGCCACAGAATGCCTTCTCTTTGTCCACATTGTCTTAGTCTAGTCACAGAGGGTGCAGAATGACAGTGGGTCAAGATGAAGTTGTGAGCTGGCCTGGGAAGGCCAGATGAAGTCCCGAAGGTGTCAGGGAAGTTGGTTGAGGGAGGTGGGAAGGAACAAAGAGAGAAGGGGATTGCATGGAGCTGTGTGGCAGGGACAGATGGAGGATCAATAGAGTCCTTGCCTAAAACAGGTGGCAGGCAACACCCAAGCACTACCACCACCACCACATCCAACTCTTGCAGGCTCCATGATGGTGGAGATGCATGGTGAGAAAGGAGGACCTGCCATGCCATGCACATGCACATCTGGAGACACACCAGGAGTGTCCAGCAGGCAGTGAGAATTTGGGGGACATCAGTACCAAAGACAGAGAGGGCATAGTCCCCAACTCTCGCATAACACCAATTTTGCATAATGACTTGGTCTTTGGTACCTAACCATGACATAAAGTAAGGAGTGCATGCAAATAGGAATTGCTTTTCAGTCTTATCAGTCAAGTTTTACCTTATAATTGGACTATTCAGTCCATGCACACTTAATATAATTATTGGTTTGGTTGTATTTGGTTTTACCATTTTGCTATTTGTTTTCTATTTGTCATTTCTAGTTCTATACCTCTGCCTTCTTAATCAAATAGGTCAATATTCAATTTTTAATTCCTATATTAGTATATTAGCTATACCTCTTTGCAATAATTTTTGTTGTCTTAGGAATTTCAGTATGCATCCTTAACTTTTCATGGCTTACTTAGAGTTAAAATTATTTCAATTTATTTGTTTATTAACTTTTGATTGTGATTTGGGTGAAAGTTACAGAGTAAACTCATTTCTCATTCAACAGTTCATACACATTTTGTCTCATGATATTTTTTGCAATCCCCACAATGTAACAGCACTCTTCCTGTTTCTTCTCTGTGTTTACCATTTCCCTTTGTCCATTTTGCCTATCCATTCCTGCTTTCTGAGCTTTATTCCTGGGCAAATGGTGCTCTTTTGGTCTCTTATGCTTGATTGTTCTAAGCAGTGCATACTTCCCTGGTGTTATTGTTCATCTCATAGGCTGGTCTAACGTTTGGCTGAAATTTGGCCATGGGAGTGTATTCAGTTCCAGGCTTGAAGGGTGACTCACAGGTTCTATCAGTCTCTTTTGTACCAGTAAGCCTGGCCTTTTTCATTATTTGTTCCACATTGTTCTCTCACTTTCTCTAAGATCTCCTATTGTAATCCCTTTCAGAGTGGTTGGCAGTGGGAGCTGGGTTCCATCTAGTTCTTGTGGTTCAGGGTCATGGAAGGTGAGGTTCACATGGTCTACTAGTCTCTGGGACTAATTAATTGTTTTCACATGTCTTTGATTTTCTTCACTCTTCTTTGCTGCAGACAAGGAGACACTAATAGTTGCAACTTAGATGGTTGTTTGCAAGCTTTTAAGACCCCAGTTGCTACTCACCAAAGTATCATGTAGAGCAATGTATTTGTAGACTATTTTAGGCCAGTTGACTTTGACGTCCCCTGTGACTATGGTCCTGAGCCTGCAGGCCCAGCAACCCAGTCCTTCAAGGTGTTTGATTATGGCTAAGAAGTTTTCATAACTTTGCCACCTTTTAGCTCTATTATATAGTTGGACATTTTTACAGCACATACAAATAAGTATGTCAAAATATCATCTATCAAACTTATATATGGTCATGGGTATGGTACCATTCATCTAGACATACCTGATCATCTTGTCTGTCTACCTATGTATCCACATATAGATTAATGTTTGTTATTACTGATAATGCAGGTGTATGTAATAAGATTTACCTGTGTTGTCTGTAACTCTTGTGCACCTGTCCATATCTTTCTTTTCCTTAGTGATATAGTGCTGGTCATCCACTTTGTATATAGCCTTTTCCTTCACCCAAATTAATTAATAATTAATTAATAATTTTCCCTCCCTTCCCCTCTTATCACTGGTATCCATCAAAGAATATTTCTTTCCGTATATAAACTCTCCTTTGGCTTTTTATAATCATGGACTCAGAATAGTTGTCCTTTTATGATTGACTGATTTTACTCAGCATAATGTCCTCCAAGTTCATCCACATTATAAGGTGTTCTGTGGAGTCTTCGTCATTCTTTAATGTTGCATAGATTCCATTGTGTGTATGTACCAATTTGTTTATCCATTCATCTTTTGATGGGAACTTAGCTTGTTTCCATCACTTTGCTGTTGTGAAATAATGCTACAATGAACATATATAGCTGTAGTGTACATACATCTGTTAGTATCCCAGCTTTCACTTCTTTAAGATATATACCTCGTAGTAGGATTTCTGGATCAAATGGTATGTCTATTTCCAGCTTTTTAAGGAAGTGCCATATGTTTTCCACAGAGGTTGCACCATTTTAGAATCCCACCAGCAGCATCACAATTCAAAAACACCACTTCTGCAGCCTTCCTTATTCATTGTCCAGCTCTCACATGCATAGGAGACTGTCAAAAATACCATGGCTTGGATCAGGTGCACTTGATCTTTAAAGTGACATCTTTTCTCTTTTTAACACTTAAAGAGGTCATTTGCAGCAGATTTGCCCAATGCAATAAGTCATTTGATTTCTTTACTGCTGCTTCCATGGGCATTGGTTATGGATCCATGTAAAATGGTTTCTTTGTTCTGAATTATTTTCTGTGCTGAGTTCATTTTGTTAACAGATATTATTTTCATTTTCTTCATTGCTTATTTTATGTTTACTAAATCCTTAAAACTATTTTTTTTCCTATTTTGGTTAGTAGGCTTATTAATTTCCTATGAGATTACCCTTTAATTGCTTTTTATCTTTTTAAGTTTGAAACAGTCTGTTCTATATTAATATCGTCTTGACTTCCTCTTCATTTGGAAGTTCTATAATTATACCATTTATTCCTTCTTTTTGCTTTGTAGTGTTTTCTTTTACAGATTAATGACTTTTGTTCTGTATTTTAAGTCTTGTAAGCTTATTTTAATTTTGAGAATTTTTTTCCTCAGTTATTTTCTGGGTGATGTTGTTACATGTCTTAACCTTAGGTTCTTGCTTTCCATTTTTGTTTTTCTGTCTGAAGGACTTCCTTTAGCATTTCTTCTAAGGCTGGTCTGGGTTTTACAAATTCCCTTAATTCCTGTGATTCTGGAAATATCTTAAATTCACCATCATATTTGAGTGACAGTTTTGCTGAATATATAATTCTTGATTGTCAATTTTTTCCTTTCAAGATTTTATGTATGTCATCTCATTGCCATCTTGCCTGCATGATTTATGCTGAGAAATCAGAGATTAGGCTTATTGGTTTCCGTTTATAGTTAATATTTTGTTTTTCCTGAGTTTCTCCCAAGATTCCTTGTCTTTGGTTTTGGAAAGTTTGATTATGATATGTCTTGGTGACTTTCCTTTGGGGTCTATCTTGTATGGGGTTCATTGAGCTTCTTGGATGGGTATCTTTTAGCCTTTCATGATATTAGAGAAGTTTTCTGCTAGCAAGTATTTGACAATTTTCTCTCTCTCTCTCTCTCACTTTGTGTGTGTGTGTGTGTATTTTGCCTCCTGTTCTGGAATTCTGTTCCCATGTAGATTATTTCTCTTGATATTATATGACATTATTTTTAGGCTTTCTTCATCATTTTTTTCTGATTTTTCTTTATACAAATTGATGTAAAGGGATTTGTGTTATAGCTGGCTAATCTATTCTTCAGTAGATTTGATTCTGCTCTTTTGTCCTTCCAATGTGTTATCTATCTCTGTCATTTTAGTGTTAATCTTCTGGATTTCTAATATCTGTTTTTGTATGATTTCTAATTGTCTATTTATTTTGTCATTTTGCTCTTGTATTGTTTCCCTGAGTTCTTATAGATCATTGTCTGTGTTTTCATTGATTTTGTTTGTAGTTTCTTTGAATTCTATATATCTTTTGAGTTCCTTATCAGGTAGTACTATTAACTCGTTGTTCCTCAGGGAGGTTTCCTAGTTCTTTATTTAAGTCTCTTACTTGTACTATCTTGCTCTATTTCTTTGTTTGAAGTTTTCTGTTGTCTCCACTGACATGTTGGAGTTACTGTTTTTATTTATTGATTACGTATTTATTTGTCTCACTCTGAATTTTTGTTTCACTTTGTTTTGATATATGCAGGTGGGTGAGCCAAGCATACTTCTTTGGTTCTAGTTTGGCAACACTGTGACACTCCCCACCTGTCTCCAGGTGGATGGAGTAAATGGTGGGAATGTGGGTGTGGGTCTCTATTGGTCATGAAGAGGAGCTGTGGGTGGAATGAGCAGATGTTGCCACTGTCTGTTGTTAATCCAGTGGTGGTGGCATTCACCTGTTGAATGAGGTGGTAGGTGGTAAATGTAGTAGGTATGGTTGACTAGTGGGAAATTAATGTCTGCCTCCCATTGGATAGGGCAGGGGAAAAGAAGGAGAAGGAGGAGGAGAAGGAGAAGAAGAAGAAGAAGGGAGTGAATGAGAAGAAAAATGGGTAAAAATAAGAAGAATAAGAGGGAGAAATAAATGCACAAAAAGGAAGAAAAGGAGAAAAAAAAGAAAAGAGGAGATGCTGGTATAGCTATGTTCAGCCGCAGGAGTGGCAGCAGGGGGCTGTGATGAGATCCACAGGAGTGTGTGCCTATAGAGGGGACAGGAGCCTGGTGTGGGTGAGCACCACCCACAGAGACCAAGTGATGCTTGTCTTGCATTCAGCTGGAGCAAGACCTGTCAATGACCCAGGCACAAGGTGGCAGAACTACAGACACTGGCTCTGCGTGCTTGGGGCATGGTGCAATGTGTGAGTGGACTGCTGATAGAAGGGGGTGGTCTGGGGAACAAGGCAAGTGGAAGGCTATTGGGGGCCATCCCTTGTCAGTTGGTGAGAGTCTGAAGAGAGCTCCTTCCTTGTCACCGGGAAGGTGTGTTTGGGAAAGCAAGGAATACACCTCTTCAGTTGCAATTCACTGGCCTGGGCCAAGTGCACTTTTGGGCATACACAGCCAATTATCCAGCTCTTGCCCAGACTCAATAAAGTGGGAGCTGCCAGTAGTCCAGGGTCTCCAATTGCCACTGCATGGGCCTTCACATTCATGTGGGCCCTCCAGCCAAATGACTAGTGTTCACTAGTAGTAAGTTACTTCATCCACCTTCACTGGCTCCCTCTGCACTTTATGGTTGCCTGTGCCACTGAAAATCTCACCTGTTTTCCTGCATTTTCTTCTTCCAGATACAGCACATATTCTGCTTACCTTGATTCCCTCCAGATCTATGTGGTGTCTCTGTCTCAATGCGCATTCTATGAAGTTGGATTCTCCTCTCCCACGTATGATGCGTTCTGTGTCTCAAAATGGTGATACTTTGTCAGGCCCCAGCTTCTCTCTCCAGTCACTGTCCTCACTCCATCTCCATTTCCAATCAGCACCCAATCTAATTCTTTATCCTCTCATTTTATACTCTGAGTTCCAGGATCATTATCCATACCTGTATTTGTTTCCCTCAGTTTTTCCAGGTCTCTGTTGTAGAGAGATTGGGCAGAGTATGTTACCAACATGCCATTTTGTCTCTGCCTCTCTTACTTCATTTAAAATATAAGCCCTGGCAGTAGTTTAAGGAGCTCTGGTGGCACAGCAGTTAAGGCATTTGACTGATAATCAAAAAGTTAACCCACTGGACCAGGTTTGCTGGTCCGATAGAGCCTGGTGGAACCACTGAGACAATGGCCCTTAGCTTCCCCTCACATCTGGAATTGAACCCACACCTGTGGTTTCCAGCCAAACAAAAGACAGCCATATGAGTTGAACATTTACCTCAAGTGGATACATTCCTTGGAGAGAACAATCATGGGAGAAAGAATGGCTGCTTATGTACAGGGAGACAGCTCAGGGGGCAGGAGATTATGGAGGGATGGACACTGGGAAGAGGTAACTATGGGGAAGAAGGGGGAGGGGAGCTGTTGCATTGTAGTAAACTGTGGTCAATGCCATGAGACAAAGCATATGTGAACTGCTGTATGGAAAGTGAATTTGCTCTGTAAATCTTCACCCAAATCACAATAAAAAAATAAAAAAAGAGAAAAAAAAGTTAACCCACCATTTGCTTCATGGGAGAAAGATGAGGCAGTCTGCTTCCTTAAAGCTTTACAGTCTTGGAGACCCTATAGGCAGTTCTACTCTGTCCAATAGAGTCACTGTGAGTCAGAATTGACTTGATGGTAGTGATTTTTTTTGTGGAGGAGGGCAGCAGTTTAGTTACATTTATACTCCCATCCTTTTTGTTATTGTCATATGTGTATCAACATATGGTATAAATCCCACAATATATGGATATATGTTTCATGGACTCTAAGTTATATTCTCTTTCTCTGGACAGTGTTTTCATTTTTTTGTCTTGGAAATTAACTTGAGTTGAATCAAATCCCAGCCTCTGTTTACTATGTAATAAACAGCAGCTGAAATCTCCCACTCAGCTCTTTAAATCTACTTGTTGTTACTTTCCACTAGGCTCCTATAGTCTCTTTTGTGCATGCAGGGTTCAGCTGCAGATTTTTACAGAATTTATACATACTACCTCTTTCTGATATCTGAAAACCATTATTTCACATATTTTATCTTGTTTTCTAGTTGTCTAAGACAGGAGTGTGATTCTGGTTCTTGTTATTATATCTTAGCTGGAAGCAGAAGTTTGCCTATTTTATTAATTATATATTTTATGAATAATAATAATAATAATAAACATTATTTTGAAATTGAGTCAATAAGATTCACCATACCAGCAAAGGATTCCATGACCCAAAATGCCTATGAACCCCTGCATCTAAGAAAAAATATAATCTCCTTTGGGGATAATGTTTCTTCAACAGATTTTTCATATAGTAATTATTTTTCCCTCTCACATCACAATCTTGACCCAGAGTAGATGGAGTAGATATCCTTGCTTCTCACTGCCATCTTCAAACTATTATCTCTCAGCCTCTCTAAACCTTTCAACTTCTACCTTTAAATCTCAAGTCTTATCCTTCTCTTTGTTGCAACCATATACCAACCATCCATCTCTGTCCTACAACCCTCACAATCACTTCTCATTTTGTGATGATTATAGCTCCTGGAATACTACCGCTTTCTACCCTAGTCCTGTCTTAATTCTTGGTGATTTCACTCTATATGTATATGATCCTTCCCATATCTTGGCTTCTCAATTCCTTGACTTCCCTTTTAGCGATCTTGTCCTGTACCCTATTTCAGCCATATACACACGTGATCTTCTACTAGTTCCCTTTGATCTTAAACAAGTTTCTATCACTGCATATTCTCCTTTATCTCTGTTGCAAACATCCCAGTCTCTGGCCATCACCTCCTGTCCTACCAGCTCACTTACTTCAGAAGCCCAACTGAGAAATTCTTCAACCCCACTGGGACATCCAGCCCATTGATCCCACTATCTATTCGCTGTCCTTTACTTACCCTCACTTGCAAGTTCTTATTCCCTCTTTGGCCAACATTTTGTTTCTTGCATAAACTCTCAACTCTTCTATCCTGCTCTTGTTTCATCATACTTGCTTGGTAAAGAAACCAATTATGGCTAAATCCAACACTCTGCTTTCTCCATGTCTGCACTTGGACTCAGTGTTCAAGTCCATTGAAAAGCATACAACTCCACTCCCAAGTCTTACTTTAAATTCCTGATCACTAACTTCAGGCGGGAAGATGGGGCAATCTACTTCCATAGTGATACTGTCTTGGAAACCAAGGAGGGGTCGCTATGAGTCGGGTCCGACTTGATGGCACATAACAACAACAACAACAACAACTTCAGGCAGTCCATAAATGCTGTTGGCAATCATACTCTATTTTCCTTGTTCATTCACTCTTCCGGATGACCATTTGTATTTCCTCTTCCTTAAATTCTCCAAAACATCACATCAACACATCACCATGGTAGGATAAACTGACAGACAAGTTTGTCTCCCTGTTGGAAACCTCTCGTACCACTCTTACCTAGGTCCCTGCTGCTGACTCCTCCTCTGTCTGGGTTCCTGGGCCTTTTAATCCCCTTTCTCCCACTCTCCTTCCCTGCTGCTTTGGGCATGCCAAAGTTCCCTCTCCTTACCTGGATCCCTGCAGCTGACTGCTCCTCTATCAGGGTTCCTGGCTTTTAATCTTCTTTCTCCTGCTCGCCTGTCCTGCTGCTTTGGGCATGGCTGGGTTCTCTCTCCTCACTTGGACCCCTGTTGCTGACTGCTCCTCTGTCTTGGTTTCTGGGCCTTTTAATCTCCTTTCTCCTGCTCTCCTGCCCTGCTGCTTTGGGCATGCCTGAGTTCTCTCTCCTCACCTGGATCCCTGCAGCTGACATTAATCATTAATCATCAGAACATGGAATGTATGAAGTATGAATCTAGGAAAATTGGAAGTTGTCAAAAATGAAATGGAACACATAAAGATTGATATCCTCGGCATTGGTGAGCTGAAATGGACTGGTTTGGGCCATTTTGAATCAAACAACCATGGGATTTACTATGCTGGGAATGACAGTCGGAAGAGGAATGGCATGGCATTCATCATAACAAAGGAGGTTTCAAGATCTGTCCTGAAGTACAATGCTGTCTGTGATACAATAATATCCATATGCCTACAAGGAAGACCCATTAATACGACTATTATTCAAATTTATGCCCCAACCACCAAAGCCAAAGATGAAAAAATTGAAGATTTTTATCAACTTCTGCAGTCTGAAATTGACCAAACATGCAATCAGGATGTGTTAATTAACACTGGTGACTGAAATGCAAAAGTTGGAAACAAAGAAGAATCACTGGTAGTTGGAAAATTTAGCCTTGGTGACAGAAATAATGCTGGGACTCGCATGGTAGAATTTTGCAAGACCAATTACTTGTTCATTGCAAACACCTTTTTTCAACAATGCAAATGGTGGCTCTACACGTGGACTTCACCAGATGGAACACACAGGAATCAGATTGACTACATCTGTGGCAAGAGGCAGTGGAAAAGTCAATATCTTCAGCCAAAACCAGGCCAGGAGCTGATTGTGGAACAGACCATCAACTGCTCATATGCAAGTTCAACTTGAAGTTAAGGAAAATTAAAACAAGTCCAAGAGAGCCAAAATATGATCTTGAATATATCCCTCCTGAATTTAGGGATCATCTAAAGAATAGATTTGACACATTGAACACCAACAACCGAAAACCAGAAGAATTGGGGGAGGATATCAAGAACATTATCCATGAGGAAAGCAAGAGATCACTAAAAAGATGAGAAAGGAAGAGAAGACCAAAATGGATGACAGAAGAGACTCTGAAACTTGCCCTTGAGTGGAGAGTAGCTAAAGCAAATGGAAGAAATGACAAGATAAAGGAGCTCAACAGAAGATTTCAAAGAACAGCTCAAGCAGACAAAACCAATTACTATAATGAAATGTGCAAAGACATGGAGTTTGAAAACCAAAAGGGAAGAACACGCTCGGCATTTCTCAAGCTGAAAGAATTGAAGAAAAAATTTAAGCCTTGAGTTGCAATATTGAGAGATTCTGTGGGCAAAATATTGAATGATGCAGGAAACATCAAGAGAAGATGGCAGGAATACACAGAGTCACTTTACCAAAAGAACTGGTCGATCTTCATCCATTTCAGGAAGTGGTATATGATCTAGAACCAATGGTACTGAAGGAGGAAGTCAAAGCTGCAGTGAAAGAATTGGCGAAGAACAAGGCTCCGAGAACTGGCGGAATACCCATTGAGATATTTCAACAAACGGATGCCCCATTGGAGGCACTCACTCAGTTATGCCAAGAGATTTGGAAGACAGCTACCTGGCCAACTGACTGGAAGAGATCCATATTGTACCCATTCCAAAGAAAGGTGATCCCACAGAATGTGGAAATTATAGAACAATATCATTAATATCACATGCAAGTAAGATTTTACTGAAGATAATTCAAAAACGTTTGCAGCAGTATATTGACAGAGAACTTCCAGAGGTGCAAGCTGGATTCAGAAGAGGACATGGAACAAAGGATATCATAGCTGTTGTCAGATGGATCTTGGTTCAAGGCAAAGAATACCAGAAAGATGCTTACTTGTGTTTTATTGACTATGCAAAGGCATTTGATTGTGTGGATCATGACAAATTATGGATAACTTTGAGAAGAATGGGACTTTCCAAACACTTGATTGTACTCATGAGGAACCTGTACCTTGACCAGGAGGCTGTTGTTCAAATGGAATAAGGGGACACTACATGGTTTAAAATCAAGAAGGGAGTGCATCAGGGTTGTATCCTTTCCCCACACTTATTCAATCTATATGCTGAGCAAATAATCCGAGAAGCTGGACTATATGAAGAAAAACATGGCATCAGGATTGGAGGAAGAATCATTAACAACCTGAGATACGCAGAGGATACAACTTTGCTTGCTGAATGTGAGGATGACTTGAGGCACTTACTCATGAAGTTTGAAGAATACAGTCTGCAGTATTACGTCTCAATATAAAGAAAACAAAAATCCTCACAACTGGACCAATGAGCAGCATCACAATAAACGGAGAGAAGATTGAGGTTGTCAAAGAATTCACGTTGCTTGGTTCTACAATCGATGCCAATGGAAGCAGCTATCAAGACATTAGACAATGTGTAGCATTGGGAAGGTCAACCGTGAAGGAAGTGTTTCAAGTGCTGAGGAGCAAGGATATATCCTTGAGGACTAAGGTGCGCCTGACACAAGCCATGATATTTCCAATTGCCTCATATGCATGTGACAGCTGGACAATGAATAAGGAAGACCGAAGAAGAGTTGATGCTTTTGAGATGTGGTGCTGGTGAAGAATGCTGAAAGTACCATGGAGTGCTAAAAGAACTAACAGATCTGTCCTGGAGAATGTGCACCTGAAATGATCCTTGGAAGCGAGGATGCCCAGACTTCGTCTCACCTATTTTGGTCATGTTGTCAGAAGGGACCATTCCCTGGAGAAGGATGTCATGCTTGGTAGGGTGGAGGGTCGATGAAAGAGGGGGAGGCCTTCAACAAGATGAATTGACACGGTGGCTGCAATGATGGGCTCAAGTGTAGCAGGGATCATGGAGCTGGCGCAGGATCGGACAGTGTTTTGTTCTGCTGTGCATGGGGTCGCTATGAGTCAGAAATGACTCAACGGCACCTAAGAACAACAACACATATCAATTTTTCTGCCTCTTAGTGGAAGTCAGCTGCTATTCTTTGCTCACCTGTGTTGAAGTTATATATTTAAGATGTTTTGTGCCTGTGTAGAATGTGTATACATGTAAACCTATGAGCTTATAGGTTTGCAAACTGTATAAATAGAAGACCTGAACCAACCCTCAGTGGAGCAGTTCTGGAGGCACTAGCCCCAAGTGTTCCCTTCCTTGGCCAACAAAATAAAATAAAGCTGCCCTTCTAGTATCCCATCTTGGTTTCATGTTTATTGGTGACAAATCACACCAAAGCAGGGCCTACAGTTCACCTGGTGGCAAATTCTGTCAAGCTAGCAAGGAGTCATCCATTCAGTTCCACAAGGAGACTTTTGAAGTCTAGTGCTCACCAGAAGATTTCTCTAGGGGACATCAGTACAGTTTTGAAGGCTCAGTCTGCCTTGGACCCAGTGGTGACTCAGTGGGAGATATGAAACATGATCTTGGTACACCCTGGAAAGAAGGACTGATTGTCCTCAGTAACAGTTTTAAATAAGCTCACCTTGCAAGCTATGAAAGTAATTTACAAGCATTTTTCAAGAAGTGGAAACATCAGCTGCCGAGACTAACTTTTTATGGATGTCAGCAATCAGGTAATTGTTACTAAAGTTTGGTTTTGGTGGAGGAATGGTAATGTATGAGGAATTCCTGGATGTAGCCCCTTAGGGTGCATTTTAAAAAATTGGTCATATTTTGGGTTAGACACATGAAAAAGAGGATGAGTTTTGTTGTTGTTGTTGTTTTTAATACCTCCTGGCCCCCGTATCAATTGGAAAGTGGAGAGAAGTGGCCAGCTAATGGGTCCTTGAATTATGATCCTATTTAAAAATTAAACTTGGTTTGTACTTGGGAGGGGAAATAGATGAGAAAACATATGTGTTTTCTATGACTTTTTTTAGAAATAAGAACTGGCAAAAACAAAGCAATGCCCTGCTGTCAAGTAGGATCCGACTCATAGCAATTCCTCCTTGGGGTTCCAAGGTGGTATCACTACAGAAGTAGATTTCCCAACCTTCTTTCCAAAGAGTGGCTGGTGGATTTGAACTGCCAGCCTTCTTCTTAACAGTCAAACACCTTAGGCACTATGCCAATCAGAGCTGGCAGAAACAATGTAAAGTAATGGTTCAGAAGGGGACAGATGGATCATGACCTCCCATCCTTCCTGCTGACCCAGGAGATAATTCCCCGGATCCAATACCCTTTCCTCCTGTTTTCCTCAGCCCCTCCTGAATCCTAAACCTCCAACCCCTCACCCTGAACTGGTCCTTCTGCCCTTTGCCTACTGTCACCACCACACACAAGGAGTGGAACAGCCTACATATGCCCTGATTTGACCTTAGAAAAATTCAGTGATCAGGGAGCTCACTCAGGAGGTAAAGAAGGTTGGGATCACTCCAAACTTTTCCTCTTCACCAGATGCCAGTGAGTGACAGAGATATGGTCAGGGTCCACAACCCTTTTTCTACTAGTGACCTTTTTAACTGGAAGAACAATCTCCCAAACTGCTGCATCTGGAAAAACCACACAGGTCACAAAATGAAGTGACACAAAAGGATTAATGGTTTTCTAAAAGGAATGGGGGCCAGGAGGATGCCCTGCATATTCTGTGAGAGCAACCCCTGATGCCTTTGTTCTACTTTATTTATATGTTTATACATGATTACATCATCATTCTTGGAATCCGTACAATCAGCTTATTCTCTACAAAGTTAAAGTTTTACTCCTCTATGTGCTCAAGGACAACAGGTGGTCATTAAAACAATCACAGAAGCCTCCTCAGGAATAAGGAGTGTAAAAGGATAATTGTTTACTAGGGCACAATGACCCAAAGTATGAAACATCCCAATAAGATAAAAATATGGACTACTGGAATAACATCTACTTTTAATACTTGATGTTTTGCCAAGTAAGCATTTAACTGTGAGAGGCCTTGCCTTCTCTTGTTGCTGTTGGAAAGGCCCTGCCTTCTCTTGTTGCTGTTGGAGAGGCCTTGCCTTCTCCTGTTGTTGTTGGACATGTGCCTTGCACTCATGTCCTTTGATGATTTCTCTCTTGGTCTCCAACACTAAACTACCATGAGGACCCAAAGAGAGCATTATTTGTTTTCTTCAAGTTTCTGCACCTACAACCCACCCTAGGCTGATTCCTAGGCATTGTGTGACATCCTTATAGCAATGGAGGGGAGAAATATGTTTTTTGAAAAAGGTAGGGAGGAGGCTGATAGTCATCAAGATGAGCATGGCATGAACTTGACAAGCACTGAAGCCTTTCCTACTAAGGACCCTGAAGAACCCAAATGCAGCCAGTAGGCACATAAACATTTCCTACTACTAATAGTGCCTGTTAGAAAGCCTTAACAAGGGGTTTCCCAAGAAAAGAATTTGAATAAGTATGTAAAGTTAGAGAGAAACATGATGAGTGCCCCACAGAGTTTCAGGAAATACGTGGACCTAGGACCTGAGTATCCTGAGAATGCTTGGATGATGAACATGATTTTCATTGTGCAAAGTGCCCCAAATATTAGGAAGAAACTACAAAAGTTTGCAGGTGTGGAGTGCATGGGCATCTGTCAATTAGTGGAGATAGTCTTAAGGTCTACACCAACCAGGATAAGGAGGCAGAACAGAAAGAACAGACAAAAGCCAAAAGGCAGGCATCTCTCCTTGCCACTGTGCTACAAGGGCATGAGCTGGACCACAGAAAAGGAGGTCCTCCTCCTAGAGGCCAAAGGTATGAGGATGACCCAAGGCCTCCCCTGGGAAGAGGTCAGTGCACCTGGTACAGAGAGAAATTATATTGGAAGAAGGAGTGCCCAAAGTTCAGAAAGAAAGTCCTCAAGAAGCCATGATTTCCACACACTCAAGAGATGAGTATAATTGAGGGTGACTGAGAGCCTCCCCTGCACTAGAGCCTCTGGTTATAATGAAGGTGGAGAGAAAGCCCATTAAAATAAGGCCCTAACAAACATATGAAGAAATGCTCATGATCATTAGCTATTAGAGAGATGCAAATCAAAACAACAATGAGATACCATCTTGCTCCAGCACTAGTAGCAA
>NW_006921843.1:4765405-4773849 GCF_000298275.1 Orycteropus afer afer | reverse complement strand
GACATGAGACAAAGTATATGTGAACTGCTGTATGAAAAGTGAATTTACTCTGTAAATCTTCACCCAAATCCTAATAAATAAAAAATAAGGCCCTGTATTTGACTGATACAAGGGCCACTCATTCAGTCCTTACCTGGAAGGAAGCCCCACTGACCAAAAGGACTGTTCCAGTGGTCAGAGTCTCAAGCAGAGAGAGCAATAAACCATTTATGCATCCACTCACAAGTTCAATTGAGGAAAAAACTCTGACTCACTCTTTTATACATATACCAGATTACCCTGATGCTGGGATGAGACTTATGGTGCAAACTCTGCACCCAGAAAAGCTTCAAGAATGCACAAGCAAGTGCCCCTAGATTGCAAATGGCTCTCTTCATGGAGGGAGAACATCCCAGAACTGGATGGACTCAATCTTGTTCCAAGGGCTAATAGACCTATGAATCAAAGATCTGTAGTGCCATGGATCTGGGTGAATAAGACCACAGGAAGGGCAAAGAATGTTCTCCTAGTTGTGGTGGGGCTTCTTCCTGGCATTGATCACCCCACCTAGGACAATACTCTGTTTGGCATGAGGCCCAAACAGCCCTTGCAAAGATAATTAATAGGTTTCTCCAACAAGGATTGATCTGACCCTGTCAATCATGGTTCAACACTCCCATGTCACCAGTGAAGAAAAAGAATGGGGAGTACTGGTGTTTCCATGACCTGTGGGCAATGAACTGGGTAACAATTACAGTGCATCCAGTGCTCCCTGACCCATACGTCTTACTATGCATGTTGTCTCCTGCCTTTGCTTGATTTACAGACCTGGATTTGAAGGATACTTTCTTTTGTACCAGACTGGAGGAAAAGGGGCAGGGAATATTTGCCTTTGAATAGGAGGAGCCCCACAAAGCACAAAGAGCAGCTCTGCTGGACTGTCTTTCATCAGAGTTTCAAGAAGAGCCCCATTTTGTTTGGGTCATCTTACCTTGCAAAATGGGATCTGGCTGCAGTACTTAGATGACCTCCTAATCACCAGCAAGTACAAGTGTGACTCTGTCCACACCACCATCAAAGTTCAAAACTTTGGGGGCAGTGCAGGATACCAAGTCTCAACAGAAAAGGCTCAAGTTAACCTAACTGAGGTCATCTACCTGGACTTTTAAGATTAGATCTGGGGAGTAAGAGTTGCTCCCAGAAAGAAAGGGTGATACCTGCCAGCTCACCCCTTGACAACCAGATGAGAACTCAGGGGTTTCCTAGGGATGGCTGGCTTCTGCTGTATTTGGTTCCCTAACTTAGGCCTGATTGCCAAGCCTCTCTAACAACTCTTGGAAGGAAGAGATGTGGATCATTTGCAATGGACAAAGATTGAGGACCGGGCCTTCAAGACCCTAGAAGTAGCTCAGGGGGCAGGAGTGCATGGGAGGGAAGGACACAGGGAAGATGTAACTATGAGGAGGAAGAGGTAAGGGAGCTGTGTTATTGTTGGAAATTGCAGTCAATGTCATGAGACAAAGTGTATGTGAGCTGCTGTGTGGAAAATGAATTTTTGCTCTAAACTTTCACCCAAATCACAATAAAGTAAAAAACAAACAAACAAACAAACAAAAACCCCTAAAAGTAGAGCTCATAGAAACCCCTGCACAAGAACTACCTGACATGGACCACCCCCTTGACTTGTATGAGCATCAGACAGCAGGGTTATTTGCTAGAGTGTTCACTCAGACTCTAGGAAGTTGGAAAAGGCTAGTGGCATACTTCTCAAATAAATTGGACACAGTGACCAAGGGGTGGCCTACCTGGCTCTGGGCAGTGGCTGCAGCAGTCATCAGCATCAAAGAAGCAAAGAAGCTGACACTTGGCCAACCACTCCAGTTCTTTGTTCCACTCTCACCATTATGGAAAAGAAGGGCTTCCACTGGATCTCTCCAGGGAAGATAACACACTTTCAGGCCACTCTCCTAGACAATCCTGCATTTATGCTAAAGGATACTACTTGCCTAAATCCTGCAACCCTCCTACCTTCCTGCCAAAATATGAAAAGGCCCATGATTGTCTGAAAACCATTGACTTGGTCTGTGCTAGGCAACCTGACCTCACTGACTGACCATTGTGAGACCGTGACGTTGAGCTCTACAGTGATGGAAGCAGCTTTGTAAAACACAGGGAGAACAGGGTTGGGTTTGCATTGTTACCCTAGATAGGATCCAGGAGTCAGGGCCATTACCCCTGGGCACATCAGCTCCGAAGGCAGAGCTTATCGCTATTCTTCAAGCACTCCACTTAGCAAAAGGGAAGAGGGCCACCATATACATGGACTCAAAATACTTTCTTAGAATTATCCATGCACTTGGAGCAATTTGGAAGGAGAGAGGGCTATTAAGCATCACTGGCAGGGAAACCAAGCATTCACAAGAGATCCTCCAGCCATCCTTTTGCCAAAGGAAGTAGGTGCTGTCCACTGTAAAGGACACTAGAAAAGAGAATGGAAACTGACTAGCAGATGTGGCTGACAGAGAGGCAGAAGGAAGTCAGAAGCCAGCTGTCATTCACCGCTCATCCAGATTCTGGAACTTCCTCACAGGTGACTGCCAGCCAGAGGAGGACCATAGGATAGCTCAGGCATGGGGAGCTATGGAAGAGAAGAATGGATGGCTATATACAGAGTATGGTAAAATCTACCTCCCTTCAAACCTGTTAAAGCCATTTCTCTAACAGGCACACCAATCCACACACTATGGAAGGAATGGAATATGTGATTGGGTAAAGAGACATTTGATATGGCAAAAATTGTTACAAACCATAGAGGCAGTCACTCGCACCTGCTTGTGTGCAACCCTAAGAACTCTATGGATGCTCCTCTGGGATTACAGAGGAAAAGGCTGATATCTGGCAAAGACTGGTGGGTAGACTTTACTGAAATGCCTTGGGCCCCAGGGAATTATAACTACTTCTCAGTTTTTATTGACATTATAATACTTTATTTTGTCTTATTGGGCCACCCTTTGAGATCTCTTGTTGAGCTCTATTATTTCATCATTTCTTCCATTTGCTATAGCTGCTCTCCATTCTAAAGCAAGTTTCAGAGTCTTTTCTGACATCTATTTTGATCTTTTCATTTTCACCTGTTTTTTCTTTTAATGACATTTTGCTTTGTTCATGTTTGATGTTCTTGATGTCATCCCACAACTGCTCCGGTCTTTACTCATTGGTGCTCAATGTGTTAAATCTATTCTTCACATGGTCTCTAACTTCAGATGGGGTATAACAAGATTGTATTTTTGCTTTTGTGGACTTGTTTTAATTTTATTCAGCTTCAACTTGAACCTGTATATGAACAATTGATGGTCTGTTCCATAGTCAGCACCTAGCCTTGTTATGAGAAATGCTTCTCCATTGCCTCTTTTGACAAATGTAGTCAATTCAATTTCTGTATATTTCACCTGATGAGGCCTACATGTATAGTTACCATTTATGTTGTTCAAAAAAGGTATTTTCATTGAATAAGTAATTGCCTTGCAAATGTGATCTCTGACATTATTTCTTTCACCAAGGCCATACTTTCCAACTACCAAATGCTTCTTTGTTTCCAATGTAAAGAACTGAAGATAAAGTTCAGCCCTTGAATTGCAATATTTAAGGATTCTATGGACAAAATATTGAACAAATAGGGAGCATCAAAAGAAGATAGAAGGAATACACAGAGTCACTATAACCAAAGAGAATTGGTCAATGTCCAACCATTTCAGGAGGTATCACATGATCAAGAACCAGTGGTATTGAAGGAAGAAGTCCAAGCTGCACTGAAGGAATTGGTAAAAATAAATAAATAAATAAATAACAAGGCTCCAGGAATTGATGGAATACCCATTAAGATATTTTGACAAAAGAATGCAGTACTGGAGGAGTTCACTCATTTATGCTAATAAATTTGGAAGACAGCTACCTGGCCAACCAACTTGAAAAGATCTGTATTTGTGCCCATTCCAAAGAAAAGTGATCCAACAGAATGAGGAAAGTATCTCTTCTGGTTACCTAGTGCCATTCTGACAAGAATATACCACAAATGGAATGGCCCTATAAAACAAGAGTTTACTCTCACAGTTCGGGAAGCTAGAAGTCCAAGTTAAAAGTGCCAGGCTCTAGGGGTTGGGTGAGAGCT
The DNA here is from genome assembly GCF_000298275.1 of Orycteropus afer afer. Lineage (NCBI taxonomy): Eukaryota > Metazoa > Chordata > Mammalia > Tubulidentata > Orycteropodidae > Orycteropus > Orycteropus afer. Next base: position 4,769,702 of record NW_006921843.1, on the reverse strand, counting down.
CCTCAACGTTGGGGTCCAGCTCTGCGTCCTGCTTCCAGCCCACTGGAGCTAGAGGCATTTCTTTACTCAGACAGCTGCTGGCTGCTGAGTCTGAGAAGCCCAACGTTGACAAGTAAAAAGGCACAGTCCCAATGTTACCAAACCACATGGCAGGCCATTAATTTAAGTCCCTAGGATGGCAGAGCATGGCAGGCTGCTGAACAATCACATGGCTACATGCAGGGTCCAAGTGTGCCATAGGCTAGAGACTGTTTCAAAAGCTGTTTCTAATATATGGGGAGCAGACCACATACCCAAAGGCAACTACTCAGCCGCTCACAGTAAATTCCACCATGGAGTTGACTACCAGTCTCATCACGGGGAATACTACATCCACCTGCCCAGCCACTCACCCAGGCGCAGCAAAGTTGACACACAAACTTAACTACTACAGATGTTTACCTGTGTTTCATTGACAATGCAAAAGCATTCAACGGTGGGATCATAACAAAGTATGGATTATGGATTATGTTGTGAAGAATGGTAATTTCAGAACACCTAATCTCCTCATGAGGAACCTATATAGACCTAGAGGAAGTCATTCAAACAGAACACGTGGATACTGCATGGCTTAAAAGCAGGAAATGTGTGCATCAGGGGTTGTATCCTTTCCCCATACTTACTCAATCTATATGCTGAGCAAATAATCCAAGAAGATGGGCTATATGAAGAGGAACACAGAATTAGGATTGGAGAAAGACTCCAGTGTTTCTTTCTATTGTACAAAGGGTCACTATGAGTTGGAACCAACTCAATGTCACCTAACAATGACTGTTTATTGACACCTTCACTAACTGGGTCAAAGCTTTCCCTTGTTGAACCAAATGGGCTACTAAAGTGGTTAAAAACCTCTTGCAAGAAATCATCCCTAGGTTTGGCCTCCCAGCCTCCATGTGAAGTGATAATGGGCCCCACTTCATCATCACTCAGATCACTCAGTTGGTTTCAAGTGCCCTTGACATTATATAGAACTTCCATAGAGCATAGAGGCCACAGTCTAGTGGGAAAGTTGAATAAGCCAACCAGAGCTTAAAGAGATATATAACCAAGATTTGCCAAGAAACCACACTTGTGTGGACAAAAGTTCTCCCAATGGCCCTTAAGAGAATCAGGGCTACCCCTCGAAGGAAGCTAAAGCTTACCCTTTTGAGATACTATATGGGTGCCCCTGTTGGCCAACCCCAAGGTTTGTGAGAATAATGAAATAAGGGAGAGCTTCACTGCCACCCATGAGTGGGGGGGACATCATCTCAAAACCTGCTTGCAATCTCTCTCCAAGGCTTTGTCTTTCCTTCACAGGTATGTCCACCTCCAAAGCCGTCCGGAGCCAGAGGTGACACTTCATCCCTTCAAGCCTGGTGACTGGATGCTTCTTCATACCTGGAAAACTGACACCCTCCAGAAGTGGACTGGACTATTTGAGGTGCTGTTAGACATCCCCACAGCTATGAAATTCAACAGTCTCAAAGCCTGGCTACAACTACCAGGCTAAAAAAAACTACCCTGCCAGATACCGGGGGACAGACTCTTCAACACTCTTAAGAACTGGACTTGTGAGTCCATAAAGGACCTCAAGTACCTTTTCCATCACCAACTTGAAGTGGTGGTATAACTTGGAAAATAAGGAGAAACTATGCCCAGAATTCCAGTTGTGAAAGTACTAGGAGTTAGCTTTGTATGTGTATTAGTTTTGCTGTTTGTGGTCTTGATTTGCAGTATTTAGGGTCATCCCTTGTTTTGACATTTTGTTTCCCTTGTGAGCACAAATCCTTTTTGTGAACACTGCAGGAATATGTTGTTGTTAACTTTGTTGTCATTTTAATCAACCCTCTTCTCTTGACCCCTTGGAATTAGAACACCCCAGTTTCCCATTCTCAGGGCGTAGCCACTAGAGGTAATCTATGGAACTGTTGGATTTTCCATCACTCCTCTACCAAGATGTTAGGATCCTTAGACCCCCTACTTAAATCAAGGATTAATTTTATCTTGATCCCCAGTGACAATATAGACCACACAGGGAGGCCTAACCACATGTTGCAGGTCTGCTTGTCTTCACCTGAGGTCCCCTGTTTTAACCTGACTCAACAAGAACTCAGGAATGGATCTCCAGAGCTTTATTCTCTAGGGCCCAAATTAGCAAAGGTTGCCTCCAAGGCAGTGTCCAAGTACCATTCTGGGAATGGTGGTGAACACTACGACTGCCTTTTCTACCATGCTTATGGACCTGATTGTTGTTGTTGTTAGATGCCATCGAGTTGACTCTGACTCATAGAGACCCTATGGACAACAGAATGAAACACTGTCTAGGCATGTGCCATTCTTACAATCCTTGCTATACTTGAGCCTATCATTGCAGCCATTGTGTCAATTCACCTTGTTGAGGGTCTTCCTCTTTTTTGCTGACCTTCAACTTTATCAAGCATAATATCCTTCTGTAGGGGAATGGTCCCTTCTGACAAAAGTAGGTGAGAAGAAGTCTGGCCATTTTCACTTCTAAGGAGCATTCTGGCTGCACTTCTTCCAGCACAGATTTATTTGTTCTTCTGGCAGTCCATGGTATTTTCAGTATTCTTTGCCAACACTAAAATTCAAAGGCATCAACTCTTCTTTGGTCTTCCTTATTCACATGCATATGAGGCAATTGTAAATACCAAGACTTGGGGTAGGTGCACTCCGGTCTTCAAAGTGACATCTTTGCTCTTTAACACTTTAACAAGATTTTTTGCGTATATGCCCATAATGTCTGACTTTTTTTTTTTTTCTTCCTTTCTTTTTTAAAATTTTTCTTGTGATTTGGATGGAAGTTTATTGTGTTGTGTTGTTATTTGCCGTCGAGTCAGCCCCGACACGTAGCGACCCCTCCTTGGGTTTCCGAGGCAGTATCACTATGGAAGTAGGATTGCCCAACCTTCCTTCCAAGGAGTGGCTGGTGGGTTTGAACCGCCAGCCTTCTGGTTAGCAGTCAAGTGCCTTAGACACTATGCTACCAGAGCAATTTTATTTTCCACACAGCAGCTCATACACATTTTGTCTCAGGACATTGACTGGAATTTCCCACAATATAACAAGTCTCTTCCCACTTCTTCCTCATAGATACCTCTTCCCTGTGTCCTTCCCACTCATGCACTGCTGCACCCTGCGCTGTCTCCGTGTGCATACACTGCCCTTCTGTTTTCCCATGATTGATCTCTCCAAGACTGTATCTACTTGATGTAAATGTTCAGCCCATATGCTGGTCTTTTATTTTCCTGGAAGCCACAGGAGTGAGTTCAATTCCTGACCTGAAGGGCAGGAAGGGGCCATAGTCTCAGGGGTTTCACCAGGCTCCAGCAAGCCTGGTCATTTTTTTTTTTTTTTTTAATAATTTTGAGTTTTGTTCTACATTGTTCTCCCACTCTATCCAGAATCTCCTACACAGATCCCCCTCTGGGTGGTTGGCTGACAGTTGTAGCTGAGCACCATTTAGTTCTTCTGCTCTCATGGTCATATAGGCTGGGGATTGCATGGTCTACCAGTCCCGTGGACTGTTTCTATGCATCTTTGGTTTTCTTCATTCTTCTTTGCTCTGGATGAGAAGAGACCCATCGTTGCATCCAGATGGCTGCTTGCAAGCTTTTAAGATCCCAGTTGCTACTCACAAAAGTAGGATGTGGAACAATGTTTTTGTGTAGTATGTTATGCCAATTGAGCTTGATGTCCCCTGGGACAATGGTCCTGAGCCTACAGGTCCAATTACTCACTCCCTTTGGGTAGCTGGCTGTGGCCAAGAAGTCACCACAACCTTGTTTCTTGTAAGCTCTATGATATACATGGACATTCTTATAGCACATACAAATATGCTTGTAGAAATATCGTCTGCCAACCCTATACATGGTCATGGACACATACTCCCCTGCCTAGATATACCTGATCATTCAGCCTGTCCATCCATCTATCCACCTGTAGATCAATGTTTACCATCACTGACAGTGCAGTACTATGTGTGCAAAACAGTTAATCTTTGTTGTATCTCCCATGTACCTCTCTATGTCTTCCTCTTCCTCAATGTCACTGTGTTGATCACTCACACCATAATGTCTGATTTCTTTCTTTTTTTTTTTTTTAACGATGCTTTCTTTCTTTCTTTTTTTATTAGGATTTGGGTGAAGATTTACAGAATAAATTCACTTTTCATACAGCAGTTCACATATACTTTGTCTCATGTCATTGACCAAAATTTACAATGCAGCAGCTCCCCTCCCACTTCCTCCCCATAGTT
>NW_006921843.1:4750973-4757995 GCF_000298275.1 Orycteropus afer afer | reverse complement strand
CCTTCAAGGCTCAGGGGTCCAAGATTATCTTCTGTATCTGTGTTAATTGGTTTCCCTTTTCTTTGTTGAAGAGGGTCTGTGCAATCCTTCTGCTTAGTCCGCCATCTTGCCGGAACCCAATGTCTGATTTCTTGACTGCTGCTTCCATGGGTGTTGACTGTGGATCCAAGTAAAATGAAATCCCTGACAACCTCAGTCTTTTCCCCATTATCATATGTTGCTTATTTTGGTCCAGTTGTGAGGATTTTTGTTTTCTTTATGTTGAGGTGTAATCCATACTGAATACTATAGTCTTTGATCTTCATTGATCACTGATCCCACTTCCTCCTCATAGTTATCTCTTCCCTGTGTCCTTCCCTCCCATGTACTGCTGCTTGAAGTGCTTCAAGTCACCTTAATTTTTAGCAAGTAAGGTTGTGCCATCTGCATATGCAGGTTGATAGTAAGTCTTCCTCCAGTCCTGAAGCCACATTCTTCTTCATATAGTCCAGCTTCTTAGATTATCTAGTCAGCATACAGATTGAATAAGTATGGTGAAAGGATACAATCCTGAGACACACCCTTCCTGATTTTAAAGCATGGAGTGTCCCTTTGTTCTGTTTGAATGACTGTCTCTTGGTCTCTGTGCAGGTTCTTCAGGAGCACCATTAAGTGTTCTGGAATTCCCCTTCTTCACAATTTTATCTGTACTTTGTTATGAGCCATACAGTTGAATGCCTTTGCATAGTCAATAAAACACAGGTAAACATCTTTTTTGTATTCTTTGCTTTCAGCCAAGATCCATCTGATATCAGAAATGATATCCCTCGTTCCACATCCTCGTCTGAATTCAGCTTGCATTTCTGGAAGTTCCCTGTCAATATACTGCTGCAATCATTTTTTAATTATCTTCAGCAAAATTTTACTTGCATGTGATATTAATGACATTGTTCAATGATTTCCACATTCTGTTGGATCATCTTTCTTTAGAATGGGTACAAACACAGATGTCTCCCAGTTGGTTGACCATGTGGCTGCCTTCCAAATTTCTTGGCATAGATGAGTTAAGTGCCTCTAGTGCTACATGTGTTTGTTGAAACATCTCATTAGGTATTCCATCAATTCCTGGAGTCTTGTTTTTTTGCCAATTCCTTCAGTGCAGTGTGGACTTCTTCTTTCAATACCATTGGTTCTTAATCATATGCTACCTTCTGAAACAGTTTAACTTTGATCAATTAATGTTTTTTGGTATAGTGACTCTGTGTATTCCTTCCATTTTCTTTTGAGGCTTCCCACATCATTCAATATTTTGTTCATCCAAAAACAAAACCAAACTCACTGCCATTGAGTCAGATCAGACTCACAGTGACCTCTCCTTGGGTTTCCAAGGCAGTATCACTGCAGAAGTAGATTGCCAACCTTCCTTCTGAGGAGTGGTTGGTGGGTTTGAACCACCAGCCTTCTGATTAACAGTCAAATGCCTTTGGCACTACACCACCAGAGCTATTTTGCTCATATAATCCTTCAATATTCCAACTCAAGGCTGTTGACTTTTTCTTCAGTTCTTTCAGCTTGAGAAATGCAACCTGTGTTCTCCCTTTTGGTTTTCTAATTCTAGGTCTTTGCACATTTCATTATAATACTTTGCTTTGTCTTCTTGAGCTGCCCTTTGAAATCTTCTGTTCAGTTTTTTTATCTCATCATTTATTTCATTTGCTTTACCTACCCTCCACTGAAGGGCAAGTTTCAGAGTGTCTACTGATATCCATTTTGGTCTTTTCTTCCTTTCCTGTCTTTTCAATGACCACTTGCTTTCTTCATGTATGATGTTCTAGATGTCATTCCACAACTTGTTTGGTTTTGGGTTATTGGTGTTCAGTTCATCAAATTTATTCTTCAGATGATCTCTAAGTTCAGGTGGGATGTAATCAAGGTGTTATTTTGGTTCTCATGGACTTCTTTTAATTTTCTTCACTGTCAACTTGAACTTGCATATAAGCAATTGGTGATCTGTTCCACAGTCAGCTCCTGCCTTGTTTTGATTGGTAATATTGAGCCTCTCCAACACCTCTTTCCACAGATATAGTTGTTCTGATTACTGTGTATTCCATACCATCATGAGTATGGACCTGTTAATTGGCACTTATTATTGGTTAGCACACATTACTGATTCCAAACCTGAACCTGACAATGTCATGGATGCTGGACAGATATTTGCCCCTCCTGGATTGCTTTTTCTTTGTGGAGTCTGAAAATCCAACACTGAAAGTCCCCAAACTGCTACCCAGCTCCTAAAGCTGGGCTTTCTTTTGTTTGGATGGTTGGAGCATGACTGGGTAGTGCACTGTAGGGCAAGTCACTATCGTCTTCCAGGTATAAAGCCTCTCTGACAGTCATCTCCACCTGCATACTAGAGCCAGGAGAGGTTACATGAGGTTTTACAATGGGCAACAAATGGTGCCAAAATCTTTATCCCTGGTGTGGGAGTTGCCTCTCATGAACTAGTGCTTCACAACTGCGACTCCACGGGACATAACAACAACAACATTGAAGTTATATAATTAGGATGTATTGTGCCTTTTATGATGTGTATCCACACAAACCTATGATCTTGTATGATTTCCTGTACTGCAAACTGTATACAGTACCCAAACCAACATCATCTGAGCAGTCTTGGAGGAACCAGGCCCCAGTGTTCAACGAAATAAAAGTGGCCTTTGTAGTCCCCACCTCAATTTTTTGTTCATTGGAGACAAGCCATACCCAGCATTGTAGCTGCAACAGAGACTATGACCTCCGAAGGCTAAATATCTACTATCAGGACATTTACAGAAAAAGTTTACTAAGGCCTTACATTATCTGGCCCTCCATTACCTCTCTGATTTCATAATGTTTTTATTTTTTGTTTCTTCTCTATCTCCTTCCACCAGAACTTATCTTCCATAAAGTTAGGGATTCCCGCCCCCATCCCCCAGGGGCCAATTCTCCTGTTTACTGCCATATCTTCTAAATCTGGAACATTTCTTGGCACGATGTGGGAGCTTCACCAAATGTTAAAAGAATGAGGTGGCTAAGTCTCCCTCGAGGGTTTAGCCAGCCCTTAGCCACACAAGGTGGAAAAAAACCTTTAACCTAGAAGCCAAAAGAGATCGATCAATCGATCCTCTACTCGCCGAGGCTGTGGCCAACCGAGACGCGGGGATCGACTGGGAATGCCTGGCAGCGCGGTGGAGCGGAGCTATGTGGGAGGTGCGGGACAGCCAAGCAGGGATCTTCAGCGGCGCTGAGACGCCAGGCAATAGGGAGCGAGCGTGGGCCGCGGGGAGAGCATGCGCCTGGGTCAGGAGGGCGGGTGGGTCTCCAGGAGAGACTCAAGTTCGGTCCAGTCGCGGCAGGTGCGCTCCCTGGCTGGAGGTAGCCCTGCAGACGCGCGCCTGCCGGCTAGGGGAAGAAGTGCTTACCCACTGCGCTGGTTGCTGTAGCGGTGGCCGCGAAGCTTGTTCAAAAACGTCCTTTGACTTTGGGTGTTTCTTCAGGTTCAGGCCTGTAAGGCAAGAATGGCCCTGGGGGTGGCGGGGATACATCATTATTTCCCCCGGGAAAACTTACAGTTGTTTTATTCCAGGATGTGGAATAGTCAGTTTTTTCCTTTTTAAAAACTGATAATTTTGGTTTATCATCTCATTCATTGTATGTGGAGTGACACACTAAGATTGCGTGTGGGGCCCTAACTGAAACCATGATTGTCTCTCCCACGCTCACAGTACTTTTCTCATTCCAGGAGATGCCATTTCATGTTTTGAAGCTTGATTTTCTTTTATATTGTTGAAGTCACAAAAATGTTTTTTGATTCACATGTGTTTTATATTGTAGAAAGAAGAAATTGTCTAATTGAGGAACATGAAGTGAAATAGAATTCCACGTTTTATTATTTCAGGTCAAAAAAGTGAAAGAAAACCATTGCTATCTTGCATCTGAAATAATTTGTGTTTTGTTACTCAGAATACTCAATTTTTTAATACTCATGATGTCTGAAGAGAAATCTGACAAAAAAAGACCTCGTAGAAGTTTATCAATCAGCAAAATGAAAAATAAAGGATCTAATTCTATTATTTCATATTTTAAGAATGCACCACCTGCTAAGCTTGCCTGCCCCGTTTGCAGTAAAATGGTACCAAGATATGACTTAAACAGGCATCTTGATGAAATGTGTGCTAACAAGGATGGTGTCATTCATATTGACCCAGTTTATGTTGACTTAACTGATGCAAATGTGTCCACAATGGATTTAACCAATATTGCCTTAGAGGATGTAACACCAAAGAAGTCATTACCACTCAAGAGAAGTTTAACTCCTGGCCCAAGTGATTCAGCAAAAAAGATCATAAAATACCAGACCAGTCCCTACTTTAAAAGTAATGATAATTCTATGTACAGAAATCAAGATGACCTGAGAAATCATAACGTGAAAGTCATTCCTCTGGGAAGCCTGTCATCCAAATTGTCTAGAAAATACACAAAGGCTAAAAAAGCAATAGATAAGAATGAGGAGTTTGGGGATCATAGAGTTACAAATCCACAGAGTTCCCTATCCACAGTGGTTAAGAGCTTGGTGGACAACTATTCAGAGATTGAGAACAAGGATCAAATTTTGGAGAACTCTTCTCAAAAGGAAAACGTTTTTGGGTGTGACTCTTTTAAAGACGAGAATGTGTGTGAACATACAGGCAGTACAGTAATAGAGGCTGACAGCCAGAAGGCTACCCAAGAATGTGGGGAATCAGCCCTTACCCCTGGCTTCTCAGATAATGCTCTTGTATTATTTTCACCAGATTTAACTCTTGGGAATAAATTAAGGTCAACTTCACAAGACAATTTTGAAAAGCAGGAGAGGATCAAAGAAGTAGTTGGTAAAGGTGGTAAAAAATGTGAGGCAGATAGTTGTAAAGAAATAAAAATGACTGTTGCTACAGAAACTAAAACACAGTTGTCAAATTTGGAAGCAAAATCTCATAGTTCTGCAAATGATGCTTGTAAGTGGAGTAACATCCAAGCACTTTCTCTGGAAGGTGACAGGGTTTTACAGAATGAAATCCTTCACAGCTTTCCTTTGAAGCAGGGGCCAAGCAGTGATGTCCCTGATACAAAAACTCAAGTACCAATAAGTCATCCTTACTACCTTCGGAGTTTCCTTGTGGTGCTGAAAGCTGTACTTGAGAATGAAGATGATATGACGCTCTTTGATGAACATGAGAAGGGAATTGTAACTCAATTTTATCACTTATCAGGTATCTTAAGCCTATTTACTTTTGAGTTTTTGTTTCCCATTTACTGTCCTAATTTAGACAGTGATGTGATGGGCAGTCATCTGACAGCCAGAAGGACTCACTGTGGTTTTGTGAGTACGCTATAGGGTTTTTTTTTTTCTTCCAGATTTTAAATACATTTTATTGAAATATAATTTATGTACAGTGAAATACACAAAACTAAAGTGACATAGATCAATGCTTTTTTTTTTTTTTTTTGCAGTGTTCTTTCCCTTCCCCTCCCACCCTTGGTAACCAACAAAGTTTCCTTCCATATACGAACCTTTCCTTGACTTTTTACAATAATGAACTAATACTATACTTGTCCTTCCTGTGATTGACTTATTTCACTCAGCATAAAGTCCTCCAATTCATCCATGTTACATGGTGTTTTGAAGATTCTACATTTTTCTTCAGTGTTGCATAGTATTCCACTGTGTGTATGTACTATCATTTGGTTATCCATTCTTCTTTTGATGGACACTTAGGTTGTTTCCATCCTTTTGCTATTGTAAATAGTGCTGCGATGAACCTGGGTGTGCATATATCTGTACTTGTCCTGGCTCTCACTTATTTAGGATATATGGCTCTCACTTCTTTAGGATATATACCTAGTAATGGAATTGCTGGGTCAAAAGGTGTTTCTAAATTCAGCTTTTTAAGAAATTGCCATACTGCTTTTCACAGTGGTTGTATCATTTGACATTCCCACCAGCAGTGTATTAGAGTCCTGGTCTCTCCAAATCTTCCCAGCATTTGTTATTTTCTGTCTTGTTGAACTTTATAATTAGTGCTGAGGTGAGATGGTATCTCATTGTTTTGATTTGCAGCTCTCTGATGGCTAATGATCATCAGCATTTCTTCATGTATTTGCTGGCTGCCTGAATATCTTCTTTGGTGAAATGTCTATTCATGTCTTCTGCCCATTTTTTAATTGGATTTTAATCTTTTTGTTATTGAGGTGTTGGAGTTTTCTATAAATTTTAGAGATAAGTCCTTCGTCAGCTATGTTGTTGCCAAATATTTTTTTCCCATTTGTAGATTCTCTTTAAGTCTTTGATCCATCTGGAGTTAGTTTTTGTGTATGGTGTGAGGTGCAGATCTTGTTTAGTTTTTTTGCAAACAGATAACCAGTTTTGTCAGCACCATTTGTTAAAGAGACCACCTCTTGTCCTTTAATAGATTTCAGCCCTTTGTCAAAAATCAGTTGACATAGGTCGATAGATCTATTTCTGGGTTCTCAATTCTGTTTCACTGGTCTGTGTGTCTGTTGCTGTACCAGTACCAGGCTGTTTTGACTACCGTGGCTGTATGGTAGGTTTTGGGATCTGGGAGTGTCAAACCTCCTACTTTGTTGTTCTTCTTCAGTAGTACTTTGCTTATTCAAGGTCTATTTCCTTTCCATATAAAATTAGTGATTGTTTTTTCCATATCCTTAAAGAATGTTGATGGGATCTGGATGGGGATTGCATTCAACGTATAGATTGCTTTGAGTAGAATTGACATTTTCACAATGTTCTATTTTCCTATCCAGGAGCATGGTATGTTCTTATGTTTATGTAGTTCTCTTATGGTTTCTTGGAGTAGTGATTTGTAATTTTCTTTCTTCAGGTCTTTTGTGTCCCTTATGAGATTTATTCCCAAGTATTTTATTTTTTTGGTAGCTATTGTAAATAGAAGCTCTGGTGGTGTAGCGCCTAAGGCATTTGACTGCTAACCAGAAGGGTGGCAGTTCAA
>NW_006921843.1:4744430-4749749 GCF_000298275.1 Orycteropus afer afer | reverse complement strand
TTTCTTCTAGGTTTTTAAATTTGTTGGAGTATAGTTCTTCATAATTCCTGATCTTATCTTTTTAATTTCTGTTGGTTCTGTTGTGGTATTGCCCAGTTCATTTGCTATTCATGCTATTTGTTTTCTCCTCTTTTTCTTTATTAAATCTGCTAGTGATTTGTCAATTTTATTAATCTTTTCAAAGAACCAACTTCTAGTCTTGTTGATATTTTCTGTTGTCTTTCTATTTTCCATTTCATTTATTTCTGCATGAATCTTTATTATTTCCTTTCTTCTTGTGACAGTAGGCTTTTTTTGCTGCTCTAATTGTTGGAGATGTTGTGTAGGGTATTGATTTTGGCTCTTTCTTCATTTTTAATGTGTGCATTTACTGCTGTAAATTGCTCTCGGATCACTGCTTTTGCTGTGTCCCAAAGATTTTGCTATGTTGTATTTTCATTCTTGTTTAAGTCAAGGAATTTTATAATTTCATTTTTTATTTCTTCTCTTAACTGGTCTTTCTTAAGGAGGGTGTTGTTCAGTTTCCATGTGTTTGCTCTTTTTCCGTCAATCTTCTTATTGTTGATTTCTAATTTGATAGTATTGTGATCGGAGAAGATGCTTTGCAGTATTTCAGTGTTTTTAAGTTTATTGAGGGTTGCTTTGTGGCCTAACATATGGTCTATCCTGAAGAATGTTCCATATGCACTGGAAAAAAATGTATATTGTGCTGTTGTTGGATGAAGTGTTCTGTACATGTCTGTAAGGTCAAGTTGATGGATTGTGGTGTTTAATTCTTCTGTGTCTTTGTTGAGTTTCTTTCCAGTTGTTCTATCTGGATTGTGAGTAGTGTATTAAAGTCCCCTGCTATGGGAGCTCTGGTAGCATAGTGCCTAAGGCACTTGACTGCTAACCAGAAGGCTGGTGGTTCAAACCCACCAGCCACTCCTCGGAAGGAAGACTGGGCAATCTACTTCCGTAGTGAAATTGCCTTGGCAACCCAAGGAGGGGTTGCTATGAGTCGGGGACAACTCGATGGCACATAACAACAACAACAACAACAACTATGACTGTGGAATCATCTGTTAAGTTCTGCTAGAGTCTCGTTTATGTATTTTGGGGCTCTTTCATTGGGTCCTTAGATATTTATTATTGTTATGTCCTCTTATTAAATTGATCCTTTAATCATTGTATAATATCCTTCCTTGTCTCTTATGGTTGTTTTTGTCTTAAAGTCAATTTTACTGGCAGTTAATATTTCCACTCCTTCTCTTTTATGGTTGCCATTTGCTTGATATATCTTTTTCTAACCTTTGATTTTTAGTCTATTTTTGTCTTTGTCTCTAAGGGGTGTCTCTTGTAGACAGCATATTGATGAGTTATGTTTTCTTATCCAGTCTGCAGTTCTCCATCTCTTGAGTGGTGAATTTAATTTGTTGACATTCAGTGTAGTTATCAACAAGTACGAATTTGTTGCTTTTATTTTGTTATGTGCTTTTTTGTGGTGTTCCTGATTTCTTTGTTCCATATAATTTTCTCTGATGAGTTCATTTTGTTTATGAATTGTGTTATCACATTTTTGTTGCTGTTGTTTTATAATTTGCCACATATTTATGCTTGTCCTCTTTTCTGTTTTGATGTGAAGGTTTATCATTTTTCTTTGCAGTTACCCTGTGATTTATCATTTTCTTCCCAAGTTTAGAACAGTCTGTTCTGTCTTACAGTTGTCTTGACTTCCCTACCATTTAGAAGTTCTGTAATTACACTTTTTTTTTTTCTCCCTCTTTTTGGTTTGAAGTTGTCCTCATTTGTCAATTGATGTCTCTGGTTCTCTGTTTACAATCTTGTAGGCTTATTTACTTTGGATGCTTCCATAACTGGGTTGGTTTCTGGGTTACATCATCGTGTGTTAGTGGTCAGTTGTTGTTTGCTGTTGGTTCTTTGTCCAAAGGACTCCCTTTAGCATCTCTTGTAAGGTTGGTCTGGTTTTATTCCCTTATTTTCTGCTGATGTGGAAATGTCCTAATTTCATCATCATATTGAGGGACAGTTTTGCGGGGTATATAAACCTTGGTTGGAAGTTTGTTTCTTTCAGGGTTTTATATATACCATCCCATTGTCTTCTCACCTGCATGATTTCTTGCCGAGAAATCAGAGCTTAGTCTTGTAGGTTGCTCCTGTAGTTACCTTTTCATTTTTCCTGTGCTGCTTTCAGGAGTCTTTGTCTTTGGTTTTGGTGAGCTTGATGATGATATGTCTTGGTGATTTTCTTTTGAGGTCTGTACTTTTGGGGGTTCATTGGACTTCATTGGATATATTCTCATCTTTCATCATACCAGGGAAATTATCTTCCAACAAATCTTGGACAATTTTCTCTGTGGTTTTATTTGTCTCTTCATGTTCTGCAATTCCAATTACACATAGGTTATTCCTTTTGATAGTATCCCACATGAACCTTAGTCTTTCTTCATTTCTTTTTAATCTTTTTTCTGATTGATCCCTTTCCAAAGAAGTATTGAGGTATTTGTCTTCAATCTCACTAATTCTGTCTTCCATTGATTCAGTTCCACTCCTTTGCCCATTCTATGTGTTACCTATTTCTGAAAATTTAGTGTTGGTCTTTTGGATTTCTATCTGTAGATTTTGTATCATTTCTAATTTTTCATTTATTTTGTCATTTTGTTCTTGTATTATCTTTCAAAATTGTTCTAGGGTTTTGTCTGTGTTATCTTTATTTTGTTAGTGTTTTCCTTGATCCATCTCTCAATCCTTTTAAGATACCTAAATATAATTGTTTTGAATTCCTTCTCAGGGAGTTCCAATGCTGCTGCTTCTTCAGGGATGTGTTATGGGTCTGTATCCTGGTCCCTTGTTTCTGTTACTTTATCTTGCTTCTTTGTGTGGACTGTGATGCTCTGTTCTCTCTGAGACATTGTGATGTTTTTGTGCTTATATTTAATTGGTGATTTTATGGTGGAGTGACTTGCCCAAGATTTTCGTTTTCTTTGGATGGTATCCAAGTAAGCAGGGTCCTATGCTCCTCTATTCACTAGTTGGCAGCACTTATACACTCACCACTTGTCACCTTTCCCGTTATAGCCTACCATATGTCTCTGCTGTCCTTGGCAGATGGAGCCTATTCTTTTTAATAATGATAATTATTATTTTAAGAGCTTGTTTTATATCAATGTAACATGTACATGTAGTTTCCCCATTTACCATGTCCAACCCTAACCTAGTCTCCTCCTCTCCCTACCCTGTAACCTTCCCCCTGTGCCCCTCATATTTATGCACTCCTGTTTGTTCTGCATTTCCTCAATTTGAATGTTGGTCCTCTGGTGTCCCATGGTCTATTACTCTAAGGGATGTATTACCAGAGAGTATGTGGGTGTGTCATCATGGGTTGAGTGGTCTGCATGTACATCTTGTTAACTATTGGGCTGAGAGCCAGCCCCTGGAGGTGCATTTTATTCCAGGAACAGAATGTATTCCAGGGCCATAGTATTGGGGATCTCACCAGATTTCATCTGACCAGTAATTCTGGTCATTATTGAGTTTTTGGATTTTATTCCACCTTTTTCCTCCTACTCTATCCAGGATCTCCAGAGTTGATCCTTTCTGTCCTGATGGTTGGCATTGGTTGCCGGGCATGATCTAATTTTCTGGTCTCGAGGGCCATCGTGCCCTGTGGCTGATTGCTTCTAAATGCACCCCCTCCCTTTTTTTGCGTTCTTCGCTTCCGATGCTAGGAGACCATTAGCTGCATCTTAGATGGCCACTTAAAAGCTTTTAAGACCCCAGTCACTACTCACCAATGTAGGATATGGAGCAAGGTTTTTATATATTTTGTTGTGCCGATTGAGTCTGGTGTCTCCCAGTACTATGGTCCTGAGATGGTAGATCTGTTGGATCTCTCTCCCTTAGTGTCTGGTTGTCTGTGAGGGATTACTCTGTGTCTGTCTTCTATTGTTTCTGTAAGGACTGCAGGTATTTTGTATCACTGATGTCTGTGCAGGATTAGCCTAAGCTGAATCTATCCTTGGTCTAGAGTATACTTCTGTTCACTGACCCATGTCTGATCATCTCAGGTGTTTATGTGTTTATCTGTAGCCTGGTGTTTAGTGTTAATGGCAATGCAGTATTGTGGAAACATTGGTTGGTGTTAGCACCTGTCATCTATCTCTTATGTGCACAATTTGCTGTTTTCCTATTTCCTAGTGTTATCATGGTGGTCATAGATCCTTCCCGTATATCCTCCCCCAACCCACATCATCGTGTAGGCCCCAACTAGCACAAAATTAATCCTTCTTCTTCCCTCCCCATCCCGGTAACCTACTAAGTGAGTTCCCTTTCCCAAGCAAACCCTTTTCTGTCTTTTTAGAGTAATGGGCTCATATGGTACTTGTCTTTCTGCGATTGACTTATTTCACTCAGCATAATGTCCTCCAGGTTCATCCATGTTGTGAGATGATTCGCGTATCCCTCATTCTTTAATGTAGCATAGTATTCCTTTGTGTGCATATACCGTCATTTGGTTATCCACTCATCCATTGATGGGCATTTAGGTTGTTTCCATCTCTTTGCTATAGTGAATTTTGCTGCGATGAGCATAGGTGTACATATGTCTGTTCGTGCTCTGTCTCTCACCTGTTTAGGATATATTCCTAGTAGTGGAATTGCTGGGTCAAATGGTACTTCTATTTTCAGTTTTTTTAAGGAAATGCCATATCGTTTACTACAATGGTTGTACTGTTTTAAAATCCCACCAGCACTGCACAAGAGTTCCAATCTCTCTGCAACCTCACCAGCATTTGTTATTTTCTGACCTGTTGAACTTTGCTATTATTGCTGGGATGAGATGATATCTTATTGTTGTTTTGATTTGCATCTCTCTTAACGATTAACTGATCGCAAACAATTTCTCATGTGTTTGTTGGCTGCCTGTATATCTTCTTTGGTGAAGTGTCTGTTCAAGTCTTTTGCCCATTTGTGAATTGGGTTATTTGTCTTTTTGGTGTTGAGGTGTTGAAGTATTCTATAGATTTTGGAGATAAGTCCTTTATCAGATATGTCATACGCAAATATTTTCTCCCAATCTGTAAGTTCTCTTTTTACCCTTTTGATGAAGTCTTTCAATGCGCATAAGAATTTAATTTTTAAAAGATCACACCCAGCTAGCTTTTCTTTAATCTCCTGCACATTCTGGGTTATGCGTGATTGCAAAAACGGCAAGGAGTCCACATGTTATGACCTCCTGTAATCCCACAAGAGGAAGGCAGAATCACCATCAATAGCCCAAGGCCTATTACTGCAAGGCCAGACATGCTGCCTCCCTCCAGC
>NW_006921843.1:4740735-4743955 GCF_000298275.1 Orycteropus afer afer | reverse complement strand
AGAGAGTGGGCACCTCCCAGAACATTGTTTTGTGCCACTCCCAACAGAAATACTCCAGGTGAACAACTTCAGCAATCAGGAGCTCCTCAGTTGCTCATAGAAAATCCCACCTTGGAGTTTACAAAGACTTATGGGTAGAAAAGCCACACTAAGTAATTTACTACACCGCAGTGATAGTCTATTTATGCTGTAAATTGGGGCTCCCAGATTTGCCCCTATTTTATGTTTGATGAATTTTATAGTTTTGGGTCTTACATTTAAGTCTTTGATCCAGCTTGAATTTGTTTTTGTTTGTGGGGTGAGGTATGGGTCTTGTTTCATTTTTCTACAGGTGGATATCCCGTTTTGCCAGCACCATTTGTTGAAGAGGCTATATCTTCTCCATTTAATGGGTTTTGGACCTTTGTCAAAGATCAGTTGTCCATAGGTGGATGGGTCTACATCTGGACTTTTGATTCTGTTCCATTGGTCTATCTGTCTGTCATTGTACCAATACCATGCTTTTTTAAATACTGTGGCTGTATAGTAGTTCTTAAGATCTGGGAGTGTGAGAACTCCCACTTTGTTTTTCTTCTTGAGGAAGTGCTCTGCTTATTCGAGGTCTCTTTCCTTTCCATATGAAATTAGTAATTAGTTTTTCCACATCCTTAAAAAATACTGTTGAAATGTGGATCGGGATTGTGTTAAATGTATAGATTGCTTTAGGTAGTATTGACATTTTCACAATATTTCGTCTGCCTATCCATGAACGAGGTAGGTTCTTCCATTTATGTAGTGTCCTTGTTGTCTCTTGTAGCAGTGTTTTATAGTTTTCTCTGTATAGGTCTTTTGTGTCTTTGCTGAAGTTTATTCCTAGATATTTTATCTTTTTCATAGCTATAGTAAATGGTATTATTTCTCATATTTCTCTATCAGAGCACTCCTTGCTGGTGTAGAGAAATCCAACTGATTTTTGTATGTTGATCTTGTATCCTGCCACTTTGCTGAACCTCTCTATTACTTTCAGTAGTATTTTTATTGAGTCCCTTGGGTTTTCTATGTACAGGATCATATCATCCACAAATAGAGATAGTTTTAGTTCCTCTTTGCCAATTTGTATGCCTTTTATTTCTCTTTCTTGCCTTATTGCCCTGGCCAGGACTTCCAATACAATGTTAAATAGAAGTGGTGATAGAGGGCATCCCTGTCTGGTTCCTGTTGGTAAGGGGAATGCCTTGAGTCTTTCTCCATTAATAATGATGTTGGCTGTTGGCTTTCATGTATACCCTTTATTATGTTGAGGAATTTCCCTTCTATCTCTATTTTGCTGAGAGTTCTGAACAGGAATGGATGTTGGATTTTATCAAATGCCTTTTCTGCATCAATTGATATAATCATGTGGTTCTTTTCCTTTGTTTTGTTTATGTGGTGGATTACATTGATTGATTTTCTGATGTTGAACCATCCATGTAAAGGAATCTCACTTGGTCTGGGTGTTTTAATTTTTTGATATGTTTTTGGATTCTGTTGGCTAGGGTATTGCTAACATTTTTGCATCTTTGTTCATGAGGGATATTGTTCTGTAGTTCTCCTTTCTAGTGGTGTCTTTCCCTGGATTTGGTATTAGTGTTATGCTGACTTCATAAAATGAGTTTGGGAGTACTCCATCTTTTTCTATGATAATGGAATAGGTTGAGTAGCATAGGTGTGAACTCTTCTCTGAATATTTGATAGAATTCTCCAGTGAAGCCATCAGGGCCAGGGCTTTTCTTTGTGGGAAGTTATTTTATGACCTGTTCAATTTCTTCTTTTGTTATAGGTCTGTTCAAGTTTTCTATCTCTGAGTGAGATAGTTTAGGTAGGTCTTGTGATTCTAGAAACTTGTCCATCTCTTCTAGGTTCTCAAATCTATTGGAGTACAGTTTCTCAGAATATTCTGTCAGTATCTTTTTAATTTAATTTGGTTCTGTTGTGATGACACCGTTTTCGTTTACAATTCTTGTGATTTGGATCTTCTTTCTCTTTTCTTTTGTTAGGTCTGCCAGTGGTTTATTGATTTTATTAATCTTTTTGAAGAACCAGCTTTTCGTTTTGTTGATTTTCTCTATGGTTTTTGGTTTCATTTGTTTCTGCTCTGATCTTTATTATTTCCTTGCTTCCAGATACTGTAGGATTCTTTTGTTGTTCTATTTCTCATTGTTGGAGTTGATGAGTTAGAATGTTGATTTTGTTTCTTTCCTCTATTTTGATGTATGCATTTATTGCTATAAACTGTCCTCTGAGTACTGCTTTCTCTGTGCCCCATAGGTTTTGGTATGATGTATCTTCATTCTCATTTGTTTCTAGGAATTTTTTTTATTTCAGTTTTTATCTGTTCTGTTACCTAGTAGTTTTTGAGCAGTGAGTTGTTCAGCTTCCATATGTTTGATGTTTTTACCTTGCTCTTCTTATTATTAATTTCTAATTTTATAGCATTGTTGTCCAAGAAGATGCTTTGCAGTATTTCAATGCTTTTGAATTTATTAAGGCTTGTTTTATGTCCTAACATATGGTCTGTTCTGGAGAAGGATCCATGTGCACTGGAAAAGAATGTGAATTGTGCTTTTGTTGGGTGAAATGCCCTGTATATGTCTATGAGGTCGAATTGGTTGATTGTATTGTTGAGTTCCTCTTTATCTTCGTTGAATTTTTTTCTAGTTGACCAGTCCCTCTTTGAAAGTGGTGTGTTAAAGTCTCCTACTACTATTGCAGAGTTGTTGTCTATTATCCCATTTTTTCTTTTTTTAATTGTGATTTGGGTGAAGACTTACAGAGCAAATTCACTTTCCATACATCAATTCACATATACATGTCATTGATCACAGTTTACCACAATGCAACAGCTCCCCTCCCACTTCCTCCCCATAGTTACCTCTTCCCAGTGTCCATCCCTATGTACACTCCTGCCCCCTGAGCTGTCTCTCTGTGCATAAGCACCCCTTCTTTCTCCCATGATTGTTCTCTCTGAGGAGTGTATCTACCTAAGGTAAATGTTCAACTCATATGCCTGTCTATTGTTTGGCTGGAAACCACAGGTGTGGCTTCAATTTCAGACCTGAAGGGCATGTAGGGGCTATAGTCTCAGTGGTTCCACCAGGCTCTATTACACCAGCAAACCTGGTCCCCACCTTTTTTTTTTTTCCTCCAAATGATTTTGAGTTTTGTTCCACATTGTTCTCCCTCTCTATCAAGGATCTCCTAC
>NW_006921843.1:4705232-4724175 GCF_000298275.1 Orycteropus afer afer | reverse complement strand
TTTTCTCTTGGGATCTATCTTGTGTGGGATTCTATGAGCTTCTTGGACAAATATCTTTTCTTCTTTCATGATATGGGGGAAGTTTTCTGTTAGCATGTCTTCCACAATTTTCTTTTTTTTTTTTTAACCTCTTCATGTTCTGGAATTCCAGTGAGTCTTATGTTGTTTTTTCTCATGTCATGGCATATAATTCTTAGGTTCTCTTCATTTCTCTTAAATCTTTGTTCTGATTTTTCTTCAAACAGGCTAGTGTCTAGGAATTTTCTTCTTGTTGAGATATGTGTTCTTCAGCCAGTTCTAAACTAGTCTTTTGTGCTTCTACTGTGTTGTATAATTCTGCCATTTTGGTTTTCATCTTCTGGATTTCTAACTACTGTTTTTATATGGGTTCTGATTGTGCATTAATCTTGTTATTTTGTTCTTGAATGATTTTCCTGAGTTCTTCCAGGAAACTGTCTGTGTTCTTCTTATTTCTGTTTGGGGTTTCCTTAGGCTCTTGTGTAGTGCTATAAACATATCTTCTAAATTCTTCTCAGATAATTCTGTTGCCTCCTTCCTCCATGTATAATGAGACCTTTGTTTGTGGTTTTGCTTCTAATGGCTTGTCTTTTTTGTCCGTTTATTTGATTTGAAGTTGCCTGTTGTTTCCTAGACATTTTGAGGTTGTCTTTAGCTGTTAGTTATGTTTGATTTGTTTTGTCTTGGTTTATGGTTTAATATTTTGAAAAGATAGAGCTGGTGTATTTTATTTATTTATTTTTTGTGATTGATTCAGGTATGCTGTGTTGCTCTGCAATTTTCTTTGTAATGGTGTGGAATGTGGATATGGGTTTCTGTTTGTCATAAAGAGGGTTTAGAGTTTGAATGGAGGTTTTATGTTGACTGAATGTGGTTGCTTCTAATTGGATGAGTGAAGTTATTGGCAGAGAAGGTGGGCGCGGAAGAAGGAAAGCTTGCTGTTGCTAGGGGTCGTTTCTAGGCCTTTGAGCGGGCTGCCATCGATGGTGTTGTACAGTTATTTATAGGCCCACCACTCAATTTCAGCAAAGACTCCAGTTGTTAGGGCATTGCTGCCACTTTCCACCAGGCTCAGACACACGCAAAAACCCCTCTTCCAAGGCCCCTTGGTGCCAAAAAGCCAACTCAAGACAACTTCCTGGCTCTGTGATCCACTGTGGGGGTTTCTCTCTCTGACCCTGCCTGCCCATGGCGCCGGCCTAAGCCCCCAGACTGCGATCCACTCGGGAGTTCCTCTGTGAGTCCGCCCATCCATGGTGCCAAAGATCTGCTCAGTTTCAGCTGTGCTGCAGTTGGGAGAGTGCCTGCTACTAATCTGTAGTCCCAATATTAGTGATAAAATCAAGCACAGACCTCTCAGTGCCACTAAGCTGACCCAAGCCTACTCAGTGACCCACTGGGGGGGGGGGGCGGGCCTGTCCTGGAGCACCAGTGAACTCTGGTTGGGTTTCAGCGGTGCTGGACATGCCCATTTGCACTTAGCCAACCCACGTTACTGATAAAATCAGGTGCTGAAGGTAGATCCTTGGGGTGATCGCTGGTATATTGGTGTGGTCTCTGGTATGCTGGTATGGTGTGTCTTCTGCCTTAACCCAGGGAGGTCTTGGATGGCTGTTCTCGCCTGCCAGTTGCTCCCCCAGGGAAGTCTCTAATGGCCTTTCTCTGCTGCCTGTCCGTACTCCGCAGGATAGATCGTCTTACTTTTTTTCCCCTGTACCTGTCTTTCTAATTCTACTCCTCTGAGTTTGGTGCACTCTGACTTAGTGAGCTGTTCAGAGCACCAAAATCCCTAACTCAAACTGCTGTACCTAGTTTTTCAAGCACGAAGATGCTAGAGGGAAATAGCGTGGTGATGACTGAAAAGACTCCATTTTGAATCTCATCACGGAGCCTATTCTTAAGTCCCTGGAATCAGAATGAGAATGCTGTCACTCTGCATATCCAAAATGGCCACTGCTTGTAAACATTCAAAATGGCTCTGCCTTTGGTCACATTAAATATCCAAAACAACCGCTGCTTGTAAACATTGAAAATAGCTGCACCCTTGGTCACTTTAAATATCCAAAATGGCTACTGTATGTAAACAATCAAAACGACCGCACCCTCCAGACAACTGAAAGTACACAGCACAGGTTGTCTCTCTCCTTTTTGTTTCTCTTCCTAGTCATCAGCGCAGTCGTCCCTGCAGCCCTTAGTGACCAGGGCTGATCTTTAGGTCGATTGTCAGGTCCCAACACCACTTGGAAATATTCAGCCTGTTGGTCCCCTCAGAGTAGCTGACAGTCCACAGCTCCATCTGTCTCCATACTCACTGTTTTCTTTCAGGTTTTTCCACTAGTTTGTGCCTAATCTACTTCTGTATGCTTCCTTTCAAAGCTCTGGGCTCCAGGATTATTTTCTGTATCTCTGTCAATTGGTTTCTCTTTTCTTTGTTGAAACAGTCTGTGTAGCTTGTCTGCCTATTCTGCCATCTTACCGAAAGTCAAGTACACTACAGTTTTGGGAATCAGAGCCTACTACAAGATTTTTATCTGTAAGGATATGTGTGCCAACTAGAGAAAACTTTGTGCTGGTGATGTTTATTCCTGTAATATCATGCCCAACAAACACTACCTTGGTTATAATGGAAACAGTAGTTTTTCATTTATACACTTACCTGATAGATGTAAAACAACCTCTTGTAGACAAAAAAAAAAAAAAAAAAAAGGCATTCTTTGCATTTGCACATGTAATTATGAGGGTTTTGTAGTTTTCATATACCATTTCCTCACAAATTAAAAAAAAAATTACAGGAAAAAATAAACCAACTTGTGGCACACTTTTCTTTTGTTACCTTAACAGTTTAGGTTCCTAGACTCTGCCTTTTAAGGGCAGGGTGTGGATGAAATGGAAACTTTCAAGTTAAATTGGTACATTTAAAAATATTAGTCTGTGCCTCTAGTCTTCACAGCCTGTGGTAGCTGCAACCTAATAGTGCAGGTTTAGAGCAAAAGGTGCCCTGTGATGCTGCCCCACTAATGTAACAGGCCTTGATGGCTGCATGGAAATGATTCCTCTAAAAGGAAAAGCTTACGTGGGGGGTCACACTGTCCTCTGGTAATATGTAACTATGTCAGACACCACAGTAGATTAAAAAAAAATATTAATTCTGCAACATTACTATGTTTAAGAAAAGTATATTTGTTTTAAAATTCACACAGAGGGATGATTGTAGCATACCTTTTTGACATGAAAAATTCCTCTCTGGGCACAGTTTAGAGAGCTCTCTTGGCATACTGCCTAAGGCATTTGACTATTAACCAGAAGGCTGGTGGTTCAGACCCACCAGCCACTCCTTGAAAGGAAGACTGGGCAATCTACTTCCATAAAGATAACAACCTCAGAAACCCAAGGAGGGGTTGCTATGAGTTGAATCAACTTGATGGCAGTGAGTTCGGTTTTTCTGGGCACAGTTTCATAAGGAACCCACACTGCTTCCATCTCTAGTTGTGCAGTTCTCACCAGGGGATGGACTTGAGATAGCATGTTGCTTCTTCCATCCATAGTAGTTAGAGATCTTGGTTGGGTACTGATTGCATTAATATGAGTGTTTATTTGAAAGGTTGGCGACTCTGGTCTTCAGTACCATTGAGAAACAGAAGCAGTTTTCTGACCACAAGTTCCACTTATTCTTATGTACTGGTCTCTAAGGAGAATTGTTTATGATATGTCTGCATGTGAAAATAACTACTGCTAATTGATTTTGCCTCTTTAAAAAAACAAAAAAAAGGAAAATCAGTGTTGAAATTTTAAAACATGCCATTTTAGAGTTGGAAGAAATTTGAAGATAATCCAGTACAGGGAAACTGATTGAGTAACTTAGTAGTTTGACCAAGATCATCAAGCTAGAGAGAGATTGTTGCCATCTCAAAGCTAGATAGGTTTTTGATTATTCAAGTTTTTTTTGTTGTCAACCAAAAATCGTATAATGCATGTTGTTGTTGTTGTTATTTGCCATTGAGTCGGACCCTACTCATAGCAACCCCTCCTTGGGTTTCCGAGGCAGTATCACTACGGAAGTAGATTGCCCTATCTTCCTTCCGAGGAGTGGCTGGTGGGTTTGAACCACCAGCCTTCTGGTTAGCAGTCAAGTACCTTAGGCACTATGCTACCAGAGCTCCCAGAATAATGCATATTAAACTAAAAGCAGAGAGCAAAATAACTAGAATTCTGGGGAGGGCTTCTTTAAAGGAAGAGAAATATTGATGGCAAGAAGGGAAGGAACTTGGTTTTTAAAAGTTCTGAAATGGCCAGTAGTCATTACCAACATTAAATTTTTTCACAATGGCTTATATCAACTATTTTGTCTTACTTAATCTTTCTACCAACTTTGGGGAGATGGTGTTATTGCCCCCACCCTTTTTAATAGAGGAGACACCATGAGGGTCAGTGACTTGCACACAACTCAGAAGCAGCAGAGCTAGCCCAGAGCTTCTCATCTTGTATGCTCATCCCATCCTGTGGTAATGGTACATAGGGCATGGGGATGTCCCCACAGGACTTTCTGTTTGAAATAAATTCTATCTTCTAAAGAAAAAAAAAGATTTTCTTGGAAGATCAGTTCACTATTCTGTACTAATAGAGTATATTTTACTTTCCTTTTAGTTTTAAAAAGCAAATGTTATTTGTATATTGTGTTTGAGAAGGAAGTTAATATTTTTCACTGGTTTCTTGCCTTTATTGCAGCTAATAGTCAGAAGTTATATGTACGACTTTTTCAACGTAAATTTAACTGGATTAAAATGAGCAAATTAGAATATGAAGAGATTGCCTCAGATTTAACACCTGTAATTAAAGAATTGAAGGAAGCAGGCTTTCTACAGACAGGTATGGTTAGTAGAAGGAAACACAAAATACTATGTGAAGAATTAAGTTTATACAGAATAATGGTTATATTAGTATACTATGGTGCTGTCTCCTGGTTGGTGCCTGGTGAATAACTAATTGGTTTTTATTTGCTTTTAAAATGACTCTTTTTGGGACAATGACTTGTTCATATGATGCTAAGAACATTCACAGCCTGGGTTAAGAATACTGGAATAATGAAAGATTCTCTGCTGTTATTTTCTTGACTGTCACAGGTTTAGGGAGATAAAATTACCTAAGGATACATATGTAGACATGTCCCTCAGAAGAAAGTTAATATTCTTCACTATTTTTCTTGACTTAATTGTATCAGTGGTCAGAAGTGATATGTAAGACTTTTAAAATCATCCTGCCTCATCTCTCCTTCCAGCAAGAATTTGAATCCCTTTCAAATTCTTCTGTGATAGAGTAAAACTGGTTTATTTGAAATTAGTATTGCCTCTACAAACTTTATTTACCCCTACATGCACGTTCATATAGATGTTAGAGTTCATGAGTGAATTGCTTTAAGAACTGTTTAATTGATTTATGCATAGTCTAACACTAAAGGAGAGTTTATCTTATTCTCAAAGATACAACCTTTGTTGTCAGCATTCATTATGTACTTGCCTGTGTATTGAGTGTGGTTTTGCCCTGGAAACTTGTTAGGTATAAGAAAGAATGAAAGATGTGAGCCTTGGGCTGAAGGTGCTAACATTTTAGAGAGAAATAAGCAGATCAAACCAGATTGTTTCTATGAGGCAGAATTTGTTATTGGAAGTAGTAGGTAAAGGTGAAGTCAGGGTGATCGTGATGGGGCTACATGGGGTAGAGATGACAAAGGTTTGGGTAGAGGCCTGGAAGCTTGGTAAAGGAGCTTAGATGTGATAGCTTAGGGAGGTGCTGCCCTGACTGTTTCTCTGACCTCATCTCTCCTGCCTCTCTTGCTCACTCTGGTCCCTTATCTACTCTTCTGCATGCTGAGCATATCACGTTTTGAAAGTTTTGTGCTTGATGTCCCCTCCGCCTGGGACAGTCTCCCATGTGGTTGATCCCCTCATTTCATTCACATTTCTCCTGTCACCTTTTACTTACCATGTATGACCTAGAGCTAACCTCCCTGCCATGTTTAGTTTGCCTTACCAAGTTTTGTTTATAGTAGCAACATCACCTGACATACAGATTTATTTATTACACTAAATGTAAGCTTCTTACAGGCAAGGACTTAATTTTGTTGATTAGTGTGCCCAGGACCTTACAGTATTACTACCACACAGTACACACTCAAGTATTTGTGGAATGAAGGCATGAAAGAAGAAGACATTTCCCTAACCTGTGAATACTTTGAAAGTAAAGACCAACCAGGTGTGATTCTCTGCTGACTTTGGGACTAGCATGTTGTCTGGGTTACTTAATAATCACTTATGTTGAATGAATGAACCCATGAACAGGTCCAGAGAGAAAGGGTTCCCAGTATGCAGCACTTGAATAGGGAGGAACCTGTGGGAGAGAGGGGAGCTGATGGTGAATGTACTCTGTGACCTGTTTGGAGAGGTCTAGTAGGAGGTTTTATAATTAGAAAGAAACTAGTTGTCTAGTTGATTTTGACTCATGGTGACCACATGCGTGTCAGAGTAGAACTGTGCTCCATAGTGATTCCAATGGCTGATTTTTTTTAGAAGTAGATTGCCAGGTCTCTCTTCCAAGGCACCTTTGGGTAGACATGAACCTCTCTCCTTTCTGTTAACAGCTGAGGGAACGTTAATCACTTGTGCCACATAGGGATTCCAATATATATTCCAGTAGGCTTTAAAGGAGGATATCCAAACCGTAATGGCTATCCATGTGTATCTTGATTTATTCATATTTTTTCTTTACATTTTAATGGGAAACTGTTGTTTTATGACTCTGAAAAGATATTTATTTTACACATTCTTTCATAATTGGTCTGGCAAGCTAATATTTCTACAGTAGAATTTCATTTTATTTGCATCTAAAGTAAATGAAGCTAGAGAATAGTAAGATTCTTAAAAACGATTTTTAACTATTTTTTTTTTAAACCATTTGAGAATCTGAATTGCAAGAACTCTCTGAGGTGCTTGAGCTACTTTCTGCTCCTGAACTAAAAACCCTGGCAAAGATCTTCCACTTGGTGAATCCCAATGGGCAGAAGCAGCAGTTGGTGGATTCCTTTCTCAAATTGGCCAAACAGCGTTCAGTCTTCACCTGGGACAAGAATCACCCTGGAATTGGAGCAGTAATTTTAAAAAGGTTTTATTGACTGTTGTTACAGTAGAAACATTTAAAATCTTAACAGCACATGTTAACTTATTGTAATAGATTGTGCTTTTTCTAATTGGAAGTGCTTGTTTCAATTACAATTACAGTAAAAGGCTAAAGGAGCCTTAATTACAATAGCCTGAACTCTTTCTTGGTTTATTATTTGTAAGGCTTGTTGTAGTACTATACTAATTTCTTTTGATTTATACTAATTTCCAGAACCAAAAAAAATCAATAGTCAATAGCAAAGGTAATAGGTGTGTGGTAAATTCTTGTATTTTATTATTCAAGAAAAATAGGGTTTTAACTACCATTTTTACAGGATTTTAGTATCCAGTCAAATTTTTATTTTAGTAAACTTTCTGTTAAAGCATAATCAGTTCAGTCTTAATATGCAGCTTTTCTTGGATTAAAACAAAAAGATTGCCAAAACCTGTGGGTGGTTTAATTTATCCTTAAGCCCTTGAACTGTTTCATTTTGGGGAATATGATAATAGCACTGAGAAATTTTTATTTCTTCTGCCTGTGTTTTCTGTAAAGTAAAACTTTATCACTTCAGTGTGGAAATCGACTATTTTGAAATAATTGAGAATGAAATGAAATGATGCTTTTCAAAATACTTGAAAAATATTGTCAATGTTATTTATTTTATACATATGCTTGTAACAATTGAATTGAACTCACTCTTCTTGGGAAGATGGTGTAAGTATAATCTTTAACAGATGTAGATATAATAGGGTTACTTTATTAAGAAAATATTAGTACCAGCACTTCCAAAAAGTTTATACTATAGATTTGAATTAAAAAAAAAATACATATTTATAGTTAATTGACCCTAGAAGTAGAAAATCTCTTCTTTGACCTATGTTAAATGTCTTCTAAGCCTATTTTAAGGAGCTCTGGTGGCATAGTGCCTAAGGCATGTAACTGCTAACCAGAAGGTTGGCAGTTCAAACCCACCAGCCACTCTGCAGAAGGAAGATTGGGGAATCTACTTCCATAAAGATTTACTGCCTTGGAAACCCAAAGGGGATCACTATTGATATAGACTTGCTGGCAGTGAGTTTGGGTTTTTTGAAGCCCATTCTTTATCTAGTTCTGTTTTCTACTATTTTATTAATCTCAAATGTAACATCTTTATAGGCACATAAACATTAAAATTAGTAGCCTTCCCTTACTATGAGCACTTAGCATAAATATATATAATGAAAGAAATAAGATTAATTTTATTACTGATTTTGGACTTGTAGGAAAGTAAAGTTTTAAGGCTATTTCAGTTGTACATAAAATTACTATCCTTTAAGATTGTACTTTACTTAATTTCTTCATTTTATTGTAGGCCCCAACAGTGGAATTTCAGATTCTTTAACAGCTCCACATCAGGGCAGTACCTGGTTTGTCTACTCTGCTCTTAATCATAAGGAAACAGAAAAAGGCATATTATTTATACTTTCTTAATCCTAGTTATAGTCACTGCTCAGTTTCCCATGTTTCATTCTTCCTTCTGCCATTTGGAGGCTTAATCCACTGGGGCATTGCCTGGAAATAGAAGAAGTGGGCAGCTTTTTGGCTGTCCCTGCAGCTCAGTGGTTCTCAATTAAATGGGAATGTAGGAATCATCACCCCTGCCCCTCTCATAACTTTGATGGTGGCACTGATCTCTGCCACACCCCTAGGGATGCAGTACTGCTTTTGGTTCACTAGTTTCTGGGATGGGAGGATGTGGGATCTCCATTAAGCCAGTGGTTCTCAACCAGGGTTGATTTTGCCCCTCTGGGAGCATCTGGCAGACATTCTTGGTTGTCACAACTGAGGAAAATAGGATGTGCTACTGGGATCTAGTGGACCAGGGATACTGCTAAACATACTGCAATGTGTAGGGCAGGTCCTAAAACAAAGAATGATCTGGTTCCAGATGTCAACAGTGCTAAAGATGAGAAACTTGGCTATAGATGGTACTTAAATTGCTGGAGTCCCAAGGGCCCATGTGGCTGTGGATTTAACTCAGACCTCCAGCCTCACGTGGCAAATATCCAGACCTAATTCCCTTTAAGGTTACTCTAGAATGGATATGCTCGTGGGCTGCTTTGCATATCAGAGAGTACCACCAAACCTTGGTGTAGATTTGGACTACCTCCTGGTATAAAAATGCCACACCTTGCCAAGAGCGTTTGATAAGGACATTTGAAATAAATATCTGTTATTTAGTCTAAATAAACCAAAGAAACCAAACTCACTGCCGTGGGGTCGATCCTGACTCATAGTGACCCCTCCTTGGGTTTCCGAGCCAGTATCATCACGGGAGTGGATTGCCTAACCTTTCTTCTGAGGAGTGGCTGGTGGGTTTGAACTGCCGGCCTTCTGGTTAGCAGTCAAGTGCCTTAAGCACTACGCGACCATAATCTAAATAGTGACTTGAATTAAGAATTGAGAATTGCTAATGTTGAATAAGGAGCTCTGGTGACACAGTGCCTAAGGTATTTGACTGCTAACCAGAAGGTTGGCAGTTCAAACCCACCAGCCACTCTGTGGAAGGAAGACAGGGCAGTCTACTTCCATAAAGATTTACTGCCTTGGAAACCTAGTGGGGGTTGCTATGAGTTGGAATCGACTCGATGTCAGTGGGTTTGGTTTTTTTGGTTTAATGTTGAATAAGTGATAATTTTATGGCAGTTTTCCTAGTATTTTAAAATGTTCATGCCCAAGGTAAGCCCTATCCTACTCTGCGTCTAGGGAGGGAACACTTTTATAGAGCCAAACCATATGTGAAATTGTTGGGAGACATTATTTCATCTAAACTTCAATGTGTCCCCAGAGAGAGTACGTAATGCTCAAGGATCACACAGTTAGAAGTGGTAAATTTAGAATTCCAACTCCAAAAAGACTACTACACTCTGCTGCTTTGGGCTTAGAATAATGAGTGCCATTTATCTTTCATTTAGCTGAAAATAATTGGTGAAATCTAACCGTCAAATGCCTAAAAATATTTTTTACATTCTACATTTTACAGAGCTAAAGACTTGGCTGGCCAATCCCTAAGAGTCAGTAAAGGCCCCAGGGCTGTGTTTTCTCGGATCTTGCTACTATTTTCATTGACTGACACAATGGAAGATGAAGAAGCTGCATGTGGTGGACAGGGACAACTTTCTACTGTACTACTGGTCAACCTTGGCCGAATGGAATTTCCTAGTTACACCATCAATCGGAAAACCAAAATCTTCCAAGATAGAGAAGATCTCATCAGGTAAGATCATATTAGCTCACTATAATATCTTAGTATGTGTTTTAATTAATATATAAGTTTTTATTTATTTTTCTTTGCTAACCAAGGTAGAAATACTGGAGCTCTGGTAGCATAGTGGCTAAGACACTTGCCTGCTAACCAGACGGCTGGCAGTTCAAACCCACCAGCCACTCCTCAGAAGGAAGGTTGGGCAATCCTACTTCCGTAGTGATGCTGCCTCGGAAACCCAAGGAGGGGTTGCGGTGAGTCGGGTTTGACTTGACAGCACATAAAAACAACAACCAGTAATCACTAGTAATTTAAGTGCCAACTTTGTAATGCTTGAGAATGATTTACAAAATGGAACAACAGTGCAAAAATTGTCATCCAGTTATTTTCCAACTTTAATATGCATAGATAGAGATCATATGAAGATTGTGTTAAAATGTGGGTTCTGATTTAGGAGGTCTGGGTTGGGCCTTGAGATGTTGCGTTTATAACAAGCTCCTGGGTGAAGCCAGTGCCACTGGCCCACAAACCATGCTTGAGGGAGCAGTGCATCCCAGTCATAACTAATCATAAGAATCTCTTGTGATACTCATTGAAAACACGGGCTTCTGTAACCTCTCCAGGTGCAAACATGCACACACCTATGCTCACGGAACAGAACTTTGAGGGAAGGAACCTAGAAGGTGATTAATACAGTTTTCTTTTATTTGTCAAAGTTTATGTTCATTTATTTATTTATAAAGATTTATATTAAACATATTTCCTGTGGGAAACAAAAAAATATATAAGTCCATAGCTAGAACAGTATTTAAAGATTTTTTTGTTCTTTATCTTTTTTGCCTCAAAAAAAAACCCCCAAAAAACCCAGTGCTGTTGAGTTGATTCTGACTCCTAGCAGCCCCCATTGGGTTTCAAAGCTGTAAATCTTTACGGAAGTAGATTGCCTCATCTTTCTCCTGATGAGCAGCTAGTGGGTTTGAGCCATCAACCTTCTGGTTAGCTGCCAAATACCTTACTACTACATTACCAGAACTTTTTTTGTTTTTTGCCTTACTCATACATTTCTAGGAATATAAGGAGAATGTAGAAATGTGTTTAGATTAAGGTTGACAAAACAAAGGAGTTTTGAATGAGAGCAACTTAAATTTTACCTGGCTTGTGTTCTCAAATAGAGAGTGTTTTTTTAAAAAATATTTTATTGTGTTTTTCATTGAAGGTTTACACAGCAGTTTAGGTTCCAATTCAACAATTTATACAGAAATTGTTCAGTGACATTAGTTATATTATTCACAATGTGTGAAGATTCTCATTATTTTTGTTCTGGTTGTTCTGTTTCCCTTAATCTGGTTTTCCTGCCCCCTTACATTCTCATCTTAGTTTTAAAGTAATTATTGACTGTGTATTCTCATATAGATGATATTTTTGTAAAGGAGCACAGTATTATAGGTGATACTCATTATTTTGTGAACCAATCTGTTGGTTAGCTGCAGGGAGACCTCAGGTTAGTTTTGGTTTGAGGTTTGAGGATTTTTCAGGGCAGTAGTCTTAGGGAGTCTTTCAGTCTCAACCAGTTCAGTAAGCCTGTTTTTTTTTTTTTTTTAATTTAGGAATTTGAGGATCTTTTCCACAGTCTTCTCCCAGTCTGTCAGAGTCTATATATTGTGGACCTGATTAGAACAGTCAGTAGTGGCAGCTGGGCACTAGTTAGTTCTTCTGGTTTTAGGGTAGATGAGGTCACGATTCATGTAGACTGTTTGTCCTGTAGACTAATTTATTCTTTGAGTCTTTGGTTTCCTTCTTTCTCTTTTGCTTTGGATTAGTAAAGACCAATAGTTGTATCTTAAATGGCTGTTTGCAAGCTTTTAAGACCGTAGATACTACTCACAAAAGTAGAATGTAGAACATAACTTTATTAACTATATTATGCCAGTTGACCTAGCTGTTACATGGGACTCTGGCCTTAATCCTTCAAACCCAGTCTCATGAGGTATTTGGTTATATCTAAGAAGTATCTGTAACTGTATCACCTATGTGTTTTATGATATATATATATATATATATAATACTGATATATGGATATATGTTCATAATCACATAGATGCATATACATATGCATACACCAGGGAGCTTTGGTGGGTGGTGTAGTGCCTGAGGCATTTGATCGTTAACCAGAAGGCTAACAGTTCAAACCCACCAGCCACTCCTTGGAAGGAAGGCTGGACAATCTACTTCTGTAGTGATACTGCCTCAGAAACCCAAGGAGGGGTCGCTATGATTCGGAGCTGACTCGACAGCAGTGAGTTTGTTTGTTTGTTTTTTAATGCATACACCTATGTATATACATGTATATGTTCATGTATACATTCCTATACATATATACGCCTACATACATACATATAACTCACTGCCCAGGAGGGGTTTCTAAGGCAGTGTCTCTAAGAAAGTAGAGGAGTGGCTGGTAGGTTTGAACCTCCAGCCTTCTGGTTAGCAGTCAAATGCCTTACGTTATGTACCTGTACATATATTTTTTGGTGGTTTCAAAACTATATATGGCATATATAATCACCAAAATTATGGTGTTGGTGAAGAATATTGAATATACCACAGACTGCCAGAAGAAAGAACAAATCTGTTTTGGAAGAAACACAGCCAGAATGCTCCTTAGAAGGGACGATGGCGAAACTTTATCTTATGTACTTTGGACGTGTCATCAGAAGGGACCAGTCCCGGGAGAGGTACATCATGCTTGGTAAAGTAGGGGGTCAACGAAAGAGAAGAAGACCCTTAATGAGATGGATTGACACAGTGGCCGCAGTGAGGGGATTGTGAGGATGGCACAGGACCTAGCAGTGTTACGTTCTGTTGTACATAGGATCACTATGAATCAGAACCAATTTGACAGCACCTAACAACAACAGCATTTACCAACAGTTCCTTCTGTATGCATTTTAAGTGACATAGTTCATCTTGACCAAGCTATGTATACTTCAACCCTCATTTGGTGTTGCCATTCCCATCACCAAAAATAAAGAGTATCTACTATCTGGAGAATGAGTTCCCTCCTCCCTCCATCGCTGGTAACCACTAATAAACATATATATGCATGTGTATGTATATATGTATATATACATATAAACGTGTCTATCTATATCTATATGTTACCATCTTGGAAACCCAGTGGGGGTAGCTGTGAGTTGAATATATGTATTTTGTGTGTATGTGTGATTGAATTATTCAGCATAATGTTCTCCAGGTTCATCCATGTTCTGAGATGTTTCAGAAACTCATTTTTATTTATTGCTGAGTAATACTCCATTGTATATATGTATTACATTTTACTTACCCATTTATCTGTTGATAGGCACTTAGTTTGTTTCCATCTCTTTGCTATTGTGAATAGACGTGCATATGTCTGTTCATGCCACTTCTATTAGATCCCTAGGATATATACCCTAGGAGTGGAATTGCTGGGTCATATGACAGCTCTACCTCTAGTTTTTTTAGGAACAACCAGACTATTTTCCACAACAGCTGTACCATTTTGCATTCCCCCTAGCAATGGATGAGGGTTCCAATTTCTTCACATCCTCTCTAACACTCGTTCCATTTCTGTTTTTTTCTATCTTAGCCATCCTGTTGTTGTTTTTAGGTGCTGCTGAGTGGGTTCTGACTCACATCAATCCTGTGTAAAACAGAACAAAACACTGCCTGGTCTTGCATCATTCTCACAATCCTTGCTATGCTTAAGCTTGTCTTTGCAGCTACTGTGTCTGTCCATCTCATTGAGGGTCTTCCCCTTTTTTGCTGACCCTCTACTTTACCAACCATGATATACTTCTCCAGGGAATAGTCCCTTCTGACAACATGACCAAAGCCATTCTCACTTCCAAGGAGCATTCCAGCTGCATTTCTTCTAGGATAGATTTGTTTGTTCTCTAGCATTTCATGATATTTTTAGTATTCTTTACCAACACCACAATCCAGAGGCATCAACTCTTCTTTGGTCTTCCTTATTCATTGTCCAGCTTTCACATACATATGAGACGATTGAAAATACCACGGCTTGGGTTAGGCACACCTTATTAGTCTTCAAACTGATGTCTTTGCTCCTCAACACTTCAAAGAGGTCTTTTGCAATAGATTTGCCCAGTGCAATATGACATCTGATTTCTTTTTTTTTTTTTATTAGGATTTGGGTGAAGATTTACAGAGTAAATTCACTTTCCATACAGCAGTTCACATATACTTTGTCTTATGTCATTGACCAAAATTTACAATGCAGCAGCTCCCCTCCCACTTCCTCCCCATAGTTACCTCCTCCCAGTGTCCATCCCTTCATACTCTTCGAGAGGCCCATTGTCTGCCAACCCTGTATATGATCTTGGATACACTCTCCATTTAGACATACATAATTGTTTAGCTTGTTCACCCATCTATCCGTCCCTATACCCATGTTTGCTTTCATTGACAACTCAGTATTGTATTTACAAAGGGGTTCATATTTGTTGTTTGTACTGCCCATGTAACTCTCTCTGTCTTTCTCATCCTCAATGCTGCCATATTGGTCACTCACATTTGGTACATTGCCCTTCTCTTCACCCAAATCAATATTTACCTCTATCTATCTAACAGCATTCCCTCTCCTTCCCTCCCACCCCTGGTAACCAACAAAGAAAATGTCCTCCAATATATAAACCTTTCCTTAACTTTCACAATAACGGACTAATACAATATTTGTCCTTTTGTGACTGACTTATTTCGCTCAGCATAATGTCCTCCAAGTTCATCCACGTTATGCGGTGTTTTGCAGATTCTACATTATTCTTTAGCGTTGCATAGTATTCCATTGTGTGAATCCGTACTGCCTTTTGTAAAGTAAAACAGAGTTAATAATTCTTCATTAGATACATGTTTGATTTTGCCAGTTTGAATACGAGTAAGTAAATGAACCACATACTGGTTGTCACTCATAATATTAAGTGGTTGGCATGAAAAATCCTGAAAAACAAGTAAAACAGCATAAGCCTCTGGCCTTTTTGCTTCCTTGGCAGCCCTAATAGCCTGTTTTCAATCTTTGTTGGCATTATCATAAGCCAATTATTTAATTAAAATATTAGTAGTGGTGTGTGTTATCACTGAGACTCTGAGTCACTGCTACACTTACCCTATCCACAAATTGTTCAGATGTTCTGTAGGCCCTTGTATAATTTTTGTAAAGATAGAATTATCAGCTCCTTTTGCTGGTAACTTAGACCATGCCTGAGAAGCTGTGGCCGATATCTGCTGATACGCTTGTAAGGGATAGGTTAATTGAGTTGTGACCTCTAAAAACTATCCGGTACCAGAAAGCATTTCAAAACTAATGAGAACATTATGTTGCTGATTTCTCATACTTTGTTCTGCACAAAAATCATGAAAATACATTTTCCACATCAAATAATCTCCTCCCTCTAATGCAGTTTTAGCCAGCATATACCAATCATAAGGACACAAAGCTTCTTGAGTAATAGTTTCTATTAAAGTTTTTACAAATGGTGCTGTTGGCCCATAGGTGATAGCAGCTTGTTTCAAATCTTTGAGAGTTTTAAAAGAAAATGCTTTATGTCCTCAAATGGGTTGATTAGTCTGCTGATCTATGTTTTTTGTTAAAGGAAAAACATGTATTAATTCTAATGGAATGTCCTCATCCATGGCTCTCGCCTTTTGCACCATAGCTTGTATAGGTGATAAAGGAGACATAGTGGATGATAAACAGTTAACTTGTTTCCCTGAGGGAGAGAAAAGGTTAAAAGGTGGAGGAGAGCAAGTGCTAGCAGGCATGGTTGCGTCTGAAACAGCCTGATTTAAAAATGGATTTAAAGAAGGTTTTGCCTGACTCAAAAATGGATTTAAGGAAGGATATAACTTCTCTTCCTTAACATCTGAGGGTTCAGATTCTAGCTTTTGTTTTAACTATTTTTCTTGTAATTTTAACTCTTTTAATTTTGAATCTGTGTCTACATTTTTCTCTTTTCTCACTTTAGGATCTATGCCCACACTTATTCCCTTATCTAATTCTAAACACAGTTTTAAGATACTGCAAATAGAAAATACATGCTCAGGAAAATCCTCTGGCCTATGTTCTTTTTTTTTTTTTTTTTTAACTGTGATTTGGATGAAGGTTTACAGAGCAAATTCCACTTTCTTTTTTTTTTTTTTCCGGTTTATGGGGTTTATTAGGGGAACACCAGGCTACAATTCAAGTTTAGGAACAACTCTCAGTCTCTCTTAGCCTGCCGTCTCTTAGCCAACAGTCTCTCTCCCAGCAGTGCGTGTCTCTCGGTGTCTCTTTCTCAGCAACATGTGTCTCTCAGGAGTGCATTTCTCTCAGCACATGTCTTTCTCAGCCAGCAGTCAGAGAGACTTCTTCTGCTTCTAAAAGGGTTCCTTTTGAGCCTCGCAGAGTGACCACTAACCAATTTCAACATCAGAATTCTATACACATGGGGTCCTGTGACTCAGAATCAATTCAATGGCAATGGATTTGGGTTTTTGGTTATTCCAGGAACCATGGCTTCACCCATCCTAAGGGAGGTTCATCTTGATTCATTAAGCAATCATGGAAATTCTGTGCTCTTGCCAGTGCTTTGTTTAGAAATGGGCATGTACTATAATTCTGGACAATGTGACATAAAAGAGAACTCTGCAGAAGGTACTCCTGGCAAAGTCTTCAGATCATTAAAAGGAAGGGAGATCCTCTGGACTTGAGATGTTGTTGTACAAAGATGTAGTGTTTGGAGCTGCTGTCACCATGTTGCAAATATAAAGGAGGAAGCTGGGGACAAAAGCCAGCATGTTGAGGGGGGCAGAGGGGAAAAGTAGGAAAAGCATAGTTCCTAGAGGACATTGTTGAGCCACTGAGTGACCCAACTCTGAAATGAACTACTTTTGGACTTTTTGTTATGAATCTCCTTATCATTTAAGTCCTTTTGGGTTGGGTGATGCACACTTAAAGCAAACATTACATCATTTAAATAGACAACAAAGACTCTAGATAGGAAGAGACAGTAAAAACAGACACTGAGATAAGAAAGCTCAGAGTGTATTTCAGGGAGAGTAGGTGGGATAATTTGGCATTCAGTCATAAACTCATTCAATACATATTGTTGAGTCCCTACTGTGTACCAAGCACTATTCTAAGATCTGAGATACAGCAGTGAGCAAGGTAGACAGGGTCCCTCTTCTCATCGAGTTGATTATCTTGTGGGGAAGAGATGGACTATAAACAAGAAAACAAAACAAAAATCATTTTAGGAAGTTACACATGTGATCAAGGAAATAAAATACTCTGACACAATAGAAACTGACTAAAAATCAGTTTTTGTCAAGTTGGTAAGACTTGTGGCTACCTCGTGTGTCAGAGGAGAACCGTGCTCTGGAGTGTTTTCAATGGCGGATGTTTTGGAAGAAGATTGCCATACTGTTCTTTTGAGGCACATCTAGGTGGACTCGAACCTCCAACATTTTGGTTATTAGCCAAGTGTGTGAACCGTTAACCCTTTGCATTACCCAGGACTCCATTTTACACTTAAAACCCATTGCTGAAGAGTCAATTCCAGCTCATAGTGATCCCATAGGACAGGGTAGAACTGCCCAATAGGGTATCGAAGGCTGTAAGCTTTGTGGAAGATAGCCAGGTCTTCTCTCCTGTTGAGTGGCTGGTGGGTTCAAACTGCTAGTCTTTTGGTTACATGTATAGCACTTCTCAATTTGGACTAACAACACTGTAAGAATCTCAATAGCTACAGGTAGCTAGTGACTACTGTATTGAATAGCATTAGGCGTAAGAATATGGTCCTAGAAGGCTTAATTCAGGGTTGCATGTCAGGATCGAAATATGAACTCTGGCATTGACTTCAAATACTGGTTGTCTGCACTGGATCCATTCCTTAAAAGTCATATGGCCTGATCATTTTTAGGACTCTTAATTATTTTTCTAGGAGCTTTGGTAGCACAATGATTAAGCCTTTGTCTGCTAACCAAAAGGTCAGCAGTTTGAACCAACTCAGTAGCTCCTCAGGAGAAAGACCTGCAAACCCTATGGGGCAGTTCTACTCTGTCCTATAGGTCACTGGGATTCCATATTGACTCAATGGCACCTAACAACAACAATTACTTTCCTAATGGGTTGTGTCAATTTACTATACCACCCAC
Source organism: Orycteropus afer afer (assembly GCF_000298275.1). Classification (NCBI taxonomy): domain Eukaryota; kingdom Metazoa; phylum Chordata; class Mammalia; order Tubulidentata; family Orycteropodidae; genus Orycteropus; species Orycteropus afer. Next base: position 4,705,568 of record NW_006921843.1, on the reverse strand, counting down.
AAAGAATGTAGGTGTGAATATTTTAGTCTCCAAGGTTGAGAATTTTAATTTTGGGGAGTTAATTTAGTGAAAGAATAAATTTAGTAAAATAAGTTTAGTTAATGCAATAAAAGAAATACCTTGCTTCTTTTAATCTACTTTTCTTTGATAATTAGTGAAATTGAATATTTCTCCATATTTATTAATAATTGTTATTTTGCCAATTGTTTTGTTAATAGCCTTATTTTCTTTTGTAGTTTTCCTTTTTTTTATTTTTTATTTTAATTTATTTTATTTATTGTGATTTGGGTGAAGATTTACAGAGCAAATTCACTTTCCATACAGCAGTTCACATAT
>NW_006921843.1:4693795-4694604 GCF_000298275.1 Orycteropus afer afer | reverse complement strand
GTGGCTCTCGCTCAGTAAGTGAAGTTGCAGGAAGTGTGGGTGTAGTTGTGTCTTATGGGGACTGCTGCTGTCTCCCATTCAGTTAGACAAAAATTACAATTGAATAACCATCAAAAAACTAAAAGCACCTGGACAAAAAAGCACACCATGTAATCACACAGGAACAGTAACCAAGAAAAGAAAAAAATGGAAAAAGAAGAAGAAAAAACAAGAAAACGTGCAATATCTGGAGATAGGGCACTAAGAGAAAAAAGGTAGAGAAAGAAGATAATGAAGAAAAAAAAAAAAAGGAAAAAGTGCAAAAAGAAAAACAAGGAACAGGGTTAACCATGAGAAAAAGGGAAAAAAAGAAAAAAAATTAAATTAAAAAAAAAATTCAACCAGGAAAAGGGAAAAGAAAAAAAGCTGAAAACTGGGTCCTGAGAGGGGAAGAATAAGAATAATAGTAAGAAGGACAAAAGTATTAATAATAATAGTTGTTTTAAAACAGACAAATAACAAGCAAACGGATCACCAGAAAAAAGAAAGGGATAAAGAAAAAAAAAATCAGTGGAGGACAGGGCAGGGCACCCAGGCTCCGTCTGAGCACACAGACTGTGATGGAGTTCCTGTGGGCCCAGGAGGTAGGTGGGAGTGGGGAATGGCCGCACCTCTGTTTCCCAAGTGAGCATGGGGTATAAGAGTAATAACAGAAATGTCGCAACTTTTCAGTCTTGCAGGTCTGGAGTGTCCTTGGGGTTGCTGGAAAGCAGAACCTCTTCTTAAGCCCCTGGAATCTTGGAGAGCGCTGTCTCTTTAAATATCCAAAA
>NW_006921843.1:4680448-4692940 GCF_000298275.1 Orycteropus afer afer | reverse complement strand
CTGGTCTCATAGTTGTATAGGTTGCAGATCGGATGGTGTACCAGTAACTAGGACTGATTGTTTCCATTAATTTTGGTTTTCTTCTTTCTTCTTGATGGGGAGAGACCCATCGTTGCATCTAGATGGCAGCTTGCTAGCTTTTAAGATCCCAGTTGCTACTTGCACCTCGTATTTGTTACTGGAGGTGGACTAATGTTATGTATAATAAGTTATGCCAATTGAGCTTGATGTCCCCTGCGCTAGTCCGCCATCATACCGGAACTCCTGGCCCATGTTCTTTTAAATGCTCATTCATTTGTTGACCAGTGGTCTCTGAAGCTGTTAAATCAGTGGTTCCTTCCTGAGGAAACCAAGGACAACAGTGATCTACACATTAAAAATTCCTATAACTCTTTTTTAGACACTGAAAAACCTCTAGCTTGAACTAATACTTGAACAGAAATATAACGATCCCTTTCATGAGAGCCTGTATTCCCCATATCAGCCTGGCTTAAAAAAGATTTATTTAATTCACCCACACTCACCCTTTTTCTGTTACGGAGCTCTGCATTCCTTCAAGTGGGATGTCCTCTTGAGCGCTGCTGCCACTCCATTCTGGGTCCCTGTTCAGGTGCTAGTTGCGGTGTTCGGCAAAACTGCACAGGTCACGGAATAAAGAGACATGGAAGGATTTATGGTTTTTTTTTTTTTTTTTTTTTTTTTAAAAAAGGAATGGTGGCCAGGCAAATGCCCTGCATATTCTTCGAAAGCAACTCCTGATGCACCCGCTCTGCTTTGTTTATATATAAGTATATGATTACATCATTATTCTTGATATTTCTTTAAAACAATCAAGTATTCAATCAAATATTCTTCTATAGTAAAATCATATATTTCCTTCTAACAGTCAGCTATTAATTAAAAGTTAAAGTTTTACTCTTTCCCATACCCAAAAGCATTTTCCCATGTCCAAATTATTGGATAATTAATCAGGTTAATATCTCTTGCAGGATTAACAAATAAGCACTAAAATACATAATTCCAAAACATAACTGTAAAGGTACATGATTCTAAAGAATGGTTTCTAAGGTATATTATTCTTAGGGTAAAACATTATTCCAGGGAAACAGGTTAGCAAACATTTTGCTGGAGCAACGTTCTGCCCCAGGAACACAAACACAACTGGAACTAAACAAGCATTCAACCGTAGGAGAGGCCTTGCCATCTCTTAAAGCAAGCATTCAACCACAAGAGAGGCCTTGCCATCTCTTAAAGCAAACATGCAACCATAAGAGAGGCCTTGCCATCTCTTAACTGTAATTAGAACAGGTGCCTTGCAATCATGTTCTTTTGGGGGTCTTTTTCTTGGTCTCCAACAGCCATCGAGTCTGATCCGACTCATAGCGACCCCTCCTTGGGTTTCCGAAGCAATAATACTGTGGAAGCATATTGCCTACTCTTCCTACCGAGGAGTGATTAGATACCTATTAATGGGGTTGCTGAATCAGATGGTATTTCTGTTTGCAACTTTTTAAGGAATTGCTGTACCAATCTTCATAGTAGTTGTATCATTTTACAGTCCCACAGGCAGGGTGTGACAGTCCCAATCTCTTCACATCCTCACCAGCACTTGTTATTTTCTGTCTTGTTGAACTCTGCTATTAATGCTGGGTGAGATGATTAAAATATTAATATGCATCTCTAGTGGCTAATGATTGTGAACATTTCTTCATGTGTTTGCTGGCTGTCTGAGTATCTTCTTTGGTGAAATGTCCTTTTCATGTCTTCTGCCCATTTTTTAATTGGATTGTTTGTCTTTTTGTTGTTGAGATGTAGCATGTTTTATAAATTTTAGATATAGAGATAAGTCCTTTGTCAGGTATGTCATTGCTGAATACTTTTTTCCCTATCTGTAGGTTCTGTTTTTGCTCTTAGGGAGAAGTCTTTTGATGTACATAAGAATTTAATTTTTAGAAGGTCCCAGTCATCTTGTTTATCTTCTCCTTTTATGTATTTTGGGTTATGAGTGATAGTCTATTTATGCAATAAATTAGGGCCCCTAAGTTTGACCCTATTTTTTCTTTGATGAACTTTATATTATATATTTAAGTTTCACATTTAAGTCTTTGATCCGCCTGGGGTTAGTTTTTATGTACGGTGTGAGGTATGGATCTTGTTTCATTTTTCTGCAAATGAATATCCAGTTTTGTCAGCAACATTTTTTAAAAATACTATCTCTTCCCTGTGTAATGGATTTTGTCAAAGATCAGCTAACCATAGGTTGATAGATCTGTTTCTGGGGTCTCAGTTCTCTTTCACTGGTCTGTGTGTCTGTCGTTATACCAATACTAGGCTGTTTTGACTACTGTGGCTGTGTAATAGGTTTTGAGATCTGGGAGTATAAGACATCCTGCTTTGTTCTTCTCCATAGTGCTTTGTTTAACCCAAGGTCTCTTTCCATTCCATATAAAATTAGTGATTGGTTTTTCCATGTCTTTAAAGAATTTTGATGGAATTTGGATTGGGATTGAATTGAATGTATAGATTGCTTTAGGTAGTATTGATATTTTCACAATGTTCAATCTTCCTGTCCATGAGCATTGTATGTTCTTCCATTCATGTAGGTCTCTTATGGTTTCCTGAAGTAGTGTTTTGTAGTTTTCTTTGTATTTTGTGTTCTGAAATATTTTATCTTTTTGGGAGCTATTGTAAATGGTATTGGTTTCCTTATTTTCTTTTCAGAGACCTCTTTGCTGATTTAGAGGAATCCAGCTGATTTTTGTATGTTGATCTTGTATCCTGCCATTATGCTAAATCTTTCTATAAGTTCCAGTAGTTTTTTTGGTGAGTCTCTTGGGTTTTCTATGTATGGGATCATATCATCTGCAAATAGGGATAGTTGTACTTCTTCCTTACCAATCTGGATGCCTTTGATTTCCCTTCCTTGCTTTACTGCCCTGGCTAGGACTTCCAGTACAATAAAGGATAGAAGTGGAGATAGAGGGCATCCTTGTCTGGTTCCTGTTCACAAGGGGCATGGTTTCAGTTTTTCTCCATTGAGAATAATGTTGGCTCTTGGTTTTGCATAGATGCCCTTCATTATGGTGAGGAATTTCCCTTCTATTCCTATTTTTCTGACAGTTTTTTTTTGGTCAGGAATGGGTATTGGATTTTATCAAATGCCTTTTCTGCATTTATTGATATGATCATGCGATTCTTTTTCCTTATTTTACTTATGTGATGAATTACATTGATTGTTTTTCTAATGTTGAATCATCTTTGCATAACTGGTATGAATCCCGCTTCGTCATGATGTATTATTTTTTGATATGTTGTTAGAGTCTGTTGGCTAGGATTTTGTTGAAGATTTTTGCATCTATATTCATGAAGGTTATTGCTCTATAATTTTCCTTTCTAGTGGTGTTTTTATTTGGTTTTGGTTTCTGAGTTTGCTTGCTTTATAAAATGAATTTGGGAGGATTCCATCCTTTTCTGTGTTCTGGAGTAATTTGAGTAGAATTGGTGTCAGCTCTTCTTGAAAGATTGGTAGAATTCTGTAGTGAAACCATCTGGGCCAGGACTTTTTTTTGTTGGTAATTTTTTTTTTTACCTGTTCAATTTGCTTTTTTTGTTATAGATCTGTAAAGATTTTCTATCGCAGTCTGTATTAGTTTAGGTAAGTAGTGTGTTTCTAGAAATCTGTCCATTTCTTCTAGGTTTTCAAATTTGTTGGAGTGCAGTTCTTCATAGTATTCTTTTTATTTCAGTTATTTCTGTTGTGACATCACGCATTTTATTTCTTATTCATGTTCTTTGTGTCTTCTCTTTCTTTTACTTTGTTACATTGGCCGGTCGTTTGTCCATTTTATTAGTCTTTTCAAAGAACCAACTTTAGTCTTGTTGATTTTTTTCTATTTTCTGTTTCATTTATTTCTGCTTGGATCTTTATTATTTCTTTTCTTCTGATGGCTATAGGCTTTTTTTTTTTTTTTTAATGGTGATTTGGGTGAAAGTTTATAGGACAAAGTCACTTTCCATACAGCAGCTCACATACACGTTGTCTCATGACATTGACTACAATTTACCACAATGCAACAGTTCCCCTCTCACTTCTTCCCCATAGTTACCTCTTCTTTGTGTCCTTTTCTTCATGCACTCCTGCCCCTGAGCTGTCTCCTTGTGCATATACAGCCCTTCTATTCTCCCATAATTGTTTTCTCCAAGGAGTGTATCTACCTAATGTAAATATTCAGCTCATATACTTGTCTTTTGTTTGGCTGGAAGCCACAGGAGTGGGTTCAATTCCAGACCAGATGGGGAACTGTGGGCCATAGTCTCAGTGGTTCCACCAGGCTCTATCAGACCAGCAAAACTGGTCCCCCATTTTTTTTTTTTATAATGATTTTGAGTTTTGTTTCACATTGTTCTCCCATTGTATCCAGGATCTCCTGCATAGATCCCCCTCTGAGTGGTTGACATTGGTAGCCAGGCAACTTCTAGTTCTTCTGGTTTCATAGTTGTATAGGCTGAGGATTGCATGGTGTACCAGTTGCTTACACTAATTGTTTCCATGAATGTTTGGTTTTCTTCATTCTTCTTTGCTCTGGACAAGGAGAGACCCATCATTGCACCCAGATGGCCACTTGTAAGTTTCTAAGATCCCAGTTGCTACTCACGTAGGAGTAGGAGGTGAAACAGTGTTTTGTGTAGTGTGTTATGCTTGATGTCCCCTGTGACTATGGTCCTGAGCCCACAGGTCCAACTACTCGCTCCCTCTGGCTAGCTGGCAGTGCCTAAGAAGTGACTACAACTTTGTCAGCTCTACTATATACCTGGGAATTCTTACAGAGCATACAAATACACTTGTAGAGACATTGTCTGCTAACCCTATGCATGGTCTTAGGGACACTCTTCCCTGCTTAGACAACATACCTAATCGTTCAGCCTGTCCACCCATCTATCCACCCATCTATCCATGTTTGTGTAGGCCCTTTTTGCTGTACTTTTTCTAGTTGTTGGAGATGTTGGGTTAAGGTGTTTATTTTGGCTTTTTCTTCTTTTTTGATGTATGCATCTATTGCTATAAATTATCCTCTGACCACTGCTTTTGCTGTGTCCCAAAGATTTTTGTATGTTGTATTTTAATTCTTATTTGATTCAAGGAATTTTATTTCATTTTTTAGTTCTTCTCTTACTCATTCGTTTTTGAGGAAGGTGTTATTCAGTTTCCACATATTTGCTCTTTTTCCATTGGTTTTCCTAGTGTTGATTTCTAATTTTATGTCATTGTGATCTGAGAAGATGCTTTTCAATATTTCCATGTTGTTAAATTTATTGAGGCTTGCTTTGTGGCCTATAGAGAATGTTCCATGTATGCTGCAAAAGAATGTATATTGTGCTGTTTTGGAATGAAGTGCTCTGTATATGTCTGTAAATCAAGTTGTATTGTTTAATTCTTCTTCATCTTTGTGGAGTTTCTTTCCAGTTCTATCTTTTATTGAAAATGGTATATTAAAGTCTCCTACTGTTACTGTGGGAGCTCTGGTGGCATAGTGCATAAGCATTTAACTGCTAATCAGAAGGCTGGTGGTTCGAACTCTCCAGCCACTCCTCAGAAGGAAGACTGGGCAATCTACTTCCAAATAGATACTGCCTCAGAAAACCAAGGAGGGGTTGCTGTAGGCTATTGCTGTGGAGTTATCTATTTGTCTTTTCAGTTCTGTTAAAATCTGATTTATGTGTTTTGGGGCTCTTTCATTGGGTGCATATATATTTATTGTGATTATGTCCTCTTGTTCAGTTGATCCTTTAATCATTTTATAATGTCCTTCCTTTTCTCTCTTGGTCATTTTTGTCTTAAAGTCTGTTTTATCAGAAATTAATATTGCCATTCCTGCTCTTTTTTTGATTGCCATTTGCTTGATATATTTTTTTTCCAACCTTTGATTTTTAGTCTATTTTTGTCTTTATATCTAAGGCGAGTCTCTTGTAGAGATCATATTGATGGGTCATGTTTTCTTATCCAGCCTGCAACTCTCTGTCTCTTGGGTGGTGCATTTAATCCATTTATATTCAGTGTAATTTTAGGTAAGTATGAATTTAGTGATTTCATCTTGTTAGTGTTTTTTCCTGGTGTTGCTGATTTCTTTGTTCCATATAATTTTCTATGCTGAGCTCATTTTTTTATAAATCATGTTATCATCTCCTTTGTTGCCGTTGTTTTAGTATTTGCGAAATATTTGTGCTTCTCTTCTTTATTTTGATGCGAAGGTTTATTATTTTTCTTTGAGGATACCTTGTGATTTATAACTTTCTTCCCAATATTAAAATAGTCTGTTCTAACTTGAAATTGTCTTGACTTCCTCACCATTTAAAAGTTCTCTAACTATACTATTTATCCCCTCTTTTTTGTTTGTAGTTGTCCTCATTTACCAATTGATATCTCTGGTTCCCTGTTTACAGATTTGTAAGCTTATTTTACTTTCGATACTGCTGTAAGTTGGTTGATTTCTGAGTTATGTCATCATGTGTGTTAACCATTGATTGTTGTTTGCTGTTGTTGGTTGTCTTTCTGAAGGACTCCCTTTAGCATCTCTTATAAGGTTGGTCTGGTTTTAACAAATTCTCTTAATGTTTGCTTATCTGGAAATGTCCTGATTTCACCACCATATTTGAGGGACAGTTTTGCTGGGAATATAATTCTTATTTTGAAATTTTTTTCTTTCAGAGTTTTACATATATCATCCTATTGCCTTCTTATCTGCTTGCTTTCTCACAAGAAATCAGAGCTTAGTCTTATTGGTTATCCTTTGTAGGTAAATTTTCATTTTTCCAGTGCTGCTGTCAGGATTCTTTCATTGTCTTTGGTTTTGATGAGTTTGATAATGGTATGTCTTGGTGGTTTTCTTTTGGTGTCTGTCATGTCTTGGGTACAGGGATGTTTTCTGGGTTTGCATCTTGATCCATTGTTTCTATTCTACTACTTTATCTTGCTTCTTTATGTAGACTGTGATGGTCTTTTGTCTCAGAGACATTATGATGGTAGTGTGTTTATGTTTAATTTGTGGTGTATGATTTTCTCAAGATTTTTATTTATTTTTCCCTTTATTTTGTTTTGATACATCTGTGTGAGTAGGGTACTGTGCTGTTCTATTCACTATTCAGTACCACTTAGGCACTCATCACCTGTCTCATGGTGGGTGTGATAAAGAATGAGAATTTGTGTACAGATCTCTGCTAGCTCTATGTAATGAGCAGTTGAGGGTGGGTTGAACTGCTACTGGCTGCTGTCTTGTCATTGTGGTCAGTTGGTGCAAAAGCTAGTGGTAGCCCTTACTCGTAGGTGGGGCTGCAGGAGGTGCAGGTATGATTGGGTTGTGTGGTAATGGTTACTGTCTCCTACTCAGTTAGACAAAAAATTAAAAATCACCAAAAAAAATAAAAGCAAGAGAACAAACATCTCAAATTACATAAACAAACAGGAATAGTCATAAAAAGTGATAAATGAGTAGAAAACTTAAAAAGCTGTATTTTAAAAAGACAGAGGAAAGATAATTAGACAAAAAGAAAAAAATACCCAAAATATCTGGGGAGGGAGAATGAGAGAAGAGAGCAAGAGTAGAATAGTAAAGAATAAATGGGAATACTGCAAAAGGGAAAGAAAGGATTGGGAAGAACCAAAACAAAGAAAAAAGAGGTAAACCAGGAAAGGGGGGAGGGAGAGAGAGAGAGAGAGAGAGAGAGAGAGAGAGAGAGAGAGAGAAAGAGAAAGAACCAAGGAAGAGAAAGAGAAAAAAATAAATAAAAAGGAGGAAAGGAGGAAGATAAAAAGAATAATTTAGAAACAAACAAAAACAAAACAGTGGGGGGCATAGCACAGCACCAGGCTCTATCAGCTCCAAGACCAGGGTGGAATTCATGCTGGTCAAGAAGGTTGGTGGAGACAGGGGCTGGCCACACCTCTGTTAACCAAGAGGGTATGGGGCATAAGAATAACAAGGGGAATATTGTATCTTTCTAGTCATCAGCCTCCAATGCAGTTGCCTGTGCTATTCCTGGCAAGCAGAGCCTATTCTTAGGTCACTGTCCAGGTCAGAACTCTACTTCATGTATTCAAAATGGCCACACGGCTTGTAAATATTCAAAATGGCTGCACCCTCCGGACAGCTGGCAGTACAGAGGTCTATTTGTCTCCTTCTTCACTGTTTTCCTTTCTGGTTGTCAGGCACCAGTGCAGTTCTTGCCCATGTAGTCCTTGGTGAACAGAGCCAATTCTGAGGTTATTACTGGGACACTGCTTGCAAATACTCAAAATGACTGTGCCCTCAGGACAGCCAGCAGTCCCCATCTCTGTTTGTCTCCTTCTTTGCTGTTTTTTTTTTCTGATTGTCAGGCACCAGTGCAGTCCTTGCCTATGTAGTCCTTAGTGATTAGAGCTAATTCTTAGGTTGCTACCAGGACCTGCTTGCAAATATTCAAAATGGCTGTGCCCTCAGGACATCTAGTGGTCCCCAGCTCCGTTTGTCTCCTTACTCACTATTTTCATTCACGTTTCTCTACTAGTTGGTGTTTTATCCACTTCTTTGTCCTTCTCTTCAAAGTTCAGGGTTCCAGGATCATCTTCTATATTGATTCCAATTGGTTTGTCATTGCTTTGTTGCAGAGGATCGGTGTAGCTTGTCTGCCTATTTTGCCATCTTGCCAGAATTCTTTATCAGTATTTTGTTTTCTGTTATTGTGCATTCATTGTTGTGTTTGATAATCTATCATTGAAAAAAATTAGGTTCCAAGGTTTTCTCCTGTTTTGTTCCCAGAACTTCATGGTGTTAGACTTAACATTTAGGTCTTTGATCAATTTGGAATTAGTTATTTTGTATGGTGTGAAATACAGATATTGTTTCACTTTTCTGCCTCTGGAAGATGAGTTTTGCCAGCACCATTTGTTGAAGAGAGTGTTCCTTCCCCATTGAATGGGTTTGGTCTCATTGTCGAAAATTGACCATAGATGTTTGGATTTATTTCTGTTTTTTCAATTCTATTCCATTGATGTATATGTCTAAGGTTGGGCAATCCTACTTCCGTAGTGATACTGCCTCAGAAACCCAAGGAGGGGTCGCTATGAGTCGGGGCCGACTCGACGGCAAATAACAACAACAACAACAATTGTTAAACCAGTATTAGGCTACCAGGGTTTTTTTTTTTTTTAATTCCCTTCATCTAAGCCTAAGGCACTTGACTGCTAACAAGGCTGGTGGTTCAAACCCACCAGCCACTCCTCAGAAGGAAGATGGGGCAATCTACTTCCATAGTGATACTGCCTCAGAAACCCAAGGAGGGGTTGCTATGAGTCAGGTCCAACTCGACGGCACATTACAACAAACAACAACAATACCCTCTAGTTAGTGTTTTACCCTCTCTCCCTCCCCCACCCCTGATAACCATGAAAGAATCTCTCTTTTTTTGTGAAACCTTTTTCTTGGTTCTTTACAATAGTCTCAGACAATATTTATCCTTTTGCAATTGGCTAATTTTACTCAGCATAATGTCCTCTAAGTTTATCCATGTATGAGATGTTTCACAGATTCATCGTTGTTCCTTAATGTCGTATTGTATTCCATTTTGTGTATGTACCATGTGTTTGTTGATTGATTCATTCCTCTGTCTTTTTGCTATTGTGAATAGTACTGCAGTGTGTGTAGGTGTGTGTATCATTTGTGTCATGGCTCTTACTTCTCTAGGCTATATAAACCTAGTAGTGGGATTCCTGGATCATGGGGTGTATCTATTTCCACGTTTTCAAAGAAGTACCATATTGTTTTCCATAGCAGTTGTACCATTTTATAGTCTCACCAACAGTGTATGAGGGTTCCAGTCTCTCCACACCCTTGCCAGTATTTACTGTTTTTTTCTTAACTTTGCTGTTAGTGCTGGGGTGAGATAATATCTCATTGTTGTTTTGATTTGCATCTCTCTAATGGCCAATGGTCATGAGCATTTCCTCATATGTTTGTTAGCTGCCTGAATGTTTTCTTTGGTGAAGTCTATTCAAGTCTTCTGCTCATTTTTCAACTGGATTATTTGTCTTTTTGTTGTTACAGTGTTGTTTTCTGTAAATTTTAGAGATTAGCCCTTTGTCTGATATGTCATTGCCATTTTTTTTTCCCAGTCTGTGGGTTCTCTTTTTACTCTTTTGGTGAAATCTTTTGATGCACATAAGTGTCTGATTTTTGGGAGTTCCTAGTCATCTAGTTTGTGTTCTGATTTTTGTGCATTTTTATTTGTGTTTGATAGTGCATTTGTGCACTGAGTTAGGGTCCCTAAGTTTGTCCCTATTTTTCCTTTGATGATCTTTATGGTTTTAGGTTTTACATTCATGTCTTTGATATAACTTAAGTTTGTGTTTTTGTATGGTGTGAGATAGGGGTCCTGTTTCATTTTCCTGCAAATAGATACACAGTTTTGCCAGCATCATTTATTAAAAAGACTCTCTCTCCCCCATTTAATGAATTTTGGCCCTTTGTCAAAGATCAGCTGTGCAGAGGTGGATAGATTTACTTCTGGGTTCTCAAATCTGCTCCATTGCTCTATGTGTCTGTGTTATTCGAGTAGCGGGCTGTTTAACTACAATGGCTGTATAGTAGATTTTGAGATCGGGGAGTTTGAGGCCTCTTGCTTTGTTCTTTAGTAGTGCTTTACTTATCTGGGATCTCTTTCCATATAAAATGAAAGATTAGTTTTTCCATCTCTTTAAAGAATAATGATGGAATCTGGATCAAGATGGCATTGTATCTGTAGATTGCTTTGAGTAATATTGATATTTTCACAGGGTTAAGTCTTCCTATCCATGAGCAACATATATTCTTCCATTTATGTAGGTCTCTTTTGGTTGCTTGTAGTAGTGTTTTGTTGTTTTCTCCATATAGGTCTTTTGTGTCTCTCCAAAACCAAACCACACTCACTGCCATCGAGTTAGACCTGACTCATAGCAGCTCCTCCGTGGGTTTCTGAGGCGGTGTCACTACAGACGTAGATTACCCAACCTTCCTTCCGAGGAATGGCTGGTAGGTTTGAACCACCAGCCTTCTGGTTAGCCGTCAAATGCCTTGGGCACTACGCCATCGGAGCTCTTTTTGTCTCTGGTTAGATTTTTTCCTAAGTTCGTCATCTGTTGGGTGGTAATTATAAATGTATTACTTTCCTGACTTCTTTTTAGAATTCTCTTTGTTTTTATTGTTAAATACTATTGCATTAGCTCCAAACCATGATGACCTTGTTGTTGTTGTTATTAGGTGCTGTCCAGTCAGTTTCAACTCATAGTGACCCTATCTATATACAACGGAACCAAATACTGCCCAGTCCTACACTATCCTCACAATCATTGCCATGCTTGAGCTCATTGTTGCAGCCACTGTGGCTCCAAGCTCTCTGTTAGTATAAAGGAATCTGACTGATTTTTGTATGTTGATCTTGTACCCTGTCAGTTTGCTGAAATGTTCAATTAGTTCCAGTAACTTTCTTACTGAGTCTTTGGGATTTCTTTCTTTCTTTTTCTTTTTTTTTATGTATAATATCACATCATTTGCAAATATAGATAGTTCTACTTCTTCCTTGCCAATTTGGATATGATGCTGTTTTGGTTACTCTAGCTGTGTAATATGTTTTGAAATCAGAAACTGTGAGGCCTTTATTTTTTTCTTCAAATTGGTTTGGCAGTTTGAGGTCTCTTGTCTTTCCATGTGAAATAAGAAGAAAACAAACAAACAAACAAACTTACTGCTGTCAAGTCGGATCCGACTCATAGCAACCCCTCCTTGGGTTTCTGAGGCAGTATCACTATGGAAGTAGATTGTCCAGTCTTCCTTCTGAAGAGTGGCTGGTAGGTTTGAACTACCAGCCTTCTGGTTAGCAGTCAGATGCCTTAGGCAGTATACCACCAATTTTTCCATTTCTGTAAAGAATGCTTTTGGAATTTTGATCAGAATTGTTGTATGCTTTGGATAATATTGACATCTTAACTAAATTAAGTCCAATTCATGAGCACATAGGGAGCATTTTTCAATATAGACATTTTAACATATACGCTTTGTGGATATGTTATTGCCATGAACAAGGGTGGAAATGACTGTTTTTCCTGGTAATAATCCTCCAGATAAAGCTAATAATCACTTGGGTAAATTTAGTGAAAATTTGATTTGACCTGCAAAAGGTTTTGGTATGGAAGAATAGTGTGGGTTTTATAGAAAATAATATTTGGCTTTCCTAAAACTTTTATAAGAATTTGGCCTCTTCCCAGATGTATAGTAGAGCTGACAAGGGGCAAGGTTGTGGTCACTGCTTAGTCACAGCCAGCTACCCAGAGGGACTGAGTAGTTGAACCTGCGGGCTTGGGACCATAGTCACAGGGGACATCAAGCTCAATTGGCACAATATACTATATAAAACATTGTTCCACTTCCTACTTTGTCTAGTAGCGACTGGGATCTTAAAAGCTAGCAAGCTGCCATCTAGATGCAA
>NW_006921843.1:4669386-4679800 GCF_000298275.1 Orycteropus afer afer | reverse complement strand
CTATCCTGTTTAAAAAAAAAAGAATTTGGCCTCTTCAACCTAGAATTGGAGGGGTTAAGAAACATTGGTGACCTTCCCTTCTCAGTGAGGCATCCTTTGATTGAGAGCTGAGGGGGGGAAAGGGAGCCCCAGCTTCATACCCGCAGTGCCCTGAATACAGCATCCATCAAGGTGAGAAAGGGAGAAAAAAGAGGATGTCATGCCTCAAATGCCAAGGCTGTAGCTGTTCTTATCGAATTTTAGTACATTCTCTTAAATATGTGTTTCTTTATGTGTTGGATGTGCTTAGGACAATGCCCCAAACTTTAAGTGGTATTTTTAAAATTCTGTTTTTAAATAGAGTTTTCATCAGTTTTGCTTGTCTCATTAGGGACCAACTCCTTGAAGGTACAGACACTGCTATCGTAGAAGTGGAACTTCTCATGTCTTTCTAGTCTTTCATTTTAAGTGGATTTATGCTTTTCTCTTTTGTGAGAATGTGCTTTTGGAAGCCAGATCACACAAGTTTCAATTCCTCTATACTAACGAACCTTGAAACTTCTCTGTTCTTCAGATTCCTCATCTGTAAATGAGAATAATAACATATTCTTGCAGATGTGCATCCATCTGGCCTCTCTCTTCTCAAAAGTCTGATGAGAAGGCACCTGTGGTGGGTGTAGCTGGAAGGCATGAACAAGTAGTGAGCAACTCTTGCAGAGTGGAAAGCAGACCTACCAGGGAACAGGGCTGGATTGAGTTATCAAAGTTTGTAGTCTGCGATTTAAGTGAAACCAGCCATCCTAGCCCTGTGATTTTCTTTAGCAAATCCAGGGACCTGGGTCCAGACTTAGAGAAAGTGGTCAGTGATGTATATCATGACTAGGGTTGGGTAGATGAATGGTTGTATATTCTAGATGAATGGCTGTATATTCACCAGTGTGTGATGGACAAATTGGTTCTGGCCTGTTTTGGAGGTATGCAAAGATAGGAGGGCTTATGATAGGTGTGTCAGGTGGGGACCTTAATGAAGCTGAAGAACTGTGCTAATCAGTGAGTGAGCTGGAAGATTGGAGATGGTAGTCAGTGAATGTAGTGCCTGAAATCAAGATTTTGAGAGTGATGCTGCTCATTGGAGACAAACAGGGTTCTGGATGGCCCTAGGCATGTGGGGAACTAAAGTGAGATGGGGAATGGCATGATTGGCGAGAGGTTTCGAAACTGAGAGTGCTGTTTGTCCTCATGGAGGTAAAGTCGTAGGATATCATGGACATCATGGCAGTAGACATGCAGTAGACAAGACAGTGAGTTCAAGGCTTCAGAAAATGATGAGAAGCAACCTAGGTCTAGGAGGCCATCAGATGCCTGCAAGGAAGAATTATTAGTGTCCAATGAATGGTTGATTTCAAGGAGGAAGAGTGGTTTGGGAGCAACTGTAGGAAGAAATGAGGATTCTGTGTATCTCTCAGCCTTGAGGTAGGAGAGCTGAGAGACGAACCATCCTCCACTTGAGAAGAGCCTTTCTTCTACGTTGAAAAAAAAAACCAAACTCACTGCCATTGAGTTGATTCTGACTCATAGAGACCCCTATTGGGTTTCTGAGGCAGTAAATCTTTATGGAAGTAAGTTGCCTTATCTTCCTTCCACGGATCAGCTGGTGGGTTTCAACTGCCTACCATCTGGTTAGCAATCAAATGCCTTGGACATTATACCACACCAGAGCTCCTTTCTTCCATGCTAGGGGAAGCTATTTTCAGCCAGAATTCAGATAAGGCAGGAGATAAAGAGCATGGAGGATGTGGAGCAGAACGCTGCTCCCTGGTGGCAATGCACGCAGTGCTGGGGAAAAATTTGGGAAGCAGGAGTGGTGGGTTGGGTCAGGTGAAGGTTGGGTACTGCCAGCATGAGTCCAGATGAGGGGTGGCCTGGTGGTGATGGAGGTAGACAGTGAGGTGAGCATCAGAGGTCTTGATGGCCACATGGAGGTGGCCTGGTTTAAGCTGGTGCTGGAGATATTGGACCTCCTGGCCACCAGTCACTCCTGAAGCTTCTGATTATGTGACAGGTGAGGCAGGTAGGGGATTTTTACCAGGTCTGTGCCAGCCACAGACAACTTTTCCTTGTTGTACTCTCACTTACTGACTTTGTTGTTGTTGTTGTTTGCCGTCGAGTCGGCCCCGACTCATAGCGACCCCTCCTTGGGTTTCCGAGGCAGTATCACTACGGAAGTAGGATTGCCCAACCTTCCTTCCGAGGCATTGTCTATATTACAAGAGAATTAGTTAGGTCAAACAGTTCATGAGATACATTTAGAGGCAATTTCTTTTACTCTGATTTTGCAGTATTTGCACATCTGTCTGATATTATGTGCTTTGAGATGTGAGTTCAAAATCCAATGAATATATACTGTAAGTGTTACTGATCAGCAGGTCAGGTGTCTGTGTTCCTGGTACCTAATGCTGCAATATGAAGTCGTCTTCCTTCAGCTAAGTGTTTTTATAACATTTCAGCATTGCTGTCTCCCAAAGAAGTCATTTTTGAAATTTCTCAAGTAGTATTCTCAGCTTGGACAGCAGAACTTCAGTTACCTCTGATTATAAATTAGTAAAGTCACTAAATCTACACCTTAATGTAATTCTGAAGTCAGTGACATCTTTATGTGGTTACTGCCAATTAATGAATACAAAAAACTAGAATTTATGTACTGATCCATATTATATTTACATAATGAGATATATTATGTGATAAAAGCTATATCCATTATGTGATAAAAGCTATATCTATTGCTGTTGAGTTGATTCTGATGCCTAGGGATCCTATAGGACAGAGTTGAACTTTCCCATAGGATTTCTAAGGCTGTAATCTTGACAGAAAGAGACTGCAACATCTTTTTCTCACAGAGTGGCTGGTGGGTTCAAACTGCTTACCTTTTTGTTAGCAGCTGAATGCTTAACTAATGCACCACCAGAGCTCCTTATGTGGTAAATAAACCAATAAAAAACAAACAAAAAAACCCCACTGCCATTGAGTTCATTCTGACTCATAACTACCTCCTCCATTGGGTTTCCGAGGCAGTAAATCCTTACAGAAGTAGATTGCCCCATCTTCCTTCTACAGGACAGCTGGTGGGTTTGAACTTCCAGTCTTCTGGTTAGTAGTCAAATGACTTAGGCACTGCACCATCAGAGCTCTTTCCTTATGTGATAATATGGTGTAAATGTTTTTACCTTTCTTTTTAGGCAGCCTGTTTTAGTTCTTCTGGACCACTCCATAGAGTAGTATATTAAATTATTACTAGAAAAAAATAAAATATCACTCATTTTTTCAAAAAACATTCTTACCCCTCAGAATTAGATAGTGGATGGGACATACTAGTTCTGTATAATTGCTCATTCACACGTGGAACATGGAAGGTGTTGTCTTTCTGCTCAGGTATGCAGCGGCTGTGCACATGCTGAGTGACATTTCTACTGCAATGGCAAATGGGGACTGGGATGAAGCCTGGAAGCTTGCACAGCATGCACGGAAGGATTGGAACCAACTGAAGAACCACCCTTCCCTGAGGTGAGGTTTTCTTTTTTTAGGTACATGAAAAAATGTACTTATTGACCAAGTTGTTCCATCACTTAAGGTGATTTTTTTCCTGAGAACACACTGCTTTTGTTTTGTGGCCAAACCAACTGTGGAGTTGAATTTCCTGCTTGCTTCACATAGAGGCCAAGTGTTGTATGAAATACATGGAGAGTCTGAGCTTGAAGTGAACTCTGTGTAAGTAGACCCCATGCAGTGGGGACCTTAGGACATAAATTTCATAAATAAATAATGTTGACTTAAAAACAAATTATAGCCAGGATATTAGATTAGTGTAGAAGAGGGTTGGCAAACTTTTTGTGTAAAGAGCATAGTAGTAAATATTTTAGGCTTTGTGGGCCATAAGGTTTCTGTGGCTTCTGCCCAACTCTGCCACTGTAGTGCAAAAGGAGCCACATACAGCCCATAAGTGAATGAGTGTCATTGTGTTCCATTAAAACTTTATTTATGGACACTGAAATTTGAATTTCATATGGTTTTCTCATATCACATAATACTATTCTCCTTTTGATTTATTTTAATTATTTAAAAATGTAATTAAAAAAAAGCCAAAAACTGTTTTTAGTTTGCAGGACATACAAAAATCAGGTGGTGGGCCTTGGATATGGACTGTGAGCCATAGTTTGCTGACCCCTGCCTTAGACAGTGACTTAAGATGTGAACAACTGTTAATATTCTAAGCAACCAAGGAAATCGTGGGGTGGTGAGGATATATGGGTTTATGGTATAGAAAATTATATAAAAGTAAAAGTATTTAGAATACATCTTTTATAAAAATAAAATTCTATCTGCTTTGTCATTTCTTATAATTGTCTTACAGCAAATGAAACAAATTATTAAACTACTGATATAATCTTCATTTTAGATACCATGAGGATTTACCACTCTTTCTGCGGTGTTTTACTGTTGGGTGGATTTATACAAGGATTTTGTCACGAGCCGTTGAAATATTGCAGAGGCTTCATATGTATGAGGTTAGAGCACATCTTCCACTGTCTGCTTCTTACTGCTTTGTCAGTGATAAGCCTGTGAAGGAATCCCCACCTAGATCTCAATATGTCCTAGGTATTTGGTCAACATGTAGTAATGTAACAGAAGCATGTTTAATATAGGCAACTCTCCATCTTGTGTAAATAGAAAGATGGCAGATAATGGCAACCTGTTGCACTTACTCATGCCTTGATGAGGCTATGTGCTGGGGTGACCCTGGAGGTCATGGACAGAACCCTGTGTCCCCAAGCCTGCACTTCTTTCTTGGTGTGTGGCTTGGGAGGTCTCCAGAAGAGTCTGAGATGGAAATCTGACATCTACTTATTCTTTCCTGTCAGCTGTCATTGACTGTTTGGAAATAACTAACAATCAGAAGCCAGAAATTTGGTTATGTTCTTACATGAAACATTGAGAGATTGTTAGCGTAAACTATTATGTTTGCTATTTCCATATTAATGGATATTTTACAAAGGGGCTATTCTAGAGATGAGGTTCTTGACCCTGAGTCTGAAGATGGGCATTGGGAGATCCATGAATCCTCAAAATTGTGTGTGTACATGGGGTTGTGCATTTTTCTGGGTTGAATCGTGTTTCAGAGAGATCCATGACCCATATAAGGTTAACATAAAGAACAACTAAAAGGTCTGTATGGGAATCTAGGCCAGGGGTCTCCCTTGCTGAAGTGGGATATTTGGATTATCTCCTCATTATGGTCTTGCTCACCCCAAAGTCCCTCCCACAGTTGGTCTTGTGACCTCTTGGGTTCCCAGAAATGAATGTGCTCACTACTTACTGTGCTCAGCTCAGCTGCCTGGAACCTGATCCTGTGAGTCTCTGTGGTGATTGACTTGGCTGCTAGGTGAGTATTATGCAGTGTTCATAGATCTCCTTCAAGTTTGCTGAGTGGCATGGACCTAGGGTGCTTCAGGAGAGTCCTGTACTCAGAAGGACTTCTTAAATCACCTGTCCTGTCATGATATACTTCATAAATATACTATGCCAATTTTTTAAAAATTCTAAACATAATTACAGTTAACTTTTCTGTGAGTTTAATGGGCTTTCTTTATTACTTATTGCAATAGGAAGCAGTCAAGGAACTTGAAAACCTTTTGTCTCAAAAGATTTATTGTCCTGAGAGCAGAGGGCGATGGTGGGATAGACTGGCGCTTAACTTACACCAGCATCTGAAATGCCTTAAACCGGTAAAATAGGCAAAGTTTGAATATATTTAACCTTTTTTTAAAATTGTGATTTAGGTGAAAATTGACAAAGCAAATTCACTTTCCATACAGCAGTTCACATACACTTTGTCTCATGACATTGACTACAATTTACCACAAGGTAACAGCTCCCCTCCCACCTCCTCCCCATAGATATTTCTTCCCTGCGTCCACTCCATGCACTCCTGCCCCCTGAGCTATCTCCCTATGCATAAACAGCCCTTTTTTCTCCCATTATTATTCTCTTCAAGGAGTGTATCTACTTCAGGTAAATGTTCAACTCATATGCCTGTCTTTTGTTTGGCTGGAGGCCACCGGTGTGGGTTCAATTCCAGATCTGAAGGGCAGCTAGGGGCGATAGTCTCAGTAGTTCCACCAGGCTCTATCAGACCAGCAAACCTGGTCCTCTCCTTTTTTTTTTCCAAATGATTTTGAGTTTTGTTCCACATTGTTCTCCCTCACTGTGCAGAATCTCCTACATAGATTCCACTCCAAGTGGTTGACAGTGGTAGTCGGGCACCATCTAGGTCTTCTGGTCTCATAGTCATATAGGCTGCAGATCAGATGGTGTACCAGTCGCTAGGACTAATTCTTTCCGTGAATCTTTAGTTTTCTTCATTCTTCTTTGCTCTGGACAAAGAGAGACCCATTGTTGCATCTAGATGGCTACTTGCAAGCTTTTAAGATCCCAGTCACTACACGCCAGAGTAGGAGGTTGAACAATGTTTTGTGTAGTATGTTATGCCAGTTGAGCTTTTAATGTCCATGCGACTATGATCCCAAGCCCACAGGTTCAACTACTTGGTCCCTGTGGGTAGCTGGCTGTGACCAAGAAGTGACTACAACCTTGTCCCTTGTCAGCTCTACTATACACCTGGTAATTCAGATCATACAAATACACTTATAGGACCATTGTCTGCCAACCCTCTATGTGGTCTTGGGTACACTCCCTGCTTCGTAGACATACCTAATAGTTAAGCCTGTCCACTCATCTATCCACCCGTATACCCATGTTTGCCTTTACTGACAATGCAGTACTGTATGTGCAGAAGGGTTCATTTTTGTTGTCTGTACCTCCCATGTACCTGTCTTCCTCTTCCTCAATGCCACCATGTTGATCACTCACATTGCCCTTGTCTTCACCCAAATCAATACTTATCTCTAGCTGTCTAACAGTGTTCCCTCCCCTCCCCTCCCACCCGTGGTAACCAACAAAAAAATTTCCTTCCATATAAACCTTTCCTTGACTTTTACAATAATGGACTAATACAGTATTTGTCCTTCTGTGATTGACTTTTTTTCACTCAGTATAATGTCCTCCAAGTTCATCCACGTTATGCAGTGTTTTGCAGATACTTCATTACTCTTTTGGGTTGCATAGTATTCCATTGTGTGTATGTACCATGGTTTGGTTATCCATTCCTCAGTTGATGGACATCTAGGTTATTTCCATCTTTTGGCTATTGTAAATAGTGCTGCGATGTACATGGGTGTGCATATGTCTGTTCTTGTCATGGGTCTCACTTCTTTAGAATATATACCTAGTAATGGAATGGCTGGGTCAAATGGTATTTCTAATTCCAACTTTTTAAGTCCCTTGTCAGATATGTCATTGCCAAATATTTTTTCCCAATATGTAGGTTCTCTTTTGACTCTTTTGGAGAAGTCTTTGGAAGCACATTAAAAATTTGATTTTTAGAAGGTCTCAGTCATCTAGTTTCTCTTCTGCTGTATGTGCATTTTGAGTTATGCTTGATAGTTTATTTATGCCATATATTAGGGCCCCTAAATTTGCCCCTAGCTTTTCCTTGAGGAACTCTATAGTTTTAGGTTTCACATTTAAGTCTTTGATCCATCTGGAGTTAATTTTTGTGTGTGGTGTGAGGCACAAATCTTGTTTCATTTTTCTGCAAATGGATATCTAGTTTTGTCAGCACCATTTATTAAACAAACATTCTCTTCCCCATTTAATGGATTTCGGCCCTTTGTCAAAGATCAGGTGACCATAGGTCAATAGATCTATTTCTGAGTTCTCAATTCTATTCCATTGGTCTGTGTGTCTGTCATTGTACCAGTATCAGGCAGGTTTGACTACTATGGCTATATAATAGGTTTTGAGATCTGGCAGTGTGAGACCTCCTACTTTGTTCTTCTTCAGTAGTGCTTTGCTTATCCGTGGTTTCTTTCCTTTCCATATAAAGTTAGCGATTGGTTTTTCCATATCCTTAATAAATGTTGATGGGATCTGGATTGGGATTGCATTGAATGTATAGATTGCTTTGGGTAGAACTGACATTTTCACAATGTTCAATGTTCCTATCCACGAGCATGGGATGTTCTTCCATTTTTGTAGATCTCTTATGGTTTCTTGAAGTAGCTTTTTTATACTTTTCTTTGTACAGGTCTTTTGTGTCCCTGGTAAGATTTATTCCCAAGTATTTTATTTTTTTGGTAGCTATTGTAAATGGTATTTCTTTTTCAGCAATGTCTTTGCTGGTGTAGAGGACTCCAACTGATTTTTTGGATGTTGATCTTGTATCCTACCATGATGCTAAATCTCTCATTTAGTAAAAGTAGATTTTTGACTGAGTCTCTTGGGTTTTCTAGGTACAGTATTATCATCAGCAAATAAGGATAGTTTGATTTCTTCCTTTACCAATTTGGATGGCTTTGATATCCCTTTCTTGCCTTACGGCCCTGGCTAGGACTTCCAGTACAGTTTGAATAGAAGTGGTGATAGAACCTTGTCTGGTTCCTGTTCACAAGAAGAATGGTTTCATTCTCTCTCCGTTGAGTATAATGTTGGCTGTTGGTTTTGCATAGATGCCCTTTATTATGTTGAGGAATGTCCCTTCTATTCCTATTTTGTTGGGAGTTTTGATCAGGAATAGGTGTTGGATTTTTGAAGATATTTAACTTTTAAGTACCAGAAATAAATATAATCGGAACATTATTTTGTTAATATTCTTTTGTTTATTCTCTTTCATCCAACCATGTCTTTGGCTGAGTTCTCTAGAAGAACAAAACATGTATATAAATATCTATAGAGAGATTATTTGAAGGAAATGGCTCATGTAGTTGTGGAGGCCCACAGGCCCCAAATTCATGGGTCAGGTGTCAAGCTGGAAGTTTTTTCTGATACACAGTAGTAGGGGCTGACAAACCCAAAAATCTGTAGGTTAGCCAGTTGGCTGCTGGCAAATGGAGTTATGGGAGCTGGCAAATTCAAAATCTGCAGGTCAGGCAGCAGGCTGAAGGGTTCTCATGTTCTAAGGACCATTGGTCAGAGGATGACAAGATAAATATAAGATTGATAGAGAGAATGAGAGCTGTGCCAGATCATTAGTTTATATCATGAATGCAGCCCACACCTCCAGGAAACTGATTGGCTACTCACATCAATCACAAAATGGAAGGTAATATATAGTGTCTGACAAAGCACAGAGAATTATGGCCTCACCAGGTCGACACATAACATTAACCATCATAAACCCTGAAAGAAATAATAGCCACTAAAACAATCATTAATGCAAAGACATGATATTTGTTTTTCTTCACTGATTTGGATGATGCCTTGGCAGTGGTGGCTATGTTGGGATTTAGGACTCAGCATCTAGGAGTTAAGGGAGAGGGAGTGTCAGGTGTCACCATCCTCAGCAGATGCCTTCCAGGAAGATGTTTCTTGTTGTAGAAATGGTGATTTAATTCATTTGTTTGCACAAGACCTCAGGTAGAAAATTATTTATTTATTTATTTAGTCATGGCTTCTTTATTAAGACATAGACAATAACTCCAGCAGTAGTTCCACTAGTCTTTATGAAAGAAAAATACATAATTCTAGAATTTATATTTCCTTTTGGAAAGTCTTAGAGAGTCCTGAGTAGGTCTTCTGATTTCATGATCTAAGAGCAGGTGTTATGAAACATATGAGAACAAGTTGGTTCTTGCCAGGCATATCAAGATTCATGTTATTTTATTTTGACACTTTTTTTTTTTTTAAATATTACATCACTGTCAGTTTTCTTATTGGTGAGATCATATAATCTTTTTATTAAAGTAGTCCTGACAGTAAAATTATAGGATTTACATCAGTTTTCAAACCCATAAAACTGTGAAGTAGAGGGTCCAATTCCAACACTTGTTAATATCCTTAAAGCAACTTGTGACTATACCCAGACACCCACATTCTAGATTCAGTCCCATTAAGCACTAGATGAGAGTGACACACATGGGACCTTTCCTGTATGTTCACTTTATTTATTTATTTATTTTATTGTGATTTGGGTGAAAATTTACAGAGTAAATACACTTTCCATACAGCAGATCACATATACTTTGTCTCATGATATTGACCATAATTTAGCACAATGCGATATCTCCCCTCCCACTTCCTCCTGATAGTTACCTCTTCCCTATGTCCATCCCTCCATGCATTCCTACCCCCTGAGCTGTCTCCCTGTGCCTTAGTAGCCCTTCTTTGTCTCTTGCTTGTTCTCTCCAAGGAGTCTATCTACCTCAGGTAAATGCTCAACTAGAATGCTTGTCTATTGTTTGGCTGGAAGCCACAGGTGTGCATTCAATTCCAGACCTGAAGGGCAGCTAGGGGTCATAGTCTCAATGGTTCCACCAGGCTTGAT
>NW_006921843.1:4667343-4668543 GCF_000298275.1 Orycteropus afer afer | reverse complement strand
TATCTCTATCTATCTAACAGTATTTCCACCCCTCCCCTCCCACCCCTGGTAACCAACAAAGAAAATGACCTTCCATAGATAAGCGTTTCCTTGATTATTACAATAACGGACTAATAAATATAATACAATAACTTGACTATTACAATAAGGACTCAGTTGTCCTTTTGTGATTGACTTATTTCACTCAGCATAATGTCCTCCAAGTTCATCCACGTCATGCGGTGTTTTGGATATTCCACATTATTCTTTAGCGTTGCATAGTATTCCATTGTGTGTATGTACCATAGTTTGGATATCCATTCCTCAGTTGATGGATACCTAGGTTGTTTCCATCTTTTGGCTATTGTAAATAGTGTTGCGATCAACATGGGTGTGCATATGTCTGTTCCTGTCATGGCTCTCACTTCTTTAGGGTATATACCTAGTAATGGAATAGCTAGGTCAAATGGTATTTCTAGTTCCAACTTTTTGAAGGAATCGCCATACAGCTTTCCACAGTGGTTGTACCATTTTGCAGTCACACCAGCAGTGTATGAGAGTCCTAGTCTCTCCACATCCACGCCAGCATTTGTCATTTTCTGTCTTGTTGAACTTTGCTACTAATGCTGGAGCAAGATGGTATCTCATTGTTTTGATTTGCATCTCTCTAATAGCTAGTGATCATGAACATTTTTTCATGTGTTTGTTGGCCGCTTGAATATCTTCCTTGGTAAAGTGTCTATTCATGTCTTCTGTCCATTTTTTAATTGTATTATTTGTCTTTTTGTTATTGAGGTGTTAGAGTTTTTTATAAATTCTGGCGGTAAGTCCCTTGTCAGATATGTTATTACCAAATATTTTTTCCCAATCCATAGACTCTCTTTTGGAGAAGTCTTTGGAGACACACAAAAATTTAATCTTTAGAAGGTCCCAATCATCTGGTTTTTCTGCTGTTTGTGCATTTTGAGTTATGCTTGATAGTCTATTTATGCCATATATTAGGGCCCTTAAATTTGCCCCTAGTTTTTCCTTGAGGAACCCTATAGTTTTAGGTTTCACATTTAAGTCTTTGATCCACCTGGAGTTTGTTTTTGTGTATGGTGTGAGGTACAGATCTTGTTTCATTTTTATGCAAATGGATCTCCAGTTTTGCCAGCACCATTTATTAAACAAACATTCTGCTTTCCACAATGGTTGTACCATTTTGCAGTCCCACCAGCA
>NW_006921843.1:4665301-4665938 GCF_000298275.1 Orycteropus afer afer | reverse complement strand
TGTTGATCTTATATCCTGCCACAATGCTAAATCTCTCAATTAGTTCCAGTAGATTTTTGACTGAGTCTCTTGGGTTTTCTAGGTATAGGATCATAGTATTTAGTATTTGCTGAGTATTTGTGTTTGTCCTCTTGTTTATTTTGATATGAAGGTTTATTGTTTTTCTTTGAGGTAACCCTACTATGATTTATAATTTCCTCGCCGAGTTTAGAACAGTCTATTCCGTCTTGCACGTCTCTTAACTTCCTCACCATTTAGAAGTTCTGTAACTACACAGTTTTTTCCTTCTTTTTGTTTGTAGTTGTCCTTGCTCGCCAATTGATGTCTCTGGTTCCCTGCTTACAGTCTTGTAAGCTCATTTTAGTTTGGATATGTCCATAGCTGTGGTTTCTGAGATATGTCATCTTGTGTATTAATGGTCGGTTGTTATTTGCCATTTTTGGTTCTCTGTTCAAAGTACTCGCTTTAGCATCTCTTGTAAGGTTGGTCTGGTTTTAACAAATTCCCTTAGTTACTGCTTATCTGGAAATGTCCTAATTTCACCATCATATTTGAGGGACAATTTTGCCAGGTATATAATTCTTGGTTGAAAACTTTGCTCTTTCAGGGTTTTATATATACCATCCCATTGTCTTCT
>NW_006921843.1:4657025-4664580 GCF_000298275.1 Orycteropus afer afer | reverse complement strand
CAATGCTGCTTCTTCCTCAGGGATTTGTTCTGGTTCTGTATCCTGTTCCCTTGTTTCTACCACTTTATCTTGCTTCTTTGTGTGTACTGTGATGGACTGTTGTCTCTGAGGCATCGTGGTATTGTATTAAGATCTCTGTTAATTGTGAAGAGCAACCAAGAGTGATTCAGGCTCTTCTTTGTGGTTTTTTATCGTTGGCCCGTTCGTGGAGAAAGAGGTGCTGACTCTTGCTCAGTAAGTGAAGTTGCAGGAGGTGTGGGTGTACTTGTATCTTATGAGGAATGTTGCTGTCTCCCAGTCAGTTAGGCAAAAATTACAATTGAATAACCATTGAGAAAACTAGAAGCACCTAGACAAAAAATACACCCTGCTATCACACAGGACCAGTAACCCACCCCCACAAAAGGAAAAGGGAGGAAAAGAAGAAGAAAACAGATAAATCTGCGGTATCTGGGGATAGGTCACTGAGGGGAAAAAGGCAGAGGAAGAGAATAATGAATAAAGAAAACATACAAAGAAACAAACCAACACTGTAAAAGAAAAAAGTGAAAAAGCAAAAACAAACCAAAACCAAAACCAAAACCAAAACAAAACAAAACAAAAAAACCAACAAGGGACAGGGTTAGCCATGAGAAAGAAAGAAAGAAAAAAAAAAGGTGTAAACTGGGGCCTTTTCAGTCATGCAGTGCACGTTCAGAGAGTTGTTGGGGTAATTGGAAAGCAGAACCTCTTCTTAAGCCCTTGGAATCTGGTAGAGTGCTGTCTCTTTAGGTTGTCACTAGCTGCTGGTTATGTGTTGATTTGTTTTGTCTTGGTTTTATGGTTTAATATTTTGAAAAGGTGAAGCTGGTGTGTATTATTTATTGATTGATTCAAGTGTGTTGGGTCACTCTGCTGTTTTCTTTGTGATGGTGGAATCACTGTATGCAGTATGGATAAGTGTTTCTATTTTTTCATAAAAAAGGGTTTAGAGTTCAAAGTGGGGGGTTTTATGGTAATTGGCTGAATATGTTTTCTTCTATTGAATGAGTGAAGATATTGGCGGAGAAGGTGGGAGCAGAAGAAGGAAAGCTTGGTGTTACTAGGGTCAGTTTCTAGGGCTTTGAGCAGGCTATTATTGATGATGTATTTATTTGCAAGACTGGGTGCAATCTCAGGAAAGAGTCTTACTGTTAGAGCATCGCAAATTTCCGCCAATTTCAGGCACACTCAAAGATCCTGTCTCCACGGCCCCACAGTGCCAAAGCACAGCTCCAAGGCAAAATTCATGGGACCGCGCTCAGCTGCGGTTTCTTTGTTCTCTGTGCCCCATCTGCCCATGGTGCTGAAGCAATCCTGCCAGACTGGTAATGGCCGGCTCTGGAGTTTGTCTGTGATACCACCCACCTGCAGTGCCAAAGATGCATGCATTTTCAGGTGTGTTGGAGTTGGGGGAGTACCTGAGTAGGCTATTATTGATGATGTATTTATTTGCAAGACCGCGGCTCAACCTCAGGAAAGATTACTATTGTTAGAGTGTCCCAAATTTCTGCCAAATTCAGGCAAACTCGAAGACCCCGCCTCTGCTGCCCCAAAGTGCCAAAGAACAGCTCCAAGGCTAAATTCCTGGGGCTGCCGTTTCTTCACTCTCCCTGTTCCATCCGCCCATGGTACTGACAGAATCCCGCCAGACCACTAATGGCCGGCTCTGGAGCTTGTCTGTGATACAGCCCAGCTGCGGCACCAAAGATGTGTGCAGTTTCAACTGTGTTTTGGTCAGGGGCGTAGCTGCTAGTGACCTGTGGTCCTGATCTCTGTGACAAAGAAAAGCACTATGTCTCCCAGTCTGACCCCAGCCCACTCTATGACCTGCTGGGAAGGGAGGGAGCTAGCCTTCCTGTCGCAACAGTAAGTTCTCCGCCAAATCTCAGTGGAGTTGGCCATGCCTGCCAGCACCCAGAAGACCCAAATTACCTTCAAAAAAATAAAAATCAGCTGCTGGAGGCAGGTCTCTGCCACTGCCTGCCAGAATATTAGAGTGGTCGCTGGTATCCTGTTACAAGGCGTCCTCCCTTCTGGCTTGGGGATCTTAGGCGGCCATCCTTGCCTGGCACACAATGACTGCTCCAGAAAGGTTTTCAGTGCCTCTATTGGGTTCCCATTCGTTCTCTGCCAGTAGCTCTTTCCTAAATATTCTCCCTGTGCCTTTTCTGTAATTCTGCTCTTCTGTGTTTGATGCACTCTGATTCAGTGAGCTGTTCAGAGCACCCAAGTTCCTAATTCGAACTGTTGTGTGTAATGTTCCAAGACCTTAGATGCCAGAGGGTAAAAGCGTGCTGCTCACTGGCGAGACTCCATTTTGAATCCTTAGGTAGAAAAACTGATGAAAAAACCATTCTTTTCCTAGTAGAGCTCGTCCTTTGATGAAGTACTTTGCTTTGCCACTGGGCATGTATTGTTTGATTAACCCTGAGCAGGCAGCCCAAACCCCTTGCCTGTGGTGGAGGACCTTAGGGGTATGGAGTGATTGAGCCTGGTGCTAGCTTGGGTAGGACTCAGGGACAGCAGCTTTATGTTTGCAGGTCCCACCACTACCCATCACTGGACATCTGGGTGAAGGGGGGTACTGCAATTTTGGGAGCTTTTGTTTTTCTAGTGTGACATAAAGTGAGCTAAGGTGATGCAGAGGTGCAAAAAAAAAACTGATCATGGAATGTAGAACTAGGACATAGTGCTTTTCCTGAAAAAGCGCCTTGTTATAGCAAGTGTTTCGAGCCCAGAACACTGTTTTCTCACCTTGAAGTAGGTGTGGTGCTGTCACCTCTAGCTGTTTATTTAGGCTTAAATAGCAAGAGAAAGGTTCTGTCAGGCTATAACTAAATACTGAGAAAGTTTGTACTTATGTTACTGCTTTCTTCTGTTAAAGTAAATGTTCAAAAGCTTTTACAGCTTTCACCCTTGTTCACAATTCACCTAATAGGAACGTTCACTCATATACATAGAAGTTAGTTTTGAGATTGATACTAAAACAATTCTAATTCCTTTTAACCTTTTCCCAAAGATCTGACAGGCGTAGTCAGTGTTTAGTACTTGTTAACATTCTACATTTCTTTACCCTGATCTTCTGTGAAGTAGGCCTCCGTCTGCCCACTGCCTCTCCTCGCAACCCTGTCTCAAGGTCAACAGAGTATGTCACTGTCACATTCTCACTTCTTGCTTCCTTTGGCCATTCAGTTCCTGATGGCCTGGTCTTTACTTGGTTGTCAGTATTTTTGTTTGTTTGCCTGATTTTGAATAACTTTAAGGTATTCATTCAAATGCTGGATTCCTCCCCTTATAAATAAGGAATTTGGACCAGCTCTGTAATTTTTTTTTTTTATCGTGCTTTGTTGTTGTTGTTGTTGTTATGTGCCCTTGAGTTGGACTCGACTCATAGTGACCCCTCCTTGGGTTTCTGAGGTGGTACCTCTGTGGAAGTAGATTGCCCAACCTTCCTTCTGAGGAGTGGCTGGTGGGTTTGAACCACTAGCTTTCTGGTTAACAGTCAAGTGACTTAGGCACAAATTTACAGAGCAGAGTTTGTTTTACATTCAACATTTTGTGCACATTTGGTTTCACTCCCCAATTACTATCTCCAACCCTAACCCATTCTCCTCCCCTCCCTACCCAGTAACCCCCACCCCCACCTGTGCCCCTCATAGTTATACACTCGGGTGTGTCCTGCATTTCCTCTGTGTGAATGTTGCTCCTCTGGTGCCCCGTGGTCAATTGCTTCAAGGGATGCATCTCCGTAGAGTATGTGGATGCATCACTTTGGGTTGAGTGGTCTGCATGTATGTTTTATTTACTATTGGGCTGAGAGTCAGCCCCTGGGAGTGAGTTTTATTCCAGGCCTGAAGTGTACCTCAGGACCATAGTATTGGGGGTCCCACCAGATTCCATCTCACCAGTAATTCTGGTCATTATTGTGTTTTTGGATTTTGTTCCCCGTTTTTCCTCCTACTCTATCCAGAATCTCCGGTTTTGATCCTTGCCCTAGTGGTTGGTATTGGTAGCCAGCCACCATCTGGTTCTTCTGGTCTCAAGGTCCATCATGTGCTAGGGCTGATTGCTTCCAGATGCCCTTGGTTTTTTGCATTCTTCTTCACTTCCGATGATAGGAGACCATTAACTGTATCTTACTTAGATGGCCCCTCGAAAGCTTTTAAGACCCCAGTTGCTACTCACCAATATAGGTTTTGGAACAAGATTTTTATGTATTTTGTTGTGCCAATTAGATCTGGTGTCCCCTAATACTTTGTTCCTGAGTCAGTAGATCTGTTGGATCTCTCTCCCACAGTGGTGGGCTATCTGTGAGGGATTGTTCTATGTCTGTCTTCTGTCGTTTCTGTAAGGATTATGGGTATTTTGTATCACTGGTATTAGCCTCAGCTGAGTCTTTCCTTGATGTAGAGTATAATCCTGTTCACTGACCCCCATCTGATCTTCTCAAATGTTTATGTGTTTATCTGTAGTGTGGTGTCTGGTGTTAATGGTAATGCAGGTATTGTGGATATACTGGTATTAGCCTCTGTCGTCTATATCTTACGTGCAAAATTTGGTGTCCTCTCTTTCCCCAGTGTTATCATGGTAGTCACGGACTGTTTCCATACCATCCCTCCCCTTACCTACCTCAGTGTGTGGCCCCAAGCTAGCTGGAAATTATTCCCTCCCCTTCCCTCACCACCCTGGTAACCTAAAAAGTGAGTTCCCTTCCTTAAGCAAACCCTTCTTTGTCTTTTTATAGTATTGGGCTCATACAATATTTGTCCTTCTGCAATTGACTTACTTCACTCAGCATAATGTCCTCCAGGCTCATCCACATTGTGAGATGATTCGCTTATCCTTCATTGTTTCTTTCTTTTTTTTTTTTTTCCTTCATTGTTCTTTAATGTAGAATAGTATTCCATTCTGTGCATGTACCATAATGTGGTTATCCATTCTTCTGTCGATGGGCATTTAGGTTGTTTCCATCTCTTTGCTATAGTGAATTGTGCTATGATTAACATTGGGGTGCGTGTGTCTGTTTGTGCCCTGCCTCTCACCTCTCCTTAGAGTATATTCCTAGTAATGCAGTTGCTGCGTCAAATGGTATTTCTATTTTCAGTTTTTTAAGGAAATGCTACACAGTTTGCCACAATGGTTGTACCATTTTACAATCCCACCGCCAGTGTATGAGAGATAGATATGGAGATAAGTCCTTTGTCAGATATATCATAGGCAAATATTTTCTCCCAATCTGTAAGTTCTCTTTTTACGCTTTTGACGAAGTTTTTTGATACACATAAGAATTTAATTTTTAAAAGGTCTTGGTCATCTAGCTTCTCTTCTACCTTCTGTGCATTCTGAGTTATGTTTGATAGTCTATTTATGCCATATATTAGGGCTCCTAGATTTGCCCCTATTTTATCTTTGATGAGTTTTATAGTTTTGGGTTTTACATTTAAGTCTTTGATCCAACTTGAGTTTGTTTTTATGTATGGGATGAAGTATGGGTCTTGTTTCATTTTTCTACAGGTGGATATCCAGTTTTGCCAGCACCATTTGTTAAAGAGGCTATATCTTCTCCATTTAATGGGTTTTGAACCTTTGTCAAACATCAGCTGTCCATAGAGATGGTTCTATTTCTGGGTTTTTGATTCTGTTCCTCTGGTCTATCTGTCCATCATTGTACCAGTACCACACTGTTTTGACTACTGTGGCTGTATAGTAGGTTTTAAGATCTGGGAGTGTGAGACCTCCTGCTTTGTTCTTCTTCTTCAGTAATGCTCTGCTTATCTGAGGTCTCTTTCCTTTCCATATGAATTTAGTCATTGGTTTTTCCATGTCCTTAAAAAATTTTATTGGTATCTGGATTGGGATTGCACTAAATGTGTAGATTGCTTTAGGTAGTATTGACATTTTCACAATATTCAGTCTGCCTATCCATGAACAAGGCACGTACTTCCATTTATGTAGATCCCTTGTTATCTCCTGTAGTAGTAGTGTTTTATAGTTTTCTTTGTATAGGTCTTCTGTATCTCTAGTAAGATTTATTCCTAGATATTTTGTCTTTTTAGTAGCTATTGTAAATGGTATTGTTTCCCTTATTTCTATTTGAGAGGTCACTTTGTTGGTGTAGAGGAATCCAACTGATTTTTGTATGTTGACCATTTATCCTGCCACTTTGCTGAATCCATTAGTTCCAGTAGTTTTTTTGCTGAGTCTCTTGGGTTTTCTATGTATAGGATCATATCCTCTGCAAATAGAAATAGCTTTACTTTGTCTTTGCCAATTTGGATGCCTTTTATTTCTCTTTCTTGCCTTATTGCCCTGGCCAGGACTTCCAATACAATGTTAAATAAGTGGTGATAGAGGGCATCCCTGTCTGGTTCCTGTTCATAAGGGAAATGCTTTCAGTTTTTTTCCATTAATAATGATGTTGGCTGTCGGCTTTTAATATATGCCCTTTATTATGTTGAGGAATTTCCCTTCTGTCCCTATTTTGCTGAGAGTTCTGAACAGCAGTGGGTGTTGTATTTTATCAAATGCCTTTTCTGCATCGATTGATATGATCATATGGTTTTCTTTTGTTCATGTGGTGGATTACATTGATTGTTTTTCTGATGTTAAACTGTCCTTGTATACCAGGTATGAATTCCACTTGGTCAGGATGTATTATTTTTTTTTTTTTTATATATGTTGTTGGATTCTGTTGGCTAGGATTTTGTTGAAGACTTTTGCATCTATGTTCATGTGGGATATTGGTCTGTAGTTTTCAATTTTAGTGGTGCCTTTCCCAGGTTTTTGTATTAGTGTTATGCTTGCTTCATAAAATAAGTTGGGAGTATTCCCTCTTTGTCTGTGTTCTGGACTAGCTTGAGTAGTATAGATGTCAATGCTTCCCTGAATATTTGGTAAAGTTCTCCAGTGAAGCAAGCAGGGCCAGTACTTTTTCTTCTGGGAATTTTTTTTTTTTTTTTAATAACCTGTTCAGTTTCTTCCTTTGTTGTGGGTCTGTTCAAGTATTCTATCTCTGAAGATGCAAATTACTAGAATAGTAAATGAAAAGGGAGTCATCACAACAAAACCAACTGAAATAAAAAAGATATTGACAGAATACTACAAAGAACTGTCCACCCATCTATCCACCCATATACCCACGTTTGCCTTCACTGACAACGCAGTACTGTATGTGCAAAAGGTATCATATTTGTTGTCTGTACCTCCTATGTACCTTTCTATGTCTTTCTCATCCTCAATGCCACCATATTGATCACTCACATTTGGTACATTGCTCTTCTCATCCAAATCAATACTTATCTCTATCTATCTAACAGTGTTCCCTCCTCTCCCCTCCCACCCCTGGTAACCAACAAAGAAAATTTCCTTCCTTAGATAAACCCTTTCCTTGACTTTTACAATAACGCACTAATATTTGTCCTTTTGTGATTGACTTATTTCACTCAGCATAATGTCCTCCAAGTTAACGTTATGCAGTGTTTTGCAGATTTTACATTATTCTTTAGTGTTGCATAGTATTCCATTTTGTGTATGT
>NW_006921843.1:4654464-4655540 GCF_000298275.1 Orycteropus afer afer | reverse complement strand
GATCTTATATCCTGCCATGATGCTAAATCTCTCAATTAGTTCCAGTAGATTTTTGACTGAGTCTCTTGGGTTTTCTAGGTATAGGATCATATCATCTGCAAATAGGGATCGTTTGACTTCGTCCTTACCAATTTGGATGCCTTTGATTTCTCTTTCTTGCATTATGGCCCTGGCTAGGACTTCCAGTACAATATTCAATAGAAGTGGTGATAGAACCTTGTCTGGTTCCTGTTCACAAGAGGAATGGTTTCATTCTCTCTCCATTGAGTATAATGCTGGCTGTTGGTTTTGCATAGATGACTTTTATTATGTGGAGGAATGTCCCTGGTATTCCTATTTTGTTGAGAGTTTTGATGAGGAATGGGTGTTGGATTTTATCAAATGCCTTTTCTGCATCAATTGATACGATTATGTGGTTCTTCTCCTTTGTTTTATTTCCGTGGTAGATGACATTGATTTTTTTCTAATATTGAACCACCCTGCATCCCTGATGTGAACCCCACTTGGTCATAATGAATAATTTTCTTGATATGTTGTTGCAGTCTATTGGCTAGGATTTTGTTGAAGATTTTTGTGTCTATATTCATGAGGGATATTGGTCTGTAGTTTTCCTCTAGAGTGATGTCTTTCCCTGGTTTTGGTATCAGGTTATGCTTGCTTCATAAAATGAGTTAGGGAGGATTTTGGAATAATTTGAGTAGGATTGGTATCAGTTCTTCTCTGAATGATTTGTAGAATTCTCCTGTGAAACCGTCTGGGCCAGGACTTTTTTTAGTTGGTAATTTTTTGATGACCTGTTCACTTTCTTCTTTTGTGATGAACCTATTCAGCTTTTCTACATCAGTCTGTGTTAGTTTTGGTAAGTGGTGTGTTTCTAGAAATCTGTCCGTTTCTTTCAGATTTTCAAGTTTGTTGGAGTACAGTTCTTCATGGTATCCTGATATTAACCTTTTTATTTCAGTTGGTTCTGTTGTGATGTCACCCATTTAATTTCTTATTCATGTTATTTGTATTCTCTCCCCCTTTTCCTTTGTTAAATTTGCCAGTGGTTTGTCAATTTTATTGATCTTTTCAGA
>NW_006921843.1:4572999-4653911 GCF_000298275.1 Orycteropus afer afer | reverse complement strand
TTCATTGAAAGTGGTGTATTAAAGTCTCCCACTATGAGTGTGGAGTCATCTATTTGGCTTTTCAACTCTTTTAAAGTCTGATTTATGTATTTTGAGGCTCTTTCATTGGGTCTATATATATTTATTATGGTTATATCTTCATGTTCAATTGATCCTTTAATCATCATGTAATGTCCTTCCTTGTCTCTTATGGTGGTTTTTGTCTTCAAGTCAATTTGATCAGAAATTAATATTCCCATTCCTGCTCTCTTACAGTTGCCATTTGCTTGATATATCTTTTAATTTGTTTTTATCTTTGTGTCTAAGGTGGGTCTCTTGTAGTCAGCATATTGATGGGTCTTCTTTTCTTATCCAGTTTGCCACTCTTTTTCTCTTGATTGGTTCATTTAGTACATTCACATTGAGTATAATTAGTGATAGGTATGCATTTATTATTGTCATCCCATTGTGTTGTTTGTCATGTTTCTAGAGTTTCCTTGGTCTATATACTTTTCTATGCTGTTCTTTTTGTTGTCAAGTGTTTCTTCTCTTTTCTTTATTGTTGGTTTTGTGCTTGCTAAACCCATTTGTTTTCCTTCCTTCTGGGTTTGCTTAGGGGGATTGTTAATTTTTTCTCTGGTGAATTCTTGTCTCTATATTTTTGTAGAGAATAGTCTGTTCTATGAGGACATTGTCCTGTTTTCCTCTCCATTTTGAAGTTTTTACTTAGAACTTTTATTCCCTCTATTTGGATAGTAGCTGTTGTCATGTGGAGATTGCCTACCTTGATTTTTAGGGTACAGTGTTTTATGGTCTTATTTGAATATCTTATTTCTGAATTAGTTTTAATGTTGATGTCATGTGTCCTGATTTTGTTGTTCTCTGTTGTTGGTTCTCTATTGGAAGGAGTTTCTTAAGCATTACTTGTAGGGTTGCTCTGGTTTTCACAAAATCCCTTAATTTCTGTTTGTCTGAGGATGTCTTTATTTCACCCTCATATTTCATGGTTGGCTGGATATAGGATTCTTGGTTGGAAGTTCTTTTCCTTCAGTGTTATATATATGCTGTCCCATTGCCTTTTTGCCTGCAGATTTCTGAGTTATCAGAACTCAGCCTAACTGTTTGATTATTATAAATGATATTTCTTTTGTCCTGGACAGCTTGCAAAATTCTTTCTTTGTGTTTGGTTTTGGAGAGTTTTATTATGATATGCCTTGGTGTTTTTCTCTTGGGATCTATCCTGTATGGGGTTCTTTGAGCTTCTTGAACAAACATTTTCTTCATTCATGGTATGGGGGAAATTTTCTGTTAGTAAGTCTTCCACAATATTCTCAGGTGTTTTTTTTTTTTTTTTTGCCTCTTCTTGTTCTGAAATTCCAATGAGGCATAAGTTGTTTCTTTTCATTTCGTCCCATATAACTCTTAGGTTCTCTTCATTTCTCTTAAATCTTTGTTCTGATTTTTCTTCATATAAGCTGGTGTCCACGGATTTATCTTCTACTTGGGAAATGTGTTCTTCAGCCAGTTCTAGCCTATTCTTTTGTGCTTCCAATGTGTTGTGTAGTTCTGTAATTTTGGTATTCATCTTCTGGATTTCTAACTGCTGTTTTTGTTTGAGTTCTGATTGTGTATTAATCTTTTAATTTTGTTCTTGAGTGGTTTTTCTGAGTTCTTCTAACATACTGTCTGTGTTCTTCTTGGCTCTGTTAGGGGTTTCCTTAAGCTATTGTAGAGGTATATAAACATACCTTCTAAATTCCTTCTTGGATAATTCTATTGCCTCCACTTCCTCCATGTTTAATGAGACTTTTTTTTGGGATTTTATTTCTATTGTCTTATCCTTTTTTTTTTTTTTTTTGATTTGAGGTTGCCTGTTGTTTCCTAGACATTTTGAGGTTGTCTTTAACTATTAGTTATGTATTGATTTGTTTTGTCTTGATTTTATGATTTAATATTTTTGCAAAGGTGGAGCTGGTGTATTTTATTTTTTTGGTTATTAATTCAGGTGTGCTGCGTTGCTCTGCAGTTTCCTCTGTAATGATGAAATCACTGTGTGGAATGTGGTTGCAGGTCTCTGTTTGTCATGAAGGGGTCACCTGCGGGTGTTGTGGTGGCTTAATTTGGTTTTTGTATTAGATGAGGCAGGGGAGAGGCGGGGACAGGAGGAAGAAAAGAGAAAAAAAAGCTCCAAGGTGTCAGTGGCCATTTCCAGGGCTTTGAATAGGCTGCTAATGATGATGTTATACTGTCACTCAGGCCTGCAGCTCAAGTTTGCCAAAGACCCCAATGGTTGGGGGGCTGCCACCTTCCGTCAGGTTCAGACAGCCACAAAAACCCCGACTCCAGGCCCTCCTGTGCTAAAAAGCTTTCCTGGAAAGCTCCTTTGACTCATGCTGCAAGTTTGTCCCAGGGCCCACCCACCTGCATTGTGCTTACTTTTCTACTCCCAATTCAGTGGTGCCTGGAGCTGGAGCGATCTCTGCTCACTTTCTCAGAAATGTCGCCCTCCCAGTCGTCCTAAATTTACTGACTGATAAAAGCAAATACTGAAGATAGATCTGTGGAGGGGCCTGCAGGTCCTCCAGTGTGTTCTCTCCATTGCCCCAGGGAGCCCTCTGATGCCCCATCTCGTCTGCTGGTCAGCTCACTGCAGGGCAGGTTCTTTTATTTTTATTCTTTCTGGCTGTTTACATTGCCTCTCCCTCCTTTCTTCTCCTACTCCCCTGAGTTTGGCCTTCTCTGACTTAATGAGCTGTTCAGAGTGCCAGAATCCCCACTTCAAACTGCTGCACCTAGTTTTTCAGTTATTAAGACGCTAGAGGGAACTAATGTGTGGACTACAGGTAATATGCCATCTTCCCTTGCTGTGTGATTCTTGACCACACATGAGAATCATCTAGGAGCTCTAAGCCCAATGTCTGGGCCTTCCCTGGAGATTCTTGTTCTATAGGTTGGGGTGGGGTCATGTGTCATTATCTTTTTTTTTTTTTTTTCCTCCCCAGGAATTTCTTTTTATTGAGGTAAAATGTATATAACATAAACTTTGCCATTTTAACCATTTGTATTCATACAAATCAGTGACATTAATTGTACACGGCCTATGTGCAACCTGCACCACTGTTTGTTTCCCAGACTTTTTCATGACTATAAACAGAAACTCAGTACGCTTTAAGCAATAACTTCCCTACTTTCCTCTTCCTCCATTTCTGTTTGCTTACTTGCTTGTTTAATCTCTTTTATATCTCAGAAGAGATTGACTTAAGACACATCCTATACCAATCCTGTCTCATTAACATAACAGAGAACACCCATTCCCAAATGAGATTATAACCACAAGTATAGAGGTTAGGATTAACAACACATATTTTTGGAGGACATAATTCAGTTTGTAATTGATGACAATTAATCCTCTATTAAAAATATCAGAGTAAGGTTTAAGGAAATAGCCTTTATTTCTAGAAGTGCTGGTTTGCTGATTTGCTAATTATCAAAATTGAATCATTAATTACAGTGAGTTTTCTTGTCAGCCTAAAAGAATGCTGCTACAGGGTCCTTGAGGGTGCCAATGTGGGCTTATGTCACTTGTAGGCTATTAAGTGCATCACAGAAGGACTGGCAGATCCGGATGTAAGAACAGGACATCGGCTCTCGCTTTGTCAGAGAGCCGTGCGGCTGAGAGAGTCTCCAAGCTGTAAAAAGTACAGCCACCTCTTCCATAAAGTGCCAGAAATTACTGTGGGAGATGTGAAACATGTAAGTAAATAACCTTTAGGCACTTTGGGTTTAAATGCATTTACTTGGCTTTATTTATTCTGGGTGGGAGAACCTAAGGACAGTTTTCGTGTACATATTCTTTTGATCACTGCCATCTAGTTGGATCCGACTCATAGTGACCCCTCCTTGGGTTTCTGAGGCAGTATCATTATGGAAGTAGATTGCCCAACCTTCCTTTTGAGGAGTGGCTGGTGGGTTTGAACCGCCAGCCTTCTGGTTAGCAGTCAGATGCCTTAGGCACTGTGTCACCAGAGCTCCCACATATTCTTTTAGACTTAGAAAAACTTTTAGATTTAGAAAAATTTATCTTTCATTTTGGACAGTGGCTTAGCCATCTGCACACTGTTTTCACTCTGACACCCTTCTAACTAATGATTCTTGGTTGGTTCATTTTTGGATCACACCCTGGATCAAAGTGGCTTTTTACAAAGCCCTGAGGGATGAACATTGCTGCATCTGCCAGTTCCACATGCCCAGTAGGTGGGCTGGGAACACAGACTCTAGTTGCCTTACACTCTGCTCCTTCCAGGTGTGAGAGTGTGAGTCAGACACCTGTGTGTTCTGCTGTGGTGGCTTTCGGTTAGTGTAGAACAGCGTATCTTCAAGACATAAAACCAGTTTTTCAGAGACTTTAACTGAAGTTTGGCTAACTGGTGGTGTTTTCCTGCTGCTGTCTCAGGTGACCATCACTGGGAAGATATGCCCACAAAGTGGCCTGGGGAAGTCCGTGTTTGTGATGGAGGCTGAGGAGGCTGGCACTCTCACCACCATGCTGTGTTCAGTTGAGGAGCTGGCACTGGCCCATTACAGATCCAATGGCTTTGACCAGGGTAAACCAAGCAACATTTCCCTGCCCCACCCCAGCCACCCTGTGGTGAGCAGCATTACAGACTGGACAGTCAGTAGTGGATGGCTGAATTCTTCTAGTCCTCTGCTGGACTAGAAGACCCTGCTGGTGGGTAGGAGAAGAATTTTACTAACTACAGTTATTAAAGGTAGTCTTCTTCCACTTGACCTGCTAGTGCCTATAAGGACCCATGCTCTCTGTGGGATATTAGAAGTGGGGAAGACAGTTTTGCTCTCAGAAGCCTCTACTGAGCAGGGGAGCATAAGAAAGGTAGAGGACTGAAAGAGAGGCTGACTGTTAGCTGGACCTTTTGGGAAAGACAAGAGCCAGAACACTAGGCAAGGGGGTATTATGCTGTTTCTGATGGGAGTGAGCTGTCTGCACACTCAAGTAATGACTTTACCAACTTCTAGGATGGCATATTGCCAGTGGAACCACAGAAGTTGCTAGCAAGAGCAGTGAGTTAAGTTCCTTGTAAAATGAGCATTCTTTATCCTATGTAACTCAGTAAGAATCAGGGCTTTTTCTGTCTTCCTTTCCAATAAATATGCTATCGTCACCCTGCTCCTACTGTCATACCCATCTTGGGAACTGAGAGACTGCAAAGGAAAATGGTGCCACCTTTAATGGAAAATGAAGTCAGGAAGAGAATACATCACTTGTTCCCAGTGAGCTTGTCTTCTCTTTTGTCTTTCCCTTTCTTTCTTTTTTTTTTTTTTCCTTGCTGGGAGAGAACAGTATAGGGTTGTATGGTGCAGGGGGTGATGGGAGTGATTCTGTGCCTGTTGTGCTTAAGTTTGACCTTGTGTTCCTTGAGGCTGCCAACAAGATAGTTTTCATTTTTCTAAACCAGAAGTGCAGTGAGACCAGGGTCAAGGTTACCTCAGTTCTCTTTTCAAAGGAGGTTAATTTGGGTGACTTGATGACCTCTTGTTTGCACAAAGGACAGGTTTCATTAAGAGATTGTTTTGTGAAATGTGTAAAGCTCAAGTCAGAATGAATTCTGCCAAATTCCAAACACATGAACCTCAGAGTGGAAATTTAGAGCTCTTTGTGCAGATAGGCAGGATGACTGTTGAAGGCACTAGTCTCTCTCGTAGCTGGGACGTAGCTATAAAATAATGAGGAACCACTGTGACATGCAGATGCACCCAGAATTGAAGAGAGACTGTGTTCTCTGTGTTCACTGACGCAGGACAGGGTGCTGAGGAGGCCAGCCTTGATGTCCCTTTACCCAGCATCTATATTGTCCTTAGGTGGTTGGGGTGGCTCACAGTATGCATATTCTCTGGTGAGTTATGGGTCTGCTTCTTGGGGAGGCATAAGTGCCTGGTGAGTGAGCAGGTAGCCATGGGGGTGTGGATGCCTGGACTGTGTGACCTAGTAGGACTAAGAGAGGAAGTAAACATGACAAAGTTCATATTTGAGAGTTGGGGTCTGGCCACTTGAGAAACTCCTGTGTGAAGCACACATGAGTGAGTTAAGAAAGGGCCTGGCTACTTATTTGATGTTTAGAACAAAGTTTGTGCATAGTCAGTCAGTCAATGGCCATTTTTGATTTGAGGTAGTAACACTTCTCCTAGAGGCCTTTCTTCATATCCACAGAAACACAGCTAGCAGTGAGGTCCCCTTCGCGGGGTGATCCTCCAGGCCACAGCTTTGCATCACAGCCTCTGTGTAACGGCACCAGGAGCTCTCCTGTGCTACAGAGTGGTGCCTATTGGACTTCCTCTCGGTGGTTGCCCTACCAAGTGGGTGCTGCTCTGGACATTTCTGTCATCACTCGTAAAAGCCTGGCCACATAATAGCAGTGAAGAGCATTTTCCTTTAATTGTTTAATTATTTCTTGTTAGTTGGAAATTGCTTGTGTTTGTGTGTTTATCACCATCAATCTCTCTTCCCTTCTTTTGTTATTTCTTTGATTTTGGTCTCAGAGAATGAGCAATAAATCTAGTGCTTTATCTAATGCCCAGGCTGGAGAGGAAGACTTTAAGAATATAATCTTATGAGTGGTAAAATGAAATGGTCCACCTTTGCCCTTAGCAAAATGTAGTCCTGAATAGAAAAGGTAGAATTAAATAATGAGAGAGAAGCCTTGACAAAGAAGCACTCATCTGCCCTCATCAACATGAAAGACAGATTATGGAGGAACAGGGCCTGGCTCTAACCCTTTTTTCTCTAAACTTTTTATCGTGGAAGATATTGAACTTTTGTATAGAAGGAGAGAAGCTAGTACACATATTCTCAGTATGAATTTATGAACCCCCATGTGCCTACGCAGTTTCACTCCATTTTCTTTATTCTGTATGCCCCTCTTCTGAGACACTTGGAAGCAGATCCCAGATATTGTCTAATTCACCTGTGGTGAGGTTCACCCAGCTCACTGCCAGGTGCAATATCCATTATGTATTTTGATCTTTGTCTCTAGACACTCCTCCCCTGTGCCCATGTAGTAGGGTTGCTTGGATTGAAATACTGCATTTCCAAATATGTGAAAAGCAAGGGCTTTCATTCACTTTAGCAACATACAAATGGTCAGGAGATTAATGAGAAATATAAGATGACTCCTACCAGATAGGATTTTCTGAAAAATGGGTCTCTGTGACGAGTGTTAGAGATAATGGTAAGATTAATCTATATAATATTGTATTACCTCCAGGGAAGGGGTAATGCTGTTGGGGAAGAGGTATAAACACCAGGGAGACAGAGAAATACAGTAGGCTGAAAAGGTTAGAGATACAAGAATAGAATGATAGTTCCAATCCCCAAGGAAGTCATAGGTGGAGAAGACATAGTCACTGCAGGAGTGATTAGGCCCAGGGGCCCAAGACTGACATGTGGTGGTCAGGGTATGACCTGAGTTCAGAGAAATGTTTCCAGTTTAGCTATGAACCTGTAAAACAGTTGGACAATTCTGTTTCCACAATACAGAATATTTTTCCATTTATTGAAGTCGATGCAATGGGAATGAGGTGAGCACTGCTGTCCATCTTTGTTCTTGAGGGATGTTGTGTAATGATAGTCTCAGACCCTGGCAAAAAAAAAAAACAACCAAAAACCAAAAACCAAACTCACTGCCATCGAGTCAGATCTGACTCATAGCGACCCCTCCTTGGGTTTCTGATAGGTGGTATCACTACAGAAGTAGATTGCCCAACCTTCCTTCTGAGGAGTGGCTGGTGGGTTTGAACCACCAGCCTTCTGGTTAGTAGTCAGATGCCTTAGGTACTATGCCACCAGGGCAGGGAAGCACATTTCTGAACTACTCAGAAGCATCTTACTAAGAATGGTTTCACTTCTAATTCAAGCTCATCGTGGACCAATGAGGAGTGCAGGAGTGCTTTTACATGCTAGGTACCTGGTTGTCATATCATATCCACACTAGGACAGAAAGCATATTAGAAATCAAGTCTCAGCTTTACTCCTGGCTGGGCAAGAGCCCAATTTCGTGGTGCAGAGCTTTCTAGTAAAAGAGGAATGGCTTTAGTTGGGAGCCTGGGCAAGTCGTGTTGTTTCCACTACAGTCCTTTGGAAACAAGATTTGCTGAAAGGATGAGGGGCTAGAGCTGAGCTTGAGAGCTGGACTGATGGAGGCTCTGGTCTGTCCCAGTGGGTGCAGCACCAAGCACAGTAGCGGGCAAATGACCTGTGCTGCACTGGGGTCTGGATACTGAGATGCAGCCCCTGCATGTGTGCCAGGCCAGGCAGGGTGGGGCTCCCCATGCCTGAGTGGGAGGGGGAGGGAGGAAGGCTTCAGTGCCACCACCATCCATAGTGGGGTGTAGGAAGTACAGAGAAGCACCAGCTGATCAAGAAGAAAGATGGCTTCTCTCTGTGAGGCAGGTGTGATGTTATGAGGTCTGTCTGAGTTCTCTAGTGCTGCTATAACAGAAATGCCACAAATGGATGGCTTTAACCAACAGAAATTTATTTGCTCACAGTTTAGGAAGGTAGAAGTTTGAATTCAGAGTGCTGTCTCTATGGGAAGGCTTTCTCTGTTGACACTGGGGAGGGTCCTTATCGCTTCAGCTTCTGCTTACTGATTCCTTGGAGGTCTCCATGTGTCTTGGCTAATATCTTACCCCATCTCTGCTTCCTTCCTTTGCTTGCTAAATCTCTTTTATATCTCAAGATTAAGATGCACCCTATACTAATCCTGTTATTAACAAAACAAAATCCATTCCCAAATGGGGTTATAACCACAGGCATAAAGGGATTTACAACACTTATTTTTTGTGGACACAGTTCAATCCATGTCAAAGCTCACACTGTTTGTTCCACCCAACACTTGGCCTCTTGCTTGTTATATGACCTTTGGCACGTGAGTTTGTCTCCCAGTCAGTAAAATGTGTGTACAAAATGAGAGGGGAGTATGATCTGGATGGTTTCAGGGTTGAAGCTTTCTATGAAAACTTTGACTATTAGCAACACTGAAAGTACGTTGTTGCAGTGCTTCATTGACTGAGGTAATTGAAACAATACCTGGGCTCAGTCAGAGGACCCAGGGCCTGTGGGACACTGCCCGGCCCTGGCTTTTCCACATTGCTTCCAGGGCCTGCATAGCAGCTGGGCACCTCGGGGCCTCAGCCTCCTCTTGCCAGAAGCCTGCAGGGAAGAGCTTCACACACAGTAGATGGAGGGAGCCCTGTGTCAGAAGCCCCCAGGTGTGGATGCTGGGCTTACCAGCCTCTTAACCTCTGTAGCATGACGGTAGAATTGCTGCTGCTGCTGGTTGTCTTTTTTTTTTTTTTCTTTCCCTGACATGCTCTTTACGTTATCACTAAAGTTTAAGAATCTCTGTTTTGAAATGTTCATTTGAACTTTTCTGTGTTAACTAAGATTTGAATATACGATTGTTAATCTTCCCTTAAACGGGCCTTCTGTATATATACAATATATAGAATAAAAAGATGAGCTAGGAATGGCACAAATGCAGCATTTTGGTCCAGCCTCAAATATTACAAATTGAGCATGCAGTGGGTTATTTTTAAGAAAAAACAAAAACAAAAACAAAACCCACTGCTGTCAATGATTCGACTAATAGTGACACCTCCTTGGGTTTCCCAGGGGCTATCACTACAGAAGTAGATTGCCCAATCTTCCTTCAGAGGAGTGGCTGGTAAGTTTGAACTGCCAGCCTTCTTGGTTAGCAGTCAAATGCCTTAGGCACTATGCCAAAAACCAATAATGCTGTGTGACTTTTGTCTCAGGAATTCATGGGGAAGGGTCCACCTTCAGTACACTGTATGGCCTCCTCTTGTGGGACATCATCTTCATGGATGGGATTCCAGATGTCTTCAGGAATGCCTACCAGGTATCTCAGTAATACAAGACCAAGTGCGAGCATTTTCCAGTAAGCAGGCTTCGCACACATTTTGTTGGAGACATTGTATATATGTGTTTGACATGTTAGAAG
The DNA here is from genome assembly GCF_000298275.1 of Orycteropus afer afer. Taxonomy (NCBI): domain Eukaryota; kingdom Metazoa; phylum Chordata; class Mammalia; order Tubulidentata; family Orycteropodidae; genus Orycteropus; species Orycteropus afer. The sequence continues at coordinate 4,643,895 of NW_006921843.1, read as the reverse complement.
CATGCCTGTGTGCTGCAGCCTATGGGGTGTCCACACAGCACAGTGCTACTTCCACTGTAAATATCCTTTAATTTGAAAATTGGATTAATACAATTTCAAATATAAGTATATTAAGTTTTAAACTTTAAGTCTGATTTACCTTCAACATTAGATTTTGCATGTTTAGTGTAAGGTCAAGTCAGTGTTCGTGTTTCTTGGCACGTACCATGTCCCAGGGTCCGTGCAGGTACTTTCACAGACATTGTTAGACGTGCCTATTGCAGAGTCCTGCTGATTTCATCTAAAAGCTCTGTCTGCAAATTATTCTTTTAAAAAACAAGTATAATAAATTGCTTTATATCCGAATTCTGGCATCAGATAAGTTTTGACTTACCTTTTGAGAGAAAGATCAGTGAAGGTGTCAAGTTAATCAGATAGGCCACTTTCTAGATTTTGTAGGTGTTGAATAATACTGATTAATCCTGTTCTACCCAGGCACGGTGTGAAAGCTTGTTTCCTCTGTGCCACAGGCCTTCCCACTGGATTTGTATACAGACAGCTTCTTTGCAAGCAGGCAGCCAGCCATCGAGGCCAGACTGCAGCTCATCCATGCTGCTCCTGCTGAGACCCTATGTGCCTGGCTGGCAGCTGCGTGGCAGGCTCAGGAAGGCAGAATGGCTTCCGTAGTGAGCTGGGACCTCTTTGCTTCTCTTCAGCAAGCTCAGGTAAACCTTCATTGGCCACATTTGGTCAGAAAGTAGTATCTCCCAAATGCTGCTGGGTTATCTTTATGGCTGCTGTATCAAAATACGCACATATATATGCACACAGACATGCACAGATATTTGCATATATATGTGTATGTATGTGTGTGTATATATGTATGTGTATTCTCTCTCTCTCTCACACACACACATATAAAATACCCTCTTCCCCCAGCTGAGATGCCACTGTAGTTGATGGGAATGTGTTAGGGCACAAAGAAAGCCCAGTTGTGACCTCCTCATCTTCCCATCTCTGGGATAACAACTTTCCTTTGCCACTCCTTCCTGACCCTTGATGAGGAGTATGCCTGCCCCTGCTGCAATTACTGCCACACCTCTGTGAGTCATTACTGTTGTAACTCCTGAGTGCTTACTCCAGACTCCCTCTTCCTCAGAAGTGTCTCAGGATTCATCACACTGGGCAGAGTGACTAAAGGAAAACTTCTGAAGTTTTGTCAGTGAACATTTTAGCCCTACCCAAGAATCAAAACAGCCCCTGGTTTTCTTGCAATACATTTTTGTTTTCTTACTGAGTTTTTATCTGTCTCATGATCACTGGGATGTATTTCAGGATCTCTGTAACAAGGGAGATAGCTAAATGTCCTTGTCTTCTCTGTTCAGGATCTTGTCTCCTGCTTGGGTGGCCCTGTTCTCAGCGGTGTGTGCAGGTGCCTGGCTGCTGACTTCCGTCACTGCCGAGGTGGCCTCCCTGATCTGGTTGTGTGGAACTCCCAGAATCATCACTTTAAGGTCAGTTTAGCCAGAATGGAAGGTCATATTTGTAATTTTATTAACATTCTAACCAGAGGCCACAAAGTAGGTAGGCATTTCGTGGTTGTTTGTGAGATTCAATTCCTTGTGAACTACTAGACTGAGGGCCTTAGTTCTTTGCTGTCTGTGGGCTGGAGGCCACTCTCTGTTCCTTGCTGTATGGGTCTCTCACAACGTGGCAGCTTGCTTAATCAGGGCAAGCATGTGAAGTTCAGAGTGTGAGAGTGAGAGGGAGGTCACCTATCTTTTGTAACCTAATCTCAGAGGAGACATCTCAGCACTTAGGCTGTATTTTGTTTGTTGGAAGCACTCAAGCCAGTCTACACTCAAAGAGAGGGGCTACACAGGCCATGCATGCCAGCAGGCAGGGATCACTGGGAGGCATTTTAGAAGCTGCCTCTCAGGACCAGGGCTAGGATGAGGCCAATGAGGCACGTGGCCCTGAGTGAGTACCTTTTTCCAGGGGGGACCCAGGCACCTCCCTTGCTTAACCTTCATCCCACCCTGCTCCTTAGCCAATTTAAGAGTTTTTTTTAATGTATTCTGAATATGAATCCTTTTATTAGGTATTTTTTCCAATATTCACTGCTGTCGAGTTGGATCATCAAGTCTGTCGACTCACAGCGACCCCTCCTGGAAGTAGATTGCCCAACCTTCCTTCTGAGGAGTGGCTAGTGGGTGTGAATCACCATCCTTCTGGTTAGCAGTCAAATGCCTTAGGCAGTACGCCACCAGAGCTCTATTATTACGTATATGATTTGCTAATTTCATCCCTGTCTGTGGCTTGTCTTTTTACTCTTTTAATAGTGGCTTTTGAAGAACAGAAGTTTTACATTTTGAAAAGGTCTAACTTATCTGTTATTTCATGGGTCATACTTTTGTTGGAAATATTTGCATAACCTAAGATCACAGTTTCTCCTGTGTTTGCCTCTAGAAGGTTTAGTTTTACATATAGTTCTCTGATCCATTTTCAGATAATTCTTTTATGTGGCCTGAGGGATGCATTAAGGTTCATTTTGTTCCATATTACCAGTTGTTTCAGAAGCATTTGTGGAAACCTGATCCTTCCTCCACTGAATTGCCTTCCTTTGTATCTTGGTCAAAAACCCATGTTTCATATATGTGTGGGTCTATTTCTGGATCCTCTAGTCTGTTGATATATGTCTTTTATTTTTAGAAACCGAGAGTTGATTTTACAATTCAAATAAATATGCAAATAACATAGAACAGGCAAAACAATTTTGCAGAAGAACAGCAAAGCTGGAAGACATAACACTACCTGACTACAAGACATAAAAATCTACAGTAATCAAGTAATAGAGACAAATAAATCAACAGAGCATGCTAGAGGGTCCAGAAATAGACCCACACTTATATCGCTTGGATTTTTATTGGGATTGTTTTGAATCTCTAGGTCAGTCTGGCCTGTATGGCTTTACTGAGGACACAGTAGGGTCAGGGTGAGACCTGAAGTCAAGATGCATGTCTCACCAGTGGAAAAGAAATGAGAACCCAGAAATAGATCCATTGACCTATGGTCAGCTGATATTTGACCAAGGGTTGAAATCTATTAAATGGACAAGAGGTAGTCTCTTTAACAAATGGTGCTGACAAAACGAGATCCATTTGCAGAAAAATGAAAGAAGATCTGAACCTCACACGACACACAAAAACGAACTCCAGATGGATCAAAGACTTAAATGTGAAACCTAAAACTATAAAGTTCCTCAAACAAAAAATAGGGTCAAATTTAGGGGCCCTAATTTATGGCATAAATAGACTATCAAGCATAACCCAAAATGCACAAACAGCAGAAGAGAAACTAGATGAATGGGACCTTCTAAAAATTAAATTTTTCTGTGCTTCCAAAGACTTCTCCAAAAGAGTCAAAAGAGAACCTACACATTGGGAAAAAATACTTGGCAATGACATATCTGACAAGCGACTTATCTCTAAAATTTATAGAAAACTCCAACATCTCACCAACAAAAAAAATAACAATCCAATTAAAAAATGGGCAGAAGACATGAACAGATGCTTCACCAAAGAGGGTATGCAGGTGGCCAGCAAATACATGAAGAAATGCTCAGGATCACTGGCCATCAGAGAGATGCAAATCAAGACAATGAGATATCATCTCACCCCAGCTCTAATGGCAAAGTTCAACAAGACAGAAAATAACAAATGCTGGTGAGGATGTAGAGAGATTGGGACTCTCATACACTGCTGGTGGGACTTTCAAATGATACAACCACTGTGGAAAGCAGTATGGCTATCCCTTAAAAAGCTGTTAGAAATACTATTTGACCCAACAATTCCATTACTAGGTATATATCCTAAAGAAGTAAGAGCAGGACAAGAACAGAAATATGCACACCCATGTTCATTGCAGCAATATTTACAATAGCAAAAGATGGAAAAAAGCTACGTGCCTAACAACAGAAGAATGGATAACCAAACTATAGTACATACACACAATGGAATACTACACAACACTAAAGAGTAATGTGGAATCTGCAAAACACTGCTTAACATGGATGAATTTGGAGGACATTATGCTGAGTGAAGTCAGTCACAGAAGGACAAATATTGTATTAGTTCATTATTGTAAAAAGGAAAGGTTTATATATGGAAGGAAACTTTGTTGGTTACAGGGGGTGGGAGAGGAGGAGAGCGAACACTGCAAAAAAAAAAAAAGCATTGCCTCGTGTCACTTTAGTTTTGTGCATTTCACTGCACATAAATTATATTTCAATAAAATGTATATATAAAAAAAAAAATGCACGACTCATAGGTGGCTGGCTTCTCAACTCCATCAGCCAAGGGCTGCTCTGGCTTTTCAAAATTTTGTCTGCTTTTAAGATATTCTCTGTATTATTGATTATGCAGTGTAATTACAACGTTCATAGTGTAATGTTCTTTATGTTTCTGTGCTTCTTGGATCTTTGGGTTGATAGTTTTCATCAAATTTGGAGAACTTTTGGCCATTACTTCTTCAAATATTTTTATCTCCTCATTTAAGCATGTGTATTAGACTTTTTCTGAAAGAAAATCTTTTAAAGTATATCATTTTGCATAGGTTTTGTTATATTTTCAAGTCCAGTTAATATGCAGTAATATTGACAGTTCCTGCCTCCAGAGAACTAACATATAATGAAATTTTATATCGTGATAAACGCCATGAAAGAAATGCATAGTAAAGAATCTACTTAAAAGATATGGTGGAGCTCTCTGAGATTAATTAAGTTGAAAGGAAGAAAGGCATGTGAAAAACAGGGGGAAATGCCCTAGGCAAAGGGAACAGCAAGTATAAATAAGACCCCTTGAGTAGGAAAGATTGGTCTGTTCCAGGAACTGAAGAGGCATTTGGAGTAATTGACAGGTTCCCATCCCAGTCAGTGTTGTAGGTTATTGTGGAGAAGTTTCGACTTAACCACAAATGTAACAGAAAGTAAGAGTTTTAAGCAGTAGAGCAAACCAGTTTATATTTTCAAACAATTTTTCAGTTGCTATACTAAGAATCTGTTGCTACAATAAGGAGCGCTGGGGGTGTATAGTGCATAAGGCATTTGACGACTAACCAGAAGGTTGGTGGTTCTAAACCCACCAGCTGCTCCACAGAAGATGGGGCAATCTACTTCCGTAAAGATTTACCACCTTGGAAACCCAACGCTATGAGTGGGAACTGACTTGGCTGTGAGTTTTTTGGTTATACCAAGAATAAATTTACTAATTAATTCCTTGTGAAAGATTTTCTATGGAATAGAAAAACTTCTCAAGGAATTTTATACAAGGTTGGTGGTTCAAATCCACTAGCTGCTGCGTGGGAGAATAGATCTGGCAATTTGCTTTCATGGATTGTTGTTTGTTATGTGCCGTTGAGTCAGACTCGACTCACAGCGACCCCTCCTTGGGTTTCCGACGCAGTATCACTATGGAGGTAGATTGATTGCCCCATCTTCCTTCCAAGGAGTGGCTGGTGGGTTTGAACCGCCAGCCTTCTGGTTAGCAGTCAAGTGCCTTAGGCACTACGCTACCAGAGGATTACAGCCTAGGAAACTCTATGAGGCAGTTCTACTCTGTCAGGATCACTTTGAGTAAGAATTGACTCGATGGCACACAAGAAATTTGTTTTATACACACATACACACACAGTTGCATAGTAAAGTATGCCATTTAAAGTTATTAGTGAAAATTAATTGCTTATTTGAATGGCTATTCAGTTTCCACAGATACTAATTGTTTTTTAAAACTTTTATCTCTCAGCTGGTAGAAGTTAAAGGCCCCAATGATCGTCTCTCACAGAAGCAAATGATCTGGTTGGATGAACTGCAGAAGTTGGGGGCTGAAGTAGAAGTCTGCCATGTGATTGCTGTTGGAGCTAGGAGCAGAGGCCTCAGCTAACAGCTATGGAATCAGGACTTTGTGGTCATTGGTTGACAAAAGATTTTCAGAAACAAAGCATTATTACATTTTATTTAATAATGCTGGTTTTGTTATTATTATTATAAACCTGATAATTTAATGACTTACTGTAATATCTCTGTATCATAAAAATTGGTATTTGTTTGGTTGAATATACTCTGAATCCACACAGTGGGTAATGAATTTTTAAAAGGTCAAGACATTAGTTGCCATTTTAGGAGCTGGATGCATCTGTTAGTAGACTTAAAAAACAGAAAAAAACTCCAAGAGATGATTCACAGTTCTAGGTCTTTTATAAAGCAGTATAGACAGTGCTTCTCTTTGGTAAATACATTGGAAACAGAGTGATTATCTAAGTGTTTGTGTACTGCTTTACTCATTCAGCTGTTAAACATTCTTGTTTTATGATTATCCAAGGATATAAAAACAATTTAAATCTCTTTAGCAGTTGTCCGTTTTCCTCCTAGAGGTGACTGTCTGTATTGTTTTTTTTTGTTGTTGTTATGTGCCATCGAGTCAGACCCAACTTATAGCGACCCCTCCTTGGGTTTCTGAGGTAGTATCACTATCCAAGTAGATTACTGCTTGGCTCTTTGTCTCATGACCACTGGTGGAAGAGGCTTATGCTGGGGAAGGTGTACAGCAGGAAGGCAATTTATCAAAGTACTAGGTCTAGGATCTTAGTCTCCCATAGACTTGTCCTGAGGTTATCTTGGGGAAATAATACTATACCCTAGTTTGTTTCTTTATTGAATGCAAGGACCAGTTAGGGGATGGTCCATTAATGTCCACATGAATGCCCGTACTGAATAAATGTTTGTTAGGGATGTGGTTGATCACTACCTCAGAGAGAAAGCAAAAAAGTTGAGTAAATGGCATATACAAGTGCAGGTGGAAGAAAAAGCCTTTGAATCTTGCATCACTGTATCCTTGTAGATGGTTTCATAATGATAACTATAACAAACAATTTCTGTAGAAATTTTATTTAGCAGTCAAAATTTCCTTCACATTCATCACTGTTGAACAACAAGATCTTTCATCTTCCTGCTCATCCTACTTTAACTCAAGTCATAATCAGTTCTAGGCACAAAGGTTTTCATTTTCTCAAAATCAAGTTTTAACTATTCAAGGTTACTGCGAAGCTGATTTTGTGAAAGTATGTACTGAACAGTTTTCACTCTCTGTTAGTACAGATTAATCTTTTCTTTAAATAAAGTTAGGTGTAACTATTTTTGGTTTTAAAATTGATTTTCATCAGAAAATAACAGTGACACATGATATATTAAAGTTCAACTCTAACCAGTCCAAGGGTGTTTGCTATCTACATGGCATTCCATCAGCACATGGGCACGCTGTGACAGTGCCAAGTGCTAGGCGCTCTTTGGTAGAGTGTATGTCGCCACACTTACCACTTCTGCTGCCACAGTGTCCTGTGTGCTAGTGGAGGTGCCAAGCAGCTTTGCAATGCCAGGACTTAAGGCTGCTATAGTTGTTTTTCATATTATGCACGATAAATTGTAGCACAATAATCATGATATAACAACTTAGTAGCAAAAAATGAGTATTTTACTACATTTGATTATCATACAAAAATAGGCACATTTTCTATTTTAAAAAACATTAACAGTACCTAATTTTTTGAAACTTGTAAATTAACAGAAAAACATTATTAATGGAATTGAAATGACCATGTAAGAAAAGAAAATTAGGGAAATGCTCAATCCAAAAAAACAATGAATTCAGAACAATTTGTAATAATAAAAAAGCAGCTGAATGAAAAAACTAAGAATTGTTATCCTTTTGATGGTAGGACATGTTGTGGCTCTCTTAAGGAGGCTGGGAATGGCTTCTGATCAGGGACTAGAAAGTGTGCAATGACAATAATGCTTTGTGTATAAAATGGCAACAGCCCTTATTTTCTAGGCAACAATTTGGCAAAAACAAACAATGGTTTTATCCACAAAAGAGATTCCTAAGACATTTTACAAAAAACTTCTCTTTCAATCTAGAGATACTATAAATTTTTAAAAGACAATTCAAATGCAAATCTCTATTCATCACATATAAAAATGCAGTATTCTGAAACAACTTTTTAGAAAAGGAAATAAGCCAACTAGAAACTTTACTATAAAATGTTCAAAATGTTAAGATGGCAATTTAAGAAACTCTTAACTCATACGGCCAAATTTGAAAATATCTTTCAAACAGAATAAAGTGAGGGGGATGTTGCTAAACAGTGCTGTTAAGAAGTTTATGCTTCCACCCTTTAACTTTGGCTTGGCTCCTGTCATACAACTTGAAAACAAGGGCATTCGGGGCCACAAATACACTTTTCTCTGCTTCTCAAGTATCCACTGAATGTTGCTGTCAAGTCAGAAATGGGGTGTGGTAGGTGTGCTCTTCTGTGTATTACAATGGCAGTATTTTCAGAAAGGTGTATTTTTATTTTCAAAATGTTCTTAGTATTAAGAATCTGAGATTTTCCAGAGAAAAGTGCCAACAGCAGTTTACCCTGCTACACAAACTAACAGGAGAGGTGGGTTCTCCCTGTGCAAACGGTGCTGTCCCTATTACTAACCTTGCTATTCTTGGACAGAGCTGGGGTTATGCCTCCCTCAGATGCACTGCCCTGAGGGGTCTCATGGAATGAGTACTGCACAGTGGCTCCAGAGGGAAAGAAGTGTAGCTTTAGAGATGGCCCAGCTACTGGTATGAAGCTTAGTGTGAAAAGGCTGTTTTAATATGCAGTGGTATTTTAACACCCTATTTTTAAAAACTGAAATTATATTTTGTTCTATGTTGTTCATACATTAATATTAATGTCAAAGGCACTTCAAAGTTTACTGATGTTATCTATAACAAATACTTTACAGTTACAGCTCAAATCATTTCAAAGTTACCCCTATGAAGTAAAAGAAAACCCATGATTTTAAAACACAGATTAAAGTTCCAAACATGGTGATCTAGTAATTATGGCCCTTAGAACACTGGACAATTAGAGAAAATATAAAATGACCAGAAAAATACATGAATCCTAGTAACTAAGCCTTTTGGGTGTTTATCAGACACTTCTGGAAATACGCTGTTTGCTGCAATTGAGTTGACTCCAACTCACGGTGACTTTAACAGAATGGAATTACGCTTGTTCCTGCACCACATCTTTAGGATCACTGGTGTGTTTATCTGGCGATACACTAATTTCTCCTATTTTCCTGGTATCTGCTTTTTTGGGTTGCTAATTTGACTGAAGAGCAGGTAACCTTTAGCAGGTGATAGGAAAAATGGATGCAGACAAAAATGTGGGATTACATGCCTACAAATCACCTGAAAATAAGTCAGGCCTGTAATAACAGAAAGAGGAATTATGTTAAAAATGTATGCCTACCATTAAAAAAACTGAAGGAAGCATGATTCAACAGGTTTTTAAATATTAGTGCAAACTTCAACTGTTATTCTCACATATAAAATTACTAGAGCTTCAAAAGGCTAGGTTAGCAATTTTAATTCAGAGGAAAAAAGGAGCTTTCCTCAAAATGTTAAAAAAAATAATACTCTTTAGTCCTCATTTGCTAATGTCTCAGTAGATAACCATATTTTGGCCCCACTTAAGAATTTGCTTAATGGTGTTCCTGAAATGCTCCGTCTGCACAGATTGCCCACAGGAGAAAATGGAAAAGAAGAAGAGAGGAACTCGGGGGTTCCCGAGGTGGTGTGTGGGCTGCTGGCTTGGAAGTACATCCTGCTCTGGTCAGGCTGTGCGTAGCAGGCTGGCAGAGGGCCACGCTGGTGCTGTCGGAGCATCCTGCTGAGCATGTCGATCTCATCCACCAGAAGGGAGGCCTTATGAAAGGCAGTGATGAAGCCGCCTCCACTGATCTGGGCCTCGGGGACCCAGCGAAAGTAGCAGAGTTTCCACAGCTTTATGTGTGTTCCCGACAGACGTGGCAAGATGATGCCATGCAGGTCAGTGGGTTTGGAGAACCAGTCTCTGAAGTACTGCTCCACACCACTGTTCTGGCTCTCCAGTTGCTGAGATGGGTCTGGCTTTAGTTTTAATATCAAAGAATTTCTTCTCGGAAGTAATTCTTGATCACTGATGATTCCATTCTTCAAAGAAGATGGCATTCCTCGTAGGGTGGAACTGTAGGTTTTCTGTATAGAAGACAAATTTTACAGTCTTCCTGAAGTATGTACCAAGACAATAATGGGCCAATGGCAAAAAATAACACTGAAAAATGGTGGCATTTTCGCCACAGAGGACATTTTGTTCCTTCTCTTCTTATACTCATTCTACTCTTCCTCCACTGGAATTTTACATTTTTAGGTGCTAATGCTACCTAGGGTACTACCACTAGCCTGCATGGGGGGGAGGGGAGGTGAACACATTCTATCCATTAATTTGTTCAGGTGTAAATTCCTAAGATTTCTGGGTTAAAAAAAAAAAATCTCAAGCTGGCTGACTACCAAGAACTAGCAGGGCAGAGTGGAGGGTTGCAAGGGTTGGAATTCTCCAGCTCAGAACTGCCTCCTACTGGCCGATGGTACAGTGAAGTATTTGGTATGGCTCTCCTAGCCATGGTCTTTGACTCCACTGAATGACTGGGAGGAACTAAGTAAATATAAGGTGCTATTGGTCTACCAGGAAGCTCTGGCAGCATAGTGCCTAAGGCATTTGACTGCTAACCAGAAGGCTGGCGGTTCAAACCCACCAGCCGCTCCTCAGAAGGAAGGATGGGCAATCTACTTCTATAGTGATACTGCCTTGGAAACCCAAGGAGGGGTCGCTATGAATCGGGTCTGACTGGACAGCACATAACAACAACATCATTGGTCTACCGAGGGGATCGGATAGCTTATTAGTAATGAATTAGGTACATGGTACCCTTGTGGACGTGGGGCCATGCAAATGAAGGTGTATTGAACCCTAATGTGGGGACTGGTTAGTTTTGTCATTCTGGTGGGCTCTGGTGGTTCTGACTGCTAACCAGAAGGCTGGTGGTTCAAACCCACCAGCCACTCCTCGGAAGAATGGGGAATCTACTTCTGTAGAGATACTGCCTTGGAAACCCAAGGTAGGGTTGCTGTGAGTTGGATCTGACTCAACGGCACTGAGTTTTTAGAGACAAACGGGGGGTTTCACTGCCATCAAGAAAGAAGAACTGGAGATGGAACGCGTGTGTCTTTAGACCCAAGATCCCTGTGCTGGACCTTCTTGGCAGAGACACGACAAGGAGGACTGGCAGGGACAACCGGCAGAAATGGTGGCAGTGGTACCAAGAGGCATGAGACACAGTGGCAAACTTGCTGGGCCATGGAACAAGAAAGCTGAGTGCCTTTGGGCGGGAGCCTTGCTGGCCAAGTGAGGTGCACCTAAGGCCAAAGGGCCTGAGGGCCTGGCCAAGGGGAGGCTGTAATGATCGAAGAATTGTATACTGAGCCTTCCTGAACCTGAACTGTAACCTGTTGCTTCCTTAATAAATCCCATTTTCCTTATCCTGAGTACTGTCTGTGAGTTCTGTGTGGTCACTGCAATGAATTATCGAACTCGGCAGAAAAGTAGTGAGTGCAGTGGGACGGCTGGTGTCAGAGTTGGTAAAAAGGTTGGAGAGTGGTGGCATGTCTGGCCTCGTAGGAATAAGCCTTGGGCTGCTGCTGGTGATTCTGTTTCCCACTTGTGAGGTTGGAGGAGATCAGAGGATGGTGCCTCCATGTCTTTTTTGCATGGCATCAGATACTCATCAGGGTTTGGGTGCTCAGACGTGAGAAGAGAAGTCAGGAGAAAAGAAGATCAGCTAAACAGTTAAAATCAAAAAACCAATTCCACTGCCATCTAGTCAATTCCTACTCATAGCAACCCCCTTTGGGTTTCCAAGGTGATAAATCTTTACAGAAGTAGACTGCCCCATCGTTCTTCCAAGGAGTGGCTAGTGGATTTGAACCACTAACCTTCTGGTTATCAATCAAAATCTTAGGGACTGTGCCACCAGAGCCCTCAGAAACTTGTATTTGCAGCACTGTTGTGGGAAATAACTTCATTTCTAATACTCTTGTTCTGAAAACGATGTTTTTGGTTATATGTGAGCAAGTATCAGGTTCATACTCTTAGTGCATTTTTGTGATTACCTTTGTCCGCTTAAAAGATTTCACAGAACCATTTTGTATACAAGGTGTGCTCTTTCCAACATATAAAGGATTATGGAAAAGAGTGCAATCCTTTGCTGTAAACTGAAGAGACCAGTCCCAAACTGATGGAAATTTTAAGCCCTTTTCATCACCCAACTGGATATTTCTGCTTATAGCAAATTCCTGCAAGATAAAATATTTGAACATTGTGGAGAGATGCAAAACTAAGGATCTTGTCTTACAAATTACTTCTTCTGATGAGCAAATCATCATTGTACAAGTCAAATTTTCTGAACAGGTACAATCAGAACCCATTCAAGCAGCACATTTTACTTCAAGACAGAGAAGAGACATTCTTTGGCACTTCAAATAAAAGGAACATTAATGTGTCTGTGGAACATGGCATGTGTGTGCTTAGTGCCCTCCCTTCCTTACACTAAGGAAGTTTGACCCTCTGGGTAATAAGCATGTTATTAAGGGAAGTAAAGTTTCACTAATGTGATACCATAAAGTCTTAAACATGTCAAAATTATTTTTAGAATCACAGTATTTTACTTTTATGCTGCACATGATCATACCTGTAAGCAATTGCCTTTATAAAACTTGGTTAAGTAGTATGACCAAAAAAAAAAAAAAAAAAAAAACACCATTGGATGGAATTCACTGCCACCTATTTTACAACTTATTTTCTAAAAGCAGAGAAACATTCCACTTATCCAGTTATCGTAAATATCCAAGGGACAGCCAAGGAGCAGAGAGGAAGGCATCATGGCGTTAACATTTGGCTGAGACTGGGTCACTTACAGGAAACTATCTCATGCCCCCTCAGGGCTTATGCAGCCTTAGGGCTCTGGTGCTATCCCGCCTATGCAAATCAAACCAATCACTGGCTGCAGGCAGACTCCACACTGGAGGAGGAGGAGATAAGTATAGTTGGGAGGCAATCTAGAGTATCTCAATCCATGGCAGGCACATGAAAGGAACATCATCCTAAATGAGTGACAAAAGCAACTACAAGAACAATTTAGTTCCCTTGGGGAAATATCTCAAAATACTGAGTGCACAGTGAGAAATGATGGATTTTTATTTTCTGCTTTGTACTTTTCAGTATTTTCCAAAATTTCTACCAAATAAACATAAATTTCTTTGGAATAAGGAAAAGAAAAAAAGGGTAAATGTTATTAGGGAAGACATTCTGCAGGCAGGAGGTCAGCAACATCTAGAGCCAGGTCTACTGCCTATTGCCACAACCATGGCCCTGGAACACACATAACAGCAGGATATTCTTAAGCATTTTATAGACTTTTCTATTTCAAATAAGTAAAAACTCAATAAGTATCAAAATATACTATTATACATTTTTAGTTATTTGAAATATCATGTATGTTGCTATTCTTGTTAGGTACTGTTGAGTTAGTTCCAACTCTTGGTGACCCTATGTACAACAGAACAAAACACTACCAGTCCTGCACCATCCTCCCGATCATTGCCATGTTTGATCACATCGTTGCAGCCACTGTGTCAATCCACCTTATTGAGGGTCTTCCTCTTTTTCACTGATCCTCTAACTTTACCGAGCATGATACCCTTCTCCAGCAACTGGTCCCTCCTGTTAACTTGTCCAAAGTGTGTGAGATGAAGTCTCGCCATGCTAGTGTCTAAGGGGCATTATGATTTATTTCTTCCAAGTTAGATTTATTCATTCTTCTTGTCCATGGTATATTCGGTATTCTTCTCTAACACCATAATTGAAATACATCAATTCTTCTTTGGTCTTTCTTATTCACTGCCTACCTTTTTTCCATGCATATGAAGTGAATGAAAATACCATGGCTTGGGTCAGGTGCAACTTAATCCTCAAGTGACATCCTTGCTTCTGAACACTTTAAAGAGGTCTTTTGCAGTAAAATTTCCCCAAAGCAAAATGCAATTTGATTTCTTAACTGCTGCTTCCATGGGCACTAATTGTGGATCCAAGTAAAATGAAATCCTTGACAACTTCAAATCTCTTCTCCATTTATAATGATGTTGCTTACTGGTCCAGTTGTGAGGATTTTTGTTTTCTTTATGTTGAGTTGTTATCCATACTGAGGCCTGTAGTCTTAAATTCATCAGTAAGTGCTTCAAGTCTACTTTGCTTTCAGCAAGCAAGGTTTATCATCTGCATATTGCAGTTTAATGACTCCTCCCCAATCCTGATGCCACATTCTTCTTCATATAATCCAGTTTCTTAGATTATTTGCTTATCATACAGATTAAATGAGTATTATGAAAGGATACAACCCTGATGCACACCTGTCCTGATTTTAAATCACACAGTATCCCCTTTTCCTTTTTGAATAACTGCCTCTTGGTATATGTACAGGTTCCACATGAGCACAATTAAGTATTCTGGAATGCCCATTCTCTGCAATGTTATCCAAATTTGCTATGGTGCACACAGTTGAATGCTTTTGTATAGTCAATAAAACACAAGTAAACATCTTTCTAGTATTTTCTGCTTTCAGCCAAGATCCATCTGAAATGAGCAATGACAGATATCCCTCATTCCATATCTTCTTCTGAATCTGGCTTGAATTTCTGGCAGTTCTCGGTCAATGTACTTCAGCAACTGTTTTTGAATTATCTTCAGCAAAATTTTACTTGTTATTGTTGTTAGGTGCCGTCGAGTCACTTCCGACTCATAGCAATCCCACGCACAGCAGAACGAAACACCACCGATCCCGCGCCAGCTCCATGATCTTTGCTATACTTGAGCTCACTGTTGCAGCCACCGTGTTAATCCATCTTATCGAAGGGCTTCCCCTCTTTTGTCGACCCTCTACCTTACCAAGCATGACATCCTTCTCCAGGGAATGGTCCCCTCTGACAACATTTTACTTGCATGTGTTAATTAATGATAACTGTTTGATAACATCTGCATTCTGTTGAATCATTCTTCTTTGGAATGGGCACAAATATGGATCTCTTTCATTTGTTTGGCCAGGTAGCTGTCTTCCAAATTTTTTGGCATAGATGAGTAAGTGCTACCAGTGTTGCACCCATTTGTTCCAACATCTCAACTGGTATTTCATCAGTTCCTGGAGCCTCATTTTTTGCCAAATCCCTTCAGTGCAGCTTGGACTTTTTTCCTTAACACCATCAGTTACTGATCATATGCTATCTTCTACAATGGTGAACGGAAGGAAGGTTGGGCAATCTACTGCCGTAGTGATACTGCCTTGGAAACCCAAGGAGGGGTCGCTATGAGTTGGGTCCGACTTGATGGCACATAACAACAACAACAACAACAACAACATGATGGTGAACATAAACCAATTCTTTTTGGTACAGTGACTCTGTGTATTCTTTCCATCTTTTGGCTTCCTGTGTCTGTCAATATTTTACCCACAGAATCCTTTAATACTGCAACTTAAGGCATGATTTTTTTCTGAAGTTTTTTCAGCTTGAGAAATGACAAACATATTCTTCTCTTCTGGTTTTCTTACTCCATGTCTCTGCACATTTCATTTTAATACTTTACTTTGTCTTCTTGAGCAGCCCTTTGAAATCTTCTGTTCAGCTCTTTTATCCTTTTGTCCATTCGCTTTAATTACTCTATGTTCAAGAGCAAGTTTTAGAGTCTCTTCTGACATCCATTTTGGTCTTTTCTTTCTTTCCTGCCTTTTAAATGACCTTTTCTTTTCTTCATGTATGATGTCCTTAATGTCATTCAACAATGATGATGATGTCTGGCCTTTAGTCATTAGTGTACCATGTGTCAAATCTATTCCTGAAATGGTCTCTTACTTCAGGTGAGTTATACACAAGGTCATACTTTGGCTCTCATTGATTGTTTTAATTTTTGTCAGCTTCAACTTGAACTTGCATGTGAATAACTGATGTTCCACTCTGTAGCTGGCCACTGGCCTCATTCTCACTGAGGATAATAAGCTCTTTCATCTCTTTTCACAGATATAGTCAATTTGATTTCTGTGTATTCTATCTGGTGCAGTCCATGTGTATAGTTGCCATTTATCTTATTGAAAAAAGGTATCTGCAATGAATAAATCAGTAGTGTTGCAAAAATTCTATCATGCAATCTCTGGCACTGTCATTTCTAACACCAAGGCCATAGTTTCCAACTACTGACCCTTTTTCATTTCCAACTTTCTCATTCTAATCTTCAGTAATTATGCATACATCTTGATTGCACGTTTGATCAATTTCAGACTGCAAAAGCTGGTAAAAATCTTCAATTTTTTCATCTTTGGCATTAGTGTATAAATTTGAATAATAAGTATATTAACTGATCTTTCTTGTAGGTGTATGAATATTATTAAACCAGTGAGAGCACTGTACTTCAGGATACATTCTGAATGTTCTGACCATGAATGCAATGCCATTCCTCTTCAGCTTATCATTTCCAGTGTAATACCCCATATGACTGTCCAATTCAAAATGGCCAATACTGGTCCATTTTAGCTCACGAATGCCTAGGATACTGATCTTTATGTATTCCATTTCATTTTTGATGACTTCTAATTCTTCTAGATTCCGACTTCGTACATCCTACATTCTGATTATTAATGCGTGTTTGCAGCAGTTTCTTCTCATTTTGATTCATGCTGTATGAATTAATGAAAGTCTTGAAAGCTTTACTCCATCCACATCATTAAGGATGGACTGGGCAATCTACTTCGTAGGGATACTGCCTTGGAAACCCAAGGAAGGGTTGCTGTAAGTTGGGTCTAACTTGACAGCACATGACAACTACTTTGAAGAGACAGTTCTTCCCCTGTCACATTTTGAGTGTCTTCCATTCTAAGGAGCTCATCTTTCGGCAATTTATCAGACACTGTTCCACTGTTATTCATTAGATTTTGTCATCATATATCTGCCTGGATAAAAAGACCTATTGACTTAGTACTGTTAAGAGAGGAAATCTAGTAAAATATAAACTCCAACCTGTTTTAATTGCCTGTAAGAAAGTAAACAGAGACAGTCATCTTTTTTATCTCTCAATGTGAAAACTGAAAATATTTATCTCCAAGAAAGATTAGATTTTCTACAAACAGTACCTGAGCACTAGCATCTAAGGTGGATTTAGACTGGAAAAAGGAAGGAAAGGTTATTCCTTCCTGGTATATGGCTACGTAGAGTGAAGTGCCCAAAATCTCAGCTCTTGGGAAAAGAGGCAGCACTAACTAGCCTCTGCCTCAGGTCTTACTGCTCAGCCAAGTCATGCATATAAAATGCTGAAGAAGGGAAAGAAGAGAGAGATTTGCCAAAAAAGTTTTTGATAGAAAGTAAAATTTTAAAAGTACAGCACTAGAATATAGGGAGAGCAGTGAAAATCTAGTATTTAAAAATGTTCAGTAACTTTTATTCCTGTATATAAATCTACTTGTAAATCTATCTTGCAGAAGTGAGTAGTGTTTTTGAGGGTCAACCTGGCACCCATATAGTTCTATGTTCTAGTGCCCACCCAATGCACTGGAAAGGCACTGGGATCTCCAAGCTTATACACTCTTATTTTATACTTCAGTGTAACAAGGCTATCTGATTTCCCAGCATCATGTAAGTTCTAGCTCAAATTGCATGTGTATGTGCATATGTATGCCCAGGGTAGTGCAGGGAATGAAAGGAAAAGAAAGCAAGGGGTAAGCCAACAAAATAACATGAAGGACATTCCAGAATGAAGTAGCTTTACTTCATTTTTCCATTCTGAGGCCTCCTTAGATGCTAGTGGTCAGGCATTGACTATGAAAAATCTGATCATCTCGAGAGATAAATATTTTTAGTTTTCCTATAATAAGATCAAAAATTACATACAGTAGAACAAACAAACAAACAACTATTTATTTTAAGAACAAATCGTCTTTCATGCCTCAGCAGATTCTGAGCCCATCCTTGTAACTTAGCACAGTATTTGGAAATCTTAAATTCTTCTAGGAAAAGGATAGAATACATTTGATAAAAATTTTCTTCCAAGCTATTAAATCTGAAAAACTGTCTAACAATAATGAATGTATATGAGCCCTGTGCTCCCAAAAAGCAAGCTGCAATGTGGAGAAATGGCTCACATATTCTGAGTTAAGATCTTTGCCTCTATAAGACTCCAGGCCACTCCTCTTTTGCATGTTTCTCATTAATGAAGTTCTCTCCCTATTGCACCAGCCTGAATAAAATCGCTGTCCAGTCCATTTGGCTTTCGTATCTATAATCCAGAATGACTCATTTCCCTACAATAACATGCATAATGCTTCAGTTTACAAAATGTTTCTGACTTACATAATGAGTCCAAAAGCACTGCTAGTTTGATGGATTCATCTTATAGATGAGAAACTTGAGCTTACAAGCTTAAGCCTAAGAGGAACCTAGGCCTAGCATCTTTCCCAGAGTAGGGCCAGAATTCAGGATTCTTGACCCTAAAGCAGTATTTACCTTATACCTGTCCACACCGCCTAGGCTAGAGCCCTAATGCTAAAGCTAAAGACCTCATTGTTAGGGTAATCCCTTCTCAGAAAGTCTCTTCAAAGGCCTGTATCAAGCTGTCCTTTCAGTTTCTCTAGACGTTCATATTAGCAACTATGGGACTAACGTTGTTTCAAACATATGTGAGACCACAGAGGCATGTTTTCAATTTTACTTGAGACCCTCCTTGGTCGTAAGTGATTCTTCCTCTAGGTTGATGAATTGTGATTAAAAACTTATACTACTACCCAGAAGTGACTGCTGTGTGGCCTGCAGGATTCTGTGGAGAATCTCAGTCCAGTATACATGACCAACGTCTCAGCTCTAAACTTTCTTGAGCTTATTTTGTACAACTTTTATTCTACTGACCTAGAAAATAAATGTCCTCAAATAGGGTCTCTTATATCACCCATTCCAACAGCCCACATGTGGAAATATCAATAGTATAGAGATTTATATAATATAAATAGTGTAAACATAACTTTTACATGCATTTAAGGTGGTTAAAATAATTTACATCTTTAAACTCGTTTATTACAAACAATTTACATCAGAGAAAAGCACATAAAATGCTCATTTATAAAGATAAAATAAGTTCCTAGATTTTTATATACATCTTTAAAATAACTCATACAGAAATTGCAGCTTAAAATGATAGCTGAGATGGTTTTAAATTGTAAATTTCAAATACGTAGCTTATTGCACCTCAATTATATCTCAATAAAGTTGTTAAAAAAGTGGATGTAGCCACAACATTGCTTACTGTGCTTTGCTTCACACGCTGGTGAGGACAGTTGAACAGGAAAGTGCCGAACAGTGATATCCGGGTGCTATCATACAGGACAGCCAAATACATTTCAGAAAACTCGAAAGCTGCTGGATATTGTTCTAATAGCTGCCATGTGGCATCCAAGAACAGTAAAAATAAAGGAGACTAGCAAATAAAAACATAAAGTGTGATTATTTAATATTGTCCTTCAGCTATTCACATTTATTTCCAAATTTATTGCCATTAAGAAGAGAATAAGAGAATAGAAAAAACATCTAAGCCTAAGTTGAGCAGGATACATGGACTGAGTAAACAGACCTGATGTCAAACATAAGAAGCACGTCCCACCGTGATACCTATCACAACTCTATTTCCCAGTAAGTATCCAGGCATACCTCATTTTATTATGTTTAGTTTTACTGCACTTTGCAGATACTGCATTTTTTTTTATTAGCAGCATGTGCTCACTTTCTATCTGTCATATTTTGGTAATTCTCACAATATTTCACACTTTTACATAATGCTGTTTGCACACTTAATAGACTACAATATAGTATAAAAGTAATTTTTACATGGACTGGAAAACCAAAATATTTGTGACTTGCTTTAGTATGATATTTACTTTATTATGGTTGTCTGCAATCAAATTCATAATACCTGAGATATGCCTGTAAAACTAAAGTGTCACAGTACACAGATGAGCATGGTGCTGGGGGATGGGGAAAAAATGTATTTATCTGCATCCCGGAAACAATTTTCTCAGAACATTAGAAAAAAAAATTGAAACCTTCTGTAATTAGCTTTGGTTAACCTTGTGGGCTCAACATCCAGAACACTTTCTTGAGCTTCAGAGAAATGTCTGGCATTAGCCTCCAGATCACATGTCTTGTATCTTGAAGAAAGGCACATGATATCAGCTGTTTTCATAACGAGGGCTTCTCACTGTCCTATGATATAAGTCTGGTCATTTTACAAGGAAAGGACGCACTGTTGAGACTGTCTCAGATAATATAATTCATTATTTAGTATGAGATAGCACAAATCAAATTGTACTCTCTGAAGCAACCTTGTAGAAACTGGCATTGTTTGAATGGTCTATGAGATAAACAATTACATATCCAAGGAAGCCACTAACGCACAGAGGTTAGAAAGGTATCCCTCTTAAGCTGTACCCAATGTGTCCTATTTTAAGAAAATGAGGTTTGAAAAATCAAAATAACGAATGTGCTAGTTACTTGCACTACAAAAGAGTTAATGCAGCATTTCTTCAGATATTTTTCAACTTAAAGGAAATTCAATAGACAACTTTTTGGGATTTCACTTTTATAGTTAGGATAATCTACATAAGTCCATCAATCTGAACTCTAATCCATTTAGTCAATCTTGGACTAAGAAAACTAAGCTGTTTACAACATGTAAAACGTCCCACATCTCTTTATAGAAGGCTCCTCTCATAAAGACATACAAATTATCTTGGGAACACTTGAAGACTGATAATAAGACATGAAGGCATTGTTACCTCTTTCTCTGATCTCTTTAAGTGGTTGCACCTGTCCAGGAACTGGTATCCTGCCATAACCCACTCTTTCTGTATCAGACTCTGAAATCCAGTAATTGTCCTAAAGTAGGGATCCAGCATCACTTGAATAAGAGAAGCTACAAAACAGCTCAGGTCTCTTCCCTCCTCCTCTGTCAATAAAATGGAAAGGAAATGATCATTAATAGAAAAATGATCACAGAGAAAGGGGATAGGTAAAGTAGGCAATTCACTATTCTATGCCCAGGCTTCCTTTAAAATCTGTGCAAGGAAATTTCATGGTATTCTGACAACTCTAAGATGATATAAAGAGTTTTAAATCAACTAAATTAGTAATCTCATTTAAATGGTAAATAGTCTTATGCATGAATGTTCTGTAGATTAATAGACACTCATGCCTCATACTCTTTTATGTTTCAATGGTTTGTGGCAGATATCTTTCTAAAAACCATTCTACTGCTATTTTATCAAGGATATTAAATATAATGTAATCTTTCTACTGATGACTCTAGATGGTGATGCCTAGGAGGTGAAAGAGGGTACACTCCACATGGTAACCCACTATCATCCTAAAATATGTGGCAAGCATTTCCCTCTCATCTTTTATAGCTTTATCAATTAGGCAAGTATTATCCTGATATCAATGCCAAACAAAGATAACAAAAGAAAACTAATGACCAATACCCCTTATGATTACAGATGCAAAAACCATCAACAATTATTAGCATACCAAATTATCCCAGGAATGCAAGGATGACTTACCATCTGAAAAGCAATTAAAGGAACACAATGTAAATAAAATAAAGGCCGAAAACAACATGATCATCTCATTAGATGCAGAAAAGGCATCTGAAAAAATCCAACATTCATTCTCAATAAAAATTCTCAGCAAATTAGGAATAGGTGGGGACTTCCTCAACCTGGTAAGAGGCATCTACTATAAACCTATAGCTAACATCATTCTTAATGGTGAAAGACTGAATGCTTTCTCCCTAAGATTAGAAATAATATGGATGTCTGCTCTTATCACTTCTATTCACATTATACTAGAGGTTGTTGTCAGTGTAGTAAAGCAAGAAAAATAAATAAAAGGCATTCGACTCATAGCAACCCCGCCTTGGGTTTCCGAAGCAGTATCACTACGGAAGTAGATTGCCCAACCTTCCTTCCGAGGAGTGGCTGGTTGGTTAACAGTCAAGTGTCTTGGGTACTACGCTACCAGAGCTCTTATTCAGATTGGAAAGGAGAAAGTAAAACTGTATTTGCAGTTTTAATATGACTCTGTATATAAAATGTTCTAAGGAATTCACAAAACTACTAAAATAAATGAGCCCACTGAAGTTGCAGGACAAAAATCAACTGTATTTCTACACACAATATTCTGAATACACAATACACAATCTGAAAATGAAATTAAGACATGAATTACATTTTTAATAGCATTAGAAAATTAAAATATTAAGTAGGTTTAACAAAGTAAGTATAAGACTTGTATACTATAAAATATTGCTGTAAAATTAAGGACGATTTAAGTAAATGAAGACACATCCATGTTCACAGATTGGCAGATTCAATACTGTTAAGATGTAATTCTCCTGAAAGTGATCTAAGGGTTCAAAGCATCTCTACAAAATTGTAGTAGGTTTCTTTTTTTGCTGATCCCAAAAGTTATATAGAAACACAAAGGACCTGGAACAGCTAAAATGATTGCAAATACAAACAAAGCTAGTGTACTTAGATGTCTCAATTTCAAAAGTTATGATAAGGCTAAGACAGTGAAGTAACGGCATAAGGACAGACATAAAAACTAATGGGATAAAACTGAGAGTCCAGCAAAAAAAAGCCTTATAGTTTCAGTCAATTGATTTTTGACACAAATGTCAAGGCAATTCAACACAAAAAAGATAGTCTTTTCAGTAAACAGTGCTGGCACAATTCAATTTCCACATGAAAGAAGATGAATTTAAGATTATTACCTAACAATATACACAAAAGTTCATTAAAATGAGCAAGAGCTAAAACTATAGAACTTGTATAGAATAAAACAGGAGAGAGTCATTATGACTTGAATTAAACATACAGTTCTCAGGTATAACACCAAAAACATGACCCATTTTTCAAAAAAGAATAGATTGGACTTCATCAAAATTTTCAGACATTCACACTTCAAAAGACAGCATTAAGAAAATGAAAACACAAGCCCAGACTGACTTTCTGCCAATCCTGCATATGATAAACAATTTTTATCCAGAATATATAAAGAATTCTTAGAACTCAATAATAAGACAAACAACCCAAATGAAGAATGAGCATAAAATTTAAATAGATATTTTGCAAAAAAAAAAAAAAAAGAGTAGCCAATAAACACACAAAATCATAAGAAGATACCACATCACAACCAACAAAATGACTATAATCATCGAGATAGACAACAGCAGCATTGGTTAAGAGTATGGAGAAACTGGAGTCCTCACACATTACTGGTGGGGGAGTAAAATGATATAGCCACTTGAGAAGTGGCTAACCTGATAGAATAACAAGAGAGTATGATGAATAATTATATGCCAGCAAACTGGATAACTAGATGAAATGGACAAATTCTTAGAAGCACACAATCTACCTAAACTGACTAGAGAGGAAACGATAAACCTCAACTGACCTATAACAAGTGAGGAGACTAAATCAGTAATCAAAAACCTATTGGGGGGGGGGAATTGCTACACCAGATGGCTTCACAAGAGAATTCTACCAAACAGTTAAGCTGATTAGTAAACAATGTTTGCCTTGAATATTAAATTGGGTATTAAAAATTTTTATAGCAGGTATAATTAATTATGTTAATATAATTTCTAAGCTTACAAAGTTTATTGATAGACTAGAAGCTACCTGATTATATAATATATTCACATTGTACATGAATATACTATGCTACTTAAGCATAAGGATCAAATTGACCACAGCAATTTGAAAAGTTACATAGGAAGTTTAGGGGCCATGTGTTGGTTTGATGGGGCAGAAATAATTCAGAAAAGGCGGGTGAGAATGGTTGCATAATTTGAAGAACATAATTAAGTCAACGAATTGTACATGTAGAAACTGTTTAACTGGTGTATGTTTTGCTGTGTGTATTTTCAACAAGAAAAAAAGTAAAAAAAAAAAAAAAGGTATACAGATTAGTGGTTGTCTGACTGTGGGACACAAGAAATATTTTTAAAACATCTACTGCCTTTGAGTTGATTCTGACTCATAGTGACCCTACAGGATTGAGCAGAACTTCCTATAGGGTCTCCAAGGCTGTAAATCTTTACAGAAGCAGATTGCCTCATCTTTCTCCTATGGAGCAGCCGGTGAGTTTGAACTATAGACCTTTCAGTTACCAGCTGAGTAGAATGCTCTGTCCATTGCACCACCAGAGGTCTTCAGAGTATTGGGGGGGGGGGGAGATGATGAAAATTACCTAAAGCTGGACTCTGTGCACTTAATAAAAAAACACTGAATTGTACTCTCAAATTAAGTGGAATTTGTATTTTATAAATTATATCTTAATAACCTTTTTTTTTTTTTTAAAAAAAAAACACCCCAAACAAATCATTAGTAAAATGAAGGCTCAGTAACCCTACTGAGGCCTTTTCTATTACAAATGAATGAAAAAATCCAAGTTAAGCAGAACTTTCTAGAGGAGAACAGACACTGGTTGAGAGGGGATAGAACCTCATTTCTGGGCTCTGCATGCACTTGTGAATTAAACACACATGTGTACACACATGTGCATGCTCCAACTGCATCAGGTACATATTACTTTCCATAGTGCATTTTTATTCTTTTTACTTTTTTTTTTTTTTCCTAAACAAACAAACAATAAAAAACAAATGTGCTGCCATCGAGTGGGATCTGACACATAGGGTACCCTCCTGGGGTTTCCAAAGTGGTATCACTACGGAAGTAGATTGCCCAACCTACATTCTGAGGAGTGGCTGGTGGGTTTGAACCACCAGCCTTCTGATTAGCAGTCAAACGCCTTAAGCACTATGCCACCAGAGCTCCCTTTTTTCAATTAAATCTGACAGTTGATAAATAGACTTCTGTAAAATAGAGCTTAAGTAGCACAGTGTATTCGTGTACAATGTGAATATACTATATAATCAGGTAGCTTCTAGTCTATTAATAAACTTTGTAAGCTTAGAAATTATATTAATATAATGAATTATACCAGCTATAAAATTTTTTTAATATCCAATTATCCTTTGCTTAACTGGATGATTTTTACATTGCAGTTTATTCCTAACAAATACTAGACAAAATTCACATTAATGGCTATTCAGTCCAATTAATTTCTTGATATCAAACTGTTTAAGAATCACAATCTAGCAGTAACCAAAAGGTATGTAAGTTAAAATACACTTGTATGAATTAGAGAGATAGCAAGATTAGAGATAAAGGATGCTCTTCCAAAATTAACACTTACTATTAATCCAACAAGGGATAGGAATGTTCTTATCATGAAACAGGAAGAGAGAGTTAACAAAACGCAGAAAATTACATTTCTTTTTATTCTTTTAATTGCAATCTTAGTGTCACTGTCTTAATCTATTAATTTAGAAAATTTGTAGTATACCTGATATTGATGAATTACCATGTTCAGTATTACTGAATTACCAATTTAAGTATTACTGGATTCAAACCAATAAGAAATAGGTAAGATTAATGTAATTTTCATTAAGTGTGGATAATCAATCACCAAGGTTGGCTGGTATGGTAATCACGGTGTTTTCAGTAATTAATTACCTTGTAAGATTACAGAGAGATGTTTGCTTTCAAGTATGTATACAAGTTCTGCTGAATGTTTAAGGAATGTCCTGAGGAAAGAAAAAGAGAATACTGTTTTTAAAAAAAAATCTAATTTCCACTACAAATATTTTAAGTACTTGATATCAAGCAAATCTAATCTTTCTCTCTATATATTTGTATTCTCAGTAATTCTCATGAACATCTTCAGTATTTGTATGATTCTTCAACAAAGTATATTTTGTGATTTTTATATCAGGGAAATTCCTTAATCTTTCCTAGATAGAAATGAGTTGATTTATATAACCTCCTTGAAATGACAAAATTACTGAAATAGAGAAGTGATTACTATTTGCAAGGAGTTAGAGATGTGTGTAAGGTGGTGCAACTATAAAGGGGCAGCAGGAGGAAGGCTTATTGTGGTGAAGGAGTTCTGTGTCTTGACTATGAGAGTGATTACATAAATCTATACATGTGGTATTAACGATATTGTTTGGTAATTTCCACATTCTGTGGGATCACTGTTGTTTGGAATGGGTACAAATATGGACGCCTTCTAGTCAGCTGGCCAGGTAGCTGATTCCAAATTTCTTGGCATAGAAGAGTAAGTACCTCCAGCATGGCATCCATTTGTTGAAACATCTCAATGGGTATTCCATCAATTCCTAGAGTCTTGTTTTTCGCCAATTCCTTTGGTGCAGCTTCGACTTCTTTGATACCATCGATTCTTGATCATATGCAACCTCCTGAAATGGATGAATATTGACCAATTCTTTTTGGTACAGTGGCTCTGGGTATTCCTTCCATCTTCTTTTGATGTTTCCTGCATCATTCAATACTTTGCCCATAAAACCTTTCAATACTGCAGCTCGAGGGTTGAATTTTTTCTTGTTTTTTCAGCTTGAGAATGTTGAGCATGTTCTTCCCTTTTGGTATTGTAACTCCAGGTCTTCGCACATTTCATTATAATAACCGATTCTCTCTTCTCAACCTGCTCTTTGAAATCTTCTGTTCAGCTCTTTTATCTTGCATTTCTTTCATTTGCTTTAGCTACTTTCTGTTCAAGAGCAAGTTTCAAAGTCTTTTCTAACATCCATTTTGGTCTTTTCTTCCTTTCCTGTCTTTTTAATGATCTTTTGCTTTCTTCATGGATGATGTTCTTGATGTCATCCCATAATTCATCTGGCTTTTGATCACTGGTATTCAACGCATCAAATCTATTTTTTAGACGGCCTCTAAATTCAGTGTGATATAACAAAGGTCTTATTTTGGCTTTTGTGGACTTGTTTTAATTGTCTTCAGCTTCAACTTGAACTTGCTTATAAGCAGTTGATGGTCTGTTTCACAGTTGTCATCTGGCCCTGTTTTGGCTGAAGATACTGAGCTGCTACATTGCCTCTTTCCACAGATGTAGTCTACCTGATTACTGTGTATTCCATCTGGTGAAGTCCATGGGTATAACCGCCATTTATGTTATTGAAGAAAGGTATATGCAATGAGTAAATTGTTGGTCTTGCAAAATTGTATCATGCAATCTCTGGTGTCATTTCTATCACCAAGGCCGTATTTTCCAACTACTGGTAATTCTGTTTCCAACTTTTGCGTTCTAATAATCAGTAATAATCAACACATCCTGATCACATGTTTCATCAATTTCAGGCTGCAGAAGTTGGTAAAAACCTTCAATTTCATCTTTGGCTTTGGTGGTTGGTATGTGTATTCTGAGTAACAGTCATCTTTGCTGATCTTCCTTGTAGGCATATGAATATTATCCTATCTCTGACAGCACTGTACTTCAGGATAGATCTTGACACATTCTTTGTGACAATTTTTTGTGAGCTTTCTCCTAGTGCAAATAACTCCCTTCTGATCTACCATGGTTAATTGTTCCAAGGAATACATTTCCCTGGTGTAATTGTTCAGCTCTTACTCCTACCTATTGCTTGGCTGAGAGTTAAGCCATGGCAGTGAGTCCAGGCCCAAATGTGACTAGGGGCCATAGTCTCAGAGGTTTCACCAGTCTCTATCTGACCAGTAATCCTGGTCTTTTAAATATGTTTTTGACTTTTGTTCCACAATTTTTTCCCACTCTATATAGGATCTCCAATTTTGATCCCTTCCCAAGTAGCTGGCACTGGTAGCAGGGCCGTGTCTAATTCTTCTGGTCTCAGAGTTGTGTAGGCTGAAGTTCCTGTGGTTCATTAGTCCCTTGGACTAATAGTTTCCCTGTGTCTTTGATTTCTTTCACTCTTTTTTGCTCCAGAAAAGGAGAGACCAAGAGTTGCATCTTAGATTGCAGCTCACAAGCTATTAATACCCCAGTTGCTACTCACCAAAGCAGGATGTAGAACAATGTTTTTGTGTACTATATTATGCCAATTAAGGAGCTCGGTTGTGCTGTGCCTAAGTCATTTAGAAGGTCAGTAGTTCAAACCCACCAGCCATATTGACAGGGAACTTCCAGAAATGCAAGCTGGATTCAGAATAGGACGTGGAAAGAGGGATATCATTATTGATGTCAGATAGATCTTGGCTAAAAGCAAATAATACGAGAAAGATGTTTACCTGTGTTTTATTGACTATGCAAAAGCACTGGATTTTGTGGATCATAAAAAATTATGGATAACATTGAGAAGAATGGGAATTCCAGAACACTTAAATGTGCTCATGCAGAACCTATACATAGACCAGGAGTCTGTTGTTTGAACAGAACAACGGGATACTGTGTGGTTTAAAATCAGGGAGTGTATCAGGGTTGTATCCTTTCACCATACTTATTCAATCTGTATGCTGAGCAAATAATCTGAGAAGCTGGACTATATGAAGAACGCAGTATCAGGATTGGAGGAAAAGTCCTTAACAACCTATGACATGCAGACAACATAACCTTGCTTGTGGAAAGTGAAGATTACTTCAAGCACTTACTGATGAATATTAAAGACTACAATCTTCAGCATGGATTACACATGAACATAAAGAAAATCCTCACAACTGGACTACTAAGCAGCATCACAATAAATGGAGAAAAGATTGAAGTTGTCAAAGATTTCAGATTACTTGGTTCCACAATCAACACCAATGGAAGCAGCAGTCAACCAATCAGACAACATGTTGAATTGGCAAATCTGCTGCACATGATCTCTTTAAAGTGGTAAAGAGCAAAGACATTTCTTTGAAGAGCAAGGCACACCTAACCCAAGCCATGGTGTTTCCAATCACCTCATATGCATGTGAAAGCTGGACAACGAACAGGGAAGACTGAAGAAGAGTTGATGCTTTTGACTTGTGGTATTGGCGAAGAATACTGAAAGTACCATGGAGTGCCAGAAGAACTAACAAATCTGCCCTGGAAGAATTGCAGCCGGAATGCTCCTTGGAAGTGAGAATAGCCAGACTTTGTCTCACCTACTTTGGTCATATTGTCAGAAGGAACCATTCCCTGAAGAAGGATATCATGCTTTGTAAAGTGGAGGGTCAGGGAAAAGGGGGAAGGCCCTCAACAAGATGGATTGATACGGTGGCTGCAACAATGGGCTCAGGTATGGCAAGGATTATGAGGCTGGTGCAGGATCAGGCAGTGTTGCACTCAGTTATACATAGGGCTGCTATGAACTGGCGTAGACTCAATGGCATCTAACAACAAGAACAATACATGTGATAATACTGCACAGAACAATATACATAAACACATACACAAAGGAGAACATGTATAAAATTGAGGACATCTGAATAAGGTCTGTGGAGTGTCCCAATGTCAATTTCATAGTTGTGATATTATACTCTAGTTATGTAAGATGATGCTACCACTGGGGGAAGATGAGTGAAAGGTACTTGGGAACTTTGTGTACTATTTTTCCAACTGCCTGTGAGTCTATGATTCAAAACAAAAAGTTAAAGAAAAAGGAAAGAGGTTGTACCAACCTTACATATTCTAACCACCGAGTACTTTCCAGCAAAGATAACCATTTCTCTTCAGTTTCTTCAAAAGGTTCTGTAATAAATATGATAAACACACACACACGAGCTTTAAACATTTTAAATTTAGTATTAAATGATCTATATCACAGTTAAAGAAACACATCATAGATTTTAATATTTAAAAGTTAGCTTTGAGGTAGTATCACCCATTTTCACATCAATAATAGCAAATATTTAAGAAGACATGTTATAATTTTATGAAAAAGCAAAATAAAGCATTGCTTTGGGCCTCTATCATCTTCTCTTCTGGCTCTCTTAGGGAAATTTCAGATAGTCTTAACAACTTGACCTCTTAAGAGTTAGTAGACTCCTGGCGTGGTCATCCCTATCAGGACCTGCCCCGATTCTGGCCCTCCTTTATCTGTGCGTAAACACTGCTAAATACCCCTAATAGGCTTCCTTTCTGTAAGCCTTGCCCTGTTCCTGTTTCTCTTCCCCCCAGTCAGCTGAAGAGCAGCCTTCTGTAAGCATGGGTGATGGGGCACCATGGCTGACCCTACAGGACTGAGACTATGTCTGTCTGGCATGGCCTGTACTGCAAGGCACAGTTATGCCTTGACCCACTTCAAGTTGCATCTCACCTTACAAACCCCAAGCTTCAGTTATATTCAACATACTGGGCCTGTGACAATCATTCATGTCATAGTGTTCTTTTAATCTTCCCTCCCCTTTTCTGTTTCCAGAGCTCTTCTTTCAAGCAAACCACCACTCCTCATTCAAGACTGCCTTTCCTGACCCCCAGGTGATCCAAGGATCTCTCCAAGCACAACTCCAGTAGAATACACTTTACACTAAATATGCTTCTGTGTGGTCCAACCCTCCAGGGCACATCAAAGGCATCTGTTAAGAGTTTGCTCAAACAGATGTATTAAAACTATAAGACCACAAAAATTACACAACACTGCTCTATTTGATATCCATCTCAAATGACATTTCTCAAAATATACCTGTATACACTAAAATCTTAAATTTGCCTATAAGGTAGTATGTTGTTCTATTTAGCAAATGATTTTAGAGAAGTATTCCCATTATAGCTTTCCTGATTTGAGGGTGTTTTAATTGTATCATTCTCCCTTATCCATCCAAAATGCAGTTTAAACTTTATTTCCTGAGAGGCTTTTATATTTTCACACAATAAAATATAATTTATACAAATACTTCAATGAGCCTCTCCCTAACTATTTCTATGCTTTTGAGGTACATCATCTTTCCCGACATGTCTCATATCCCCTGTTCATATATGTGTGCTTATATATAGATATGTATATATATAAAAAAAAATAACGAGATTACCATTAACACATAGTTGCTTAAGTTTTACAAATGCCGCCTGTACTTCCTGGATATTAGGCAAGGTTTTATCCAAATCCGATTTGTAAACATCGCTTCTCTGTGGATGACTTTTAGTTATCGCATTACAAATCCTAATAAAGATAAAATTCCTATAGTCACCATTCATTTATTCAACATCTACTTGTTGAGTACCTACTATGTACCAGGCTCTATTCTAAAAGCTGAGATAGAGTGATGCCTACATTCCTGCTGCTGGTAGTGGGGGGAGGGTAATTAATAACAAGAAAATAATGGTCAATATGTGGTGAATGCTATGGGTGATATAATCTAATGACTACCAGACTGTTTTAGGTCAAGTGGCCAGAAAAGGCTCTCCTGAGAATATTGAAGCTAAAACCCAAATGATTAGGAGACATGCAAAGAACAGGGAGAAAGGTGGTCCAGGCACTGGGACAGCTAATGTAAAGGGCCTCTGGTAGAAAAGTTGTTTGACTATCTGAGAAAATTGTTGTTGTTGTTATGTGCCGTCGAGTCAGACCTGACTCATATAGCAACCCCTCCTTGGGTTTCTGAGGCAGTATCATGATGGAAGTAGATTGCCCAACCTTCCTTCTGAGGAATGGCTGGTGGGTTTGACACTATGCTACCAGAGCTCACTTCTGAGAAAATTAAAGGTGGCCAATGGGCCTAGATGACATGTAAGGGAGAAAAAGGGGTTGGAGATGAGGCTGGACAACAAAGAGAATCCTAACTGTGAAGAACAGGGTAAATGAGAAAACAAGAGACATTAAAATAAATGTAACTTAATTAACTAATTAAAACTGCCAATTATGATAAAATTTTGTAAGTAAATCTTATCCACCAGTGTGGCAATCTTCCCTTTGACAGCAAAATTCCCCTGTGAGCACTTAATCAGCCCATATGTTAATGAAAACAAGGCTCAGAGTATGACCTAACAGTTAATTTCTAATGTGATTAAGATAAATTCAAAATCCACCAGAGAACAGGGATATGTGCTAACTATAATCATCCTTCTTTTCAAAAACTTGATGGTCATTAAAAGGTCATTTGGCTTTCTTAGTTACAGCACTGTGGGGAAAAAAACCTAAGATGTGGCTGTACCAATAACTAACTATGATATATCTCAATCTCTTAGGCTATTTCTAAGATCTTCTCATCTGGTTCCTCATTATGCAACAAATATTCAATATTATAAGCACTTGGGGCTGAATATACAGTGGTGTGCAAACAGATACAGTCTCTCAATTCATGGAATTATAGCCTAGTAAGAAAGTCAGACATCATTTAAATTGTAGCATGCACACTTAACTAAACCTGAAAAGAGTTCTATGAAGAAAAATCGAAGTGCTATAATGGATAACTGTGAGGCCTGATCTAATATGGGAAGGAGGCTTACCATAAGGAAGTGATGTTTGAGTTGAGACATAAAGAATGAGTGGCAAATGGATGGGGAAAGGGGGGTCATGGATGAAAATGAAGAAGGAAACGCAGAAGGGAACAGCACAGGCAGACATCAGCAGTTGAAAGAGAACAGGAAAATGCTGAATAGCTGAAGCCCAGGAGATGGGGATAGGGCACCAGATGAGACATGGAAGAAAGAAATGGTGGCTTATTGGTAGAAATGGAGCTAGGACAGAAGCACAATGGGTTGTCAGATTTCTAAAAAGTGAGGTGACAGAATGCAGGGCTGGATTGGATATAGGAAATTGAAAGAGAAAGGCATCAAGACTGGCCCCTAGGTGTCTGAGAACACCAAAGCAAGAGGAGGGAGGAAGAACAGGCTGAGACAGGGCATAGAAGCTACATTTGGACATAATGACTTTAAATGGCCTTTGAGACCTCCATGTGGATGCTGTCAAATTAGATTTGAGTATAAACTTGATGGTCAGTAGCAAGCAGATGGCACTAAAGCCACAGCCAGGGTGAACTTACTTATGGAGGGCAGAGTGCCAGCAAAGAAGGTGCAGAAGCCAAGGGCCCAGAGGTCTTTAAGATAATGGTTGTTGCTATGAGAAAGATCAAGAAATGCCGACTACCTTCAAAGACATGGAGAATTCTGGTAACCATGGCAGATGATGGCAAACCTGTTTGTGATAACTAACTAAAACCAACATTTGAGCTACTGTGACTTCTTACACTAAGTAAGACACACTGAACTACAAGAAAAGTTTGGTTTACTCTGAAATCTCTCAGCTAGAAATCACCACACTGTGAAAGTACATTAACAGCAAGTGATGTCTGTTATGGCAAGATGTCAGCACTATAAGACTCTTAAGTTTCTTATAACTTAAGTATCAATTATTTTAATATACTAAAAATTCTTTTCAACATAGCAATTCTTATACAGAATATATGATGCTATAACTAATTAACAAAACTACATTATTGCCGATTATTTTCAATTAATAGGAAGTTTTCAAAGCTGTGGCCTTTCGGAAGCAGACTGCCAAGCTTTTCTTCCGAGGTACCTCTGGTTGGATCTGAACAGCCAACTTTTCAGTTAGTAGTTAAGTGCTTAACTGTTTGCACTGCCCAGGGACTCCCAGGGAGTTTACTATATTGAACTTATTTATCACAAATTTCTAAAGTAACAGTGATCACTTCTGATTACCTTTGATCAATTTTTCTCTGTTGTAATACATCTTTTATGAGAGCCATTCTGACAACAGCACTACCATTGTTGTGACTCCAGCACCACAACTAGGAGAGAAGCACAGTATGACTTAACTGGTTGGTTATAAATTGCTTATTCATTAAATCCACCAGAAATCACTTACCGGCATCCTTCTTCCAACAAAAGAATGGGAAAAGATCTTTAGATCTTGGTCTGCCAAGGAACTTGGCACTACAAAGTATTCTGGAAGGCTGGAGGGGGAAAAAAAACAAACAGATTTCTTAACAAAAGAGTCCTATGCTTCAGGAAGTATAAGTGTGCTCTGTAGACCCACATATAATTAAACACATTTATCCCTATTTAACATTCACTTCACTTAGTATCCTAGAAACCTCAGTCTAAAACTCATCAGTGTGGTCAATTCTCACAAAATTTAAATTTGTCACAGGAGAAAAACCCAAATGACATATCTAAAATACATTCCAGAATAGCTGCTAGTCAAGCATGTATGAAGTTTCTGCAAAACCTTAACTACCTTTGTTTTCTTGACAGGCTATAGGTCAAGAGATGCCAGGCAAAAGAAACAAAGTAAAACAACATCCCCACAAATCCACTGAGCACTTAACTCCCTTCAAATTATTTTCCTCTTCTACACTTCCCTATCATCAAAGGAGCAACCAGACGAACTCTAGGACACCAGACTATAATTCTTAGTGGGCAGACTCATTGCACCTTAGAATACCCTCCCCTTCCCTTCTTCCATTCCGTGTGGCTAGGCAGGTTCAGAGCCAGGGCTAGCCAGGCCCTGTCAGAGGCTTCTCAGCACACACACAGAAGCATGCTGGTCACAATACTTAAATTCAAGGAGAAACAGAAAACTCAAGTTATGTGCTTCAAAGCACCTTCCCCAAAACTCTATTAGAAGTCTTTGGGACTATATCAACCAGCAATCATAGGAAAATGTTTCCCTAAAAAGGTGCTTTTCTGAAAAACTATTGAGGACTTTCATGATTTTAAAATAAAATTTTCCAAAGAATTAATGATTACAAAATGGCATTAAACAAATTAAAAAACAAAAACCAAACATTTCCTGGTCACTTTTGGAGGAGTCTAGTGAGCCAGCTCATTATTCTAAAAAATGGTAAGTGAAGGAACAGAAGTAAACATGTATACTGCTTTTCCATATGAACTGTATTTCAGGATACCATAGGGTTGACAAGAGAAAACTTTCGACAAAGTAGAAAGAATGAATAGAATTAGAATATAATCAATAGCAAACCTTAATGAAACAATAGATATGGGCAATGATTCTCCTTAATGAAAACAATTTTTGACAGCTAAAACCATTACGGCTAATCCTCATTATTTGTGGATTCTGTATCTGCAAATATGCCTACTTGCTAAAATTTACTTGTAACCCTAAGCAATACTGGCAACACTTTTGCAGTCAACTGCAGACATGCACAAAGTAGCAGATTAGTCACCCATTGCACACATTTCCAGCTGAGGTCAAACCAGGTAACATTTTGTCTTATTTTAGCCCTTTATGTGGTCTATTTGGTGCCATTCCCACCCCCTCATACACACACGCATTTTTGTTGGTAATTTTGCTATTTTAAATGGTCCTCAAGCATAAGTTGAAGTATTATGTAGTGTACCTAAGTGCAAGAAGGTGGTGATGTATCTTAAAGAGAAAATATGTATGGCAGGTAGCTCTGTCCAGGCATGAGTTATAGTGCTATTGCTTGGAGTTCAAAGTTAATGAAACAACAATATATATTAAATAAGTGTCTATAAACAAATACACATCAAACAGTTATGTATTGATTGGTAAATAAAAACGTGACCAGAGGCTCATAGGAAGCTTACGCTGTATTTCTCCTAGGAGCAATGGCTCAGTATTTGCTAATTCATTGTTCCCGGAGACTGTACAGAACAGAACTACCACAAATAACAAGGATTATCTGTATATGAAAGGGGAACTTTGTGCTGGATGGATCAGGCTAAAAGCTACTGGTCAATCAGCATCACAGAGAGTCATCCGGGGGAGATCCTGATGTGGTATAGCAGGACATTCATCCATGAAGTATTCTAACCCAAAACACTGAGCCTGAATCTCACTAAGCCTTTATATTTAACTAACATTTTACAAGAAATAAAGGAGATGGAAGAACATGTTAAAGGATACCAGAGACAAAACAGGCAATATCTAAAATGTGGAAAATTTATAGAACAAATATCCTGGTTTTTGTCAACAAACAAATGTTAGTTCAAAAGACAGGTGGAGGGAGACAGTTACAGATTAAAAGGCTTAAGGGACATAATGAAGTATATTCAACATGAGGACTCTGTTTGGACTCTGATCTGAACAAACTGTAAAAGATATTTATGGGTCATAAATTCAAAATTAACATCAACTATGCCTAAGGCACTTGACTGCTCATCAGAAGGTTGGCGGTTCAAACCCACCAGCCACTCCTTGGAAGGAAGGTTGGGCAATCCTACTTCCGTAGTGATACTGCCTCGGAAACCCAAGGAGGGGTCGCTATGAGTTGGGGCCGACTCGACGGCAAACAACAACAACAGATTATAGGTGAAAGTAAGGAATTACTATCAATATTTTTCAATGAATACTGATATATTTTTGTGATATTTAAAATAAAATATGAATTAGAACACTACTTTGATTAAAAGCAAACATTCTGTTAATCATAACCAGTTATCAATGACAGAAGTTTATTATCATAGAGAAATACTGCTAAATAATATTGCTAAAAGTGGACTCACCAAGTAGATATCATGTAACCCTCATTAATGGAACAAACTCTCCATCCAAAAGCACCTGTCCTCTTGATTTCTCTGTCCCAATCTGAGTAGGTTTCAAACAGAGGAGTTTTTTGGCTGCTGCCACCACCAGCTCCACCTCCTGGGGGTATTCCATTTATACTGCTGGCTATAGGAAAAAACAAGGTTATTAATATTAACAGTCACATTTGCATCCAACATTCCCTGTCCCACACATACTCTTGGTACTTCTTCCCCACTTTGTCCTCTGAGTCTCTCCAAGAATCTTAACTTATCCAGCAAGCCTGCAAAAATGTAATAACCCTTCTCCCCACAAATAACTCATTTAGTCTTTGTCTAGCTTTTTCCCAACTCCTTATACACCTACGCTTTTTCTGTCCTTCTATCTTCTGTGTCTTCAAACATCATCAGGTCAACTCAATTTTAAAGACTTGCATTTGACCATGTTAGACCACTCTATCTACTATATATTTTCCTTCCTTCTCCCTACTGTCCATCGTCCCAAATTATGAGGAATGCCTACTGCTCTGTTTCTTCTTCATTTATTTGCTCCTTAACTTTCATCTATCTTACATCACTGCTGTTCTATGGAAACCATTCCTGACCCTCTCTCATTCTACCACCCCAAAATGGGTTGCAAGCCCTAATAATCTGTTAATTTTCTCCACACTTTTTGTCTAGAAAAATGAATGTATCATCTGTGTTCTCAATATGTCAAGTCCCCAAAATCTTTCATTTTCCTAACACTATCTTTTTGACTTTTTTTTCCATCAGTTCATTATAAAATTCCTGTATCTATTCAATTTTCCTCTGAAAAGGTCACAAATGTTCCTTGTTCTCTACTATAGTGCTGGTCCCATATAAAGATTTTAGGAGGGAGGGCGCAGACTTAAATATCCTTAGCAAAGAGCCTTCTCTAAACAGAAGAGTGCTACTATCTTCTGCTACCACCCCCACCGCTTTGGGAGACTTACAGATGCCCCAATAAGTCAAACAAATCTCCACTGACAAACGGCACAACCCCTCTGGCCCAGTGTCTTAGTGCTACATGCTGCAATGGCGGCATGGCTTCTAGCTGACATGCCAACAAGATGTTCTGTTGCACTCAAACCAGGCTGCATCTTGACATGCTTCCCTAAAAAGATGCTCTTCATGTTATTCCTTTGCCTTAAATCATGCTTATTTTCCAACTGAATCAAGCAAGCCTAAATGGTCCCCCTGGCCTTATCGATCCCCCTCACATAACTGACCTGACCTTTATTTCTCATTCTTCCCCAACTCCCATTCTCCCATAGCCACACAAAGCCCTTTACACTGTCCCATGAATGTGCTGTGTCCATTCCTATAAACCATTCTTGGTGAAGACAGTGTTTTTGGAGAAGCTACATGTGCTAAGGGCTGAGAACAGAGAGATAAATAAGATATGACCTATTTCTTTAATACACTTACAAGACAGCAGGGAGGAAGTTCAGTAATCATCAGAGTGCATGTGCAGAAACAAGGCTGGATGTATGAGGGCAGTTAGAGCACAGAAGAGACTCCTAACTCACTAAAGAGGAATGCTGGGGCAGGAAAGGCCTCATGACTTGACCACATCTGAACAGAGTCCTAAGAGGTAAGTTAAAATTTGCCAGATGGCTGGTGAGGTGGGAGGAATGATCGGCAAAGAAGAACAATAAAAACATGATACAATTATAGAGCATCAAGTAGTGAACTAGCTAGCTAGTTCATTACGAATCATGGGATGGTGGATCAGATGGTGAAAAGTTAGATGGGGCCTGGACTCTCAATCTGTACTTCCCAACAGAGCAGCCACTAGCCACATGAGTCTGTTTAAATTTAAATGGAAATGCATTAAAATTAAAAACTCAGTTCCCCAGCTGCTTTAGCCACATCTCAAGTGCTGAATAGCCGTATGTGGCCACTGGCCTCCATACAGGACAGAACATATAGAACATTTCTGTCACTACAGAAAGTTCTATTAGACAGTGCTGCTTTAGATTAGGAAATGTCTGATATGTCCTGCAGAGAATTCTGAATTTTATCCTTCAAGTGGCATCAGAATCAACCAGTGATTCGATTTTAACAGAGCTAGCTAACAAAATGCTAATTCTAGGCATACATCCCAGCCCCACTCCACCCACTTCAGACTCTTCTCAGGAGTAACCTAACAATGGGAAAGTGCGTTAAGGAGAGTAGGGGTTAGGATCTCTTTTGAAAAGCAAAACCTTCGTGGGATTTCTAGGCAATTTTCACTTTACAGACAGAGTTCTAAAACACTAACAAACAAAACACAGAATGCCACTCAATATTAGCAAATCTAAATAACTCATCAATGATCAAATTAAAGGGGGAAAACCTATGATCAGCTCAGCAAATGCAGAAAAACATTTGATGTAATTCAGTACCTGTTTATGATTTAAAACAAACAAACAACAACAAGAAACAACTCTTCAGCAAATTAGGAATAGAAGAGAATTTCTCTAACTT
Source organism: Orycteropus afer afer (assembly GCF_000298275.1). Taxonomy (NCBI): domain Eukaryota; kingdom Metazoa; phylum Chordata; class Mammalia; order Tubulidentata; family Orycteropodidae; genus Orycteropus; species Orycteropus afer. The sequence goes on along the minus strand of NW_006921843.1, from coordinate 4,605,085 downwards.
GATAAAAGATATCAGAAACACAAAGCAAACAGCATCTTCATTAACATCAGGAACAGAAACCACGTCTGCTATTATTACTACTACTCAATATTGTACCAGAGGTCCTAGCCACACTTTAAGACAACAATCACTGTAAAATATAAATAACAAACTCAGTATTCTTAAAGAGCTATGTAAATAGTTAGGAGCCCTGGTGGCACAGTGGTTAAGTCACTTGGCTGCTAAACAAAACATACCAGCCACTCTAGGGAAGAAAGATGTGGCAGTCTTCTTCTGTAAAGACCGGAAACTGTATGGGGCAGTTCTACTCTGTCATACAGGGTTGCTTTGAGTCAGAATCAACGCAACAGAAGTGGGTCTGTAAGTAGTTTATCAAGATACCCTATCTGAGAGTTTAGAATTAAGTGCATTTTAGTATTTTGAGTTACAGACTTTAATAACATACTACCATTTATAAGATTGCTCCTTTGACAAAATTTAGTTTCCAGACCTAACTAAGAAAAGACAATTTTTTTCTGACATAAAGTAGGAACGCCCATAGGATCTTGTATTGTTTGCCATTCTATAGGTTTCTCTGTATACTTCTCAACAACTAGGTTAGGTCTTTTATAAGTTCTGTATCTTCCTCAGATTATAACCAGCTGCTGATCTAAATGCTGGCAGTTCAAACACACCTAACTGCCCTATGGGAGAAAGGCCTGGTGAACTGCTTCTGTAAAGACTGTTTTTGTTAGTTACCTTCAAGTTGATTCAAACTCATAGCACTCTAATGGACAAGAAAACTCTATGGAGCAGTTACCCTCTGTAACAGTGAGGTGCCATAAGTTGAAATCAATTCCATGGCAGTTGGTTTTGTTTTTGTTTTTTAAATACTTTCCTTAGTAAGACTCATTATGGAATATGTAACAGATGCTCTTTATCTGGCATTATAATCTAAAAACTCCAATGCTTTCAAGAAAGTCCCAAGGTTTGATACCCATGGTCTGCTCTATATTGGGTCACTATGAAGGATTATACAGCGACAGATTGACAAAGTGGGTCATTTTAGGGAGATGTGGCTCTCCTGACAGCCATGTGACTGATGTTTTATGAGACAGCTTCTTAGCTAAAAGTGAAATGAAATCTGAACTCTCCTGATCATGGGTATCTTCTGTAACACGGCTTGGAAGACTAATCCTAGACTTGGGTTATCTTAAGAATTTCTACTTAATTGTTGTTTTTAGGTGTCGTCAAGTCGTCTCTGACTCACTGCGACCCCATGTACAACAGAACAAAACATTTCCTGGTCCTCTGCCAGCCTCACTATCCTTGCCATACCTGAGCCCATCATGTCAGCCACTGTATCAGTCAATCTTGTTGAAGGTCTTCCCCATTTTAGCCGACCCTCCACTTTACCAAGCCTGGTATCCTTCTCCAAGGAATGGACCATGCTGACGACATGATATTTAGAATGGCTACAAACAGCAGCATAGACAGTAAAAGAGTCAACAACCAAAAAGAAAGTCTATCACTCTAGTGGTCCTGCAGAAATTAGATGTCAGAATAAAGGGTTAAAATAGTAAAAATGTAACTGACATCACCAAGAAGTTAAACAGAGGATACTCAACAAAGTGTTTCTTAACTGGCATCTGCAAAATAACCCATTTGGGGATTTTGCTTTTGCTGGTCTGAGGTAAAGCCCAAGGTTGTATTTCTGCTAAAGACTTCTCAGATGATCCTGAAGCATATGGCTGGTTAAGAACCATCAATACTGAGCTTCAAGGTTGATTTCTGGTAAGAGGGCAGAATAGTCAGACAAGCTACACAGATCCTCATCAAGAAAGAAAAGAGAAACTAATTGACACAGATACAGAAGATAATTCTGGAGCCTTGAACTTTGAAAGGAAGGATATAGAAGTGGATTAAACACCAACTAGTAGAAGAACCTGAATGAAAATAGTGAGTAAAGAGACAAACAGCTGTGGTCTGTCAGTTAATCTGATGGCACAGACAGCCTGAATATTTCCAAGTGGTGTTAGGACCTCAGAATTAACCTAAAAATCAGCACTGCTCGCCAAGGGCTGCATGGACAACTGTGCTGGTGGCTGATGACCAGCAAAGAAGGAAACAAACTGAGCTGTGGATTTATGGCTGTCTACAGGGCACAACCATTTTGAATGTTTACAAGCAGTGGCCATTTTGGATATTTAAAGTGACAGCATTCTCGTTCAGATTCCAGGGACCTAAGAATAGCCTCTGTTTGCCAAGGACAGCATGGACATAGAGGAGGCTGATGACTGGAAAGGAGACAGGTGGTGAGTGCATGAGTGCTGCCAACTAGTGAACAGAGGAGCACAGTACCCTGTTTACTCAGGTAGCATCCAAACAAAACAAAGAAAATGAAAATCTTGGGTAAACCACTCCAACATACAATCACCAATTAAATATAAACACAAAAACGTCACAATGTCTCAGAGACAACAGACCATCAGAGTCCACATAAAGAAGCAAGATAAAGCAGTAGAAATAAGGGACCAGGACAGAGACCCAGAACACATCCTTGAGGAAGAAGCAGCATTTGGAGCTCCCTGATAGGGAATTCAAAAGAATTCTATTTAGGGACCTTCAATGTATTGAGAGACAAATCAAAGAAAACACTGACAAAATTGAGGAAAATACTGAGAAAACCCTAGAACAATTTTGAAAAGCAATACAAGAACAAAATGACAAAATAAATGAAAATTCAGAAATCTGCGGATAGAAATCCAAGACATTAACATTAAATTTTCAGAAATAGGTAACACATTGAACAAAGGATTAGAATAGAATCAATGGATGACAGAATCAGTGAGACTAAAGATAAACACCTCAATACTTCTTTGGAAAGGGATCAATCAGAAAAAAGATGAAAACAAAATGAAGAAAGCGTAAGGTTCATGTGGGATACCATCAAAAGGAATAACCTATGTGTAACAGGAATTCCAGAACAGGAAAAAGAAAGAAACCCACTGAGAAAATTGTCCAAGATTTGTTGGAAGAGCATTTCCCTGGTATGATGAAAGATAAGACTATATCCATTCAAGAAGTCCAATGAACCCAAAACAGGACAGATCTCAAAAGAAAATCACCAAAGACATATCATCATCAAACTCACCAAAACCAAAGACAAAGTAAGAATCCTGAAAGCAGCATGGGAAAAATGAAAAGTTACCTACAAAGGGCAACCAGTAAGACTAAGCTCTGATTTCTCAGCAGAAACCATGCAGGCAAGAAGGAAACGGGATGGTATATACAAAAGCCTGAAAGAAAAGAGTTTCCAACCTTTCAGGTGTATAAGAAATTATACACCTGGCAAAACTGTCCCTTAAATATGATAGTGAAATTAGGGCATTTCCAGATAAGCAGAAATTAAGAGAATTTGTTAAAACCAGACCAACCTTACAAGAGATGCTAAAGTGAGTCCTCTGGACAGAGAACCAACAATAGCAAAAAATAACTGACCATTAGCACACATGATGACATAACCCAGAAACCAACACAGTTATGAAAGTATCCAAAGTAAATAAGCCTTCAAGACTATAAACAAGGAACCAGAGACATCAATTGGCAAATGAGAACAACTACAAAACAAAAAGAGGGAAGAAACTGTAGTTATAGAAGTTCTAAATAGTGAGGAAGTCAAGTCAATTGCAAGATAGAAGGGACTGTTCTAAACTTATAAATCACAAGGTAACTGCAAAGAAAAATGATAAACCTTCACATCAAAATAAAAGAGGACAAGCACAAATATTTAGCAAATACTAAAACAACAGCAATGAAGGAAGTGATAACATGATTCATAAACAAAACAAGATCAGCACTGCAAATTATATAGAACAAAAAAATCAGCAACACCACGAAAAAACATAAAATGACAGCAACAAATTCATACTTGTTGATAATTACAATAAATGTCAATGGATTAAATGCACCACTCAAGAGATGGAAAGTTGCATACTGGATAAGAAAACATAACCTATCAATATGCTGTCTACAAGAGAAACACTAAAGAGAGAAAGACAAAAATAAACTGAAAACCAAAGTCTGGCAAAAGATGTATCAAGCAATAGCAACCATAAAAAAGTAGGACTGGCAATGTTAATTCCTGATAAAAGTGACTTTAAGACAAAAACCTCCGTAAGAGGCAAGGAATGATATAACATGTTTAAAGGATTGATTGAACAAGAGGACGTAACCGTAATAAATGCCTATGCATCCAATGAAAGAGTCCCATAATACACAAATCAGACTTTAACAGAATTGAAAAGACAAATAGATGACTTCACAGTCACAGTGGGGAAAAAAAAAATTCACTGCTGTCAAGTAGATTTCGACTCATAGCGACCCCTCCTTGGGTATCCGAGGTAGTGTCTCCACGGAAGTAGACTGCCCAGTCTTCCTTCTGCAGAGTGGCTGGTGAGTTTGAACCACCAGCCTTCTCATTAGCAGTCAAATGCCTGAGGGACAGTCATACAGGAGACTTTAATACACCACTTTCAATAAAAGATAGAACAACTGGAAAGAAACTCAACAAAGATGCAGAAAAACTAAACACTATACTACCAACTTGACCTTATAGACATCTACAGAGCATCTCACCCAACCACAGCATAATATACATTCTTTTCCAGTGCACACAGAACATCTTCCAGGATAGACCATATGTCAGGTCACAAAGCAAGCCTTAATAAATTTAAAAACACTGAAATACTGCAAAGCATATTCTCAGATCACAATGATATAAAATTAGAAATCAATAATAGGAAGATCAATGGAAAAAGAGCAAATACATGGAAAATGAATAACACCCTCCTTGAAAATGACTGGGTAATAGAAGAAATAAAATATGAAATAAAAAATTATTTTAATCAAATGAGAATGAAAGCACAACATCCAAAATCTTTGGGACAGAGCAAAACCAGTGATCAGAGGGCAGTTTATAGCAATAAATGCATACATCAAAAAAGAAGAAAGAGCCAAAATCAACATCTTAACCCAACATCTGCAAAATTTAAAAAAAAAAGAGCAGCAAAAAAGAGCCTACAGTCACCAGAAGAAAAGAAATATTAAAGATTTGAGCAGAAGTAAATGAAACAGAAAATAGACAACAGAAAAAAAAAAATCAACATGACTAGAAGTTAGTATTTTCAAAAGATTAATAAAATTGACAAACCACTGGCAAATTTAACAAAAAGAAAGAGGGACAGAATACAAATAACATGAATAAGATACGAGTTGAGTGACATTACAACAGAACCAACTGAAATTAAAAGGATAATATCAGGATACCAACAAATTTGAAAATCTACAAGAAATGGAAAGATTTCTAGAAACATACTACTTACCTAAACTAACACACACTGAGGTGGAAAATTTGAACAGACCCATAACAAAAGAAGAAATTGAACAGGTCATCAAAAAATTACCACCACCACCAACAACAAAAGCCCTGGCCTAGACAGTTTCACTGAAGAATGCTACCAAATGTTCAGAAAACTGACACCAATCCTACTCAAACTATTCCAGAACACAGAAAAGAATGGAATCTTCCCAAATTCATTTTCTGAAGTAAGCATAACCTTGATACCAAAGCCAGGTAAAGACATCAATAAAAAGGAAAACTACAGACTAATACCCTCATTAATGCAGATGTAAATATCTTCAACAAAATCCTAGCTAATAGACTCCAACAACATTGTTGTTGTTGCTATTGTTATGTGCCATCGACATACAAGAAAGTAATACATTATGACCAAGTGCCATTCATATCAGGTATGCAAGGATGGTTCAACATTAGAAAAACAATCAATGTGATAACCACCACATACATAAAACAAAGGAAAAGAACCACATGATCATATCAATCGATGCAGAAAAGGCATTTGATAAAATTCAACACTCATTCCTGATAAAAATTCTCAGCAAAATAGGAATAGAAGGAACATTCCTCAACATAATAAAGGGCATCTATGCAAAAACAACATTATTCTCTATGGTGAGAGACTGAAACCATTCCCCTTGTGAACAGGAACCAGACAAGGAGGTCCTCTATCATCACTAGTATTCAACATTGTATTGGAAGTCCTAGCCAGGGCAATAAGACAAGAAAGGGAAATCAAAGACATCCAAATTGGTAAGGAAGAAGTCAAACTATCCTACCCCTATTTACTAATGATAAAATCATATACATAGAAAACCCAAGACACTCAGCAAAAAAACTACTGGAATTGAGAGGTTTAGCATAATGGCGAGATACAAGATCAACAGCCAAAATCAGTTGGATTCCTCTACACCAGCAAAGAGACTGCTGAAAAGGAAATAAGGAAATCAATACCAATTACAATAGCTACAAAAAAAATAAAACACTTGGGAATAAATCTCACCAGGGACATAAAAGATCTGTACCAAAAAATACCCCTGCAAAACATGACTTCAAGAAACCATAAGAGATCTACATAAATGGAAGAACATCTCATGCTCATGGATAGGAAGATTGAATATTGTGAAACTGTCAATACTACTCAAAACAATCTACAAATTCAATGCAATCCGAATTTAGATCCCATCAAAATTCTTTAAGGATATAGAAAAACCAATCACTAACTTTATATGTTTGGAAACCTAAGGAGGGGTCACTAAGAGTCGGGTCCAACTCGACGGCACATAACAACAACAACAATAATTTTATATGAAAAGGAAAGAGACTTCAGATAACCAAAACACTATTGAAGAACAACAAATTAGGAGGTCTCACACTCCCAGAGCTCAAAACTCACTATAAATCCACAGTAGTCAAAAGAGACTGGTATTGGTACCACAACAGATACACAGACAAGACGAACAGAACTGATAACCCAGATATAGCTCCACTGACCAGCTGATTTTTGACAGAGGGCTGAAATGCATTACATGGGGAAGAGATGGTCTTTTTAACAAACGGTGCTGGCAAAACTGGTTATCTGTTTGCAGAAAAATGAAACAAGATCCATACCTCACACAAAAACTAACTCCAGATGTATCAAAGACTTAAATGTGAAACCTAAAACTATAAAGTTCTCAAGGAAAAAAAACAGTGGCAAAGTTAGGGGCCCTCATTTATGGAATAGACTGTCAAGCATAACCCAAAATGTACAAACAGCAGAAGAGAAACTAGATGAAAGGGACCTTCTAAAAATTAAATTTTTATGTGCTTCCAAAGACTTCTACAAAAGAGTTAAATGACAACCTACAGGTTCGGAAAAAATACTCAGTAACAACATATCTGACAAGGGACTTTACCTCTCAAATTTATAGAAAACTCCAACACCTCAACAACAAAAAGGCAAACAATCCAATTAAAAAATGAGCAGAAGACATGAACAGACACTTCATCAAAGAAGATACTCAGGCTGCCAATAAACACATAAAGAAATGTTCACGATCATTAGCCATTAGAGAGATGCCAATCAAAACAACAGTAAGATACATCTTGCCCCAGCACTAATAGCAAAGTTCAACAAGACAGAAATAAATGCTGGCAAGGATGTGGAGAGATTGGGACTCTCATACACTGCTGGTAGGAGACTCTCAAATGAAACAACCATTGTGGAAAGCAGTAAGGTGATTCCTTAAAAAGCTGGAATTAAAAATACCATTTGATCCAGCAATCCCATTACTAGGTAGATATTCTAAAGAAGTGAGAGCCAGGACAAGAATAGATGCATACCCATGTTCATTGCAGCCCTATTTACAATAGCACAAAGATGGAACCACCTAAGTGCCCATCACCAGAAGAATGGATAACCAAACTATGGTACATACACACAATGGAATATTATGCAACCCTAAAGAATAATGTAGAATCTGTAAAACACTGCATTAACATGGATAAACTTGGAGGACATTATGCTCAGTGAAATAATTCAATTCACAGAAGGACAAATGTTGTATTAGTTCATCACTGTAAAAAGTCAAATAAAGGTTTATATATGGAAGGAAACTTTCTTTGTTGGTTCAGGGTTGGGAGAGGAGGGGAGGAAACACTGCAAAAATAAAATAATAAAAAAGGAAATAGGAAAATTAAAAAAAAACCCATCAATATTCAAAAGACAACAGAATATGCTGACAATCTTAAAAGAACTGACAAGCAACAAACTTCAAAAATTCCTAAGCTGTTTGAAATGGATTGGGTAATATCAGTAGTTTTCAAGTAAGTATTTAAAGGAAAATCTAATACCAGGGCCTATGTTAATAAAAAGGATAAAATTTAAAAAATAAATGTCATTCAAAATGTATGTTTTCTGATGTGGGCAACATTATGAGTTCAGATTACACTACTGCATTTCTAAGCAGTGTCTGTCCTGGAGTCAAGGTGCTAACACTGATGCTGCAGGGAACTGAGATTTTCGATTCTTTAGTCTGGAAGCATGATCTGACAACTTACCCACTGTATAACAAAGATGAAATTGTACTTTTTTACATTTTATGTGTAGTAATAACCTACTCATGAAAAGTGTCCTTATGGTTTCTTTCAAGGCAAAAACAACAGAGGGAATCCCTGTTGTGCCAGTAGTGCCTTTTATAGTCTGTGTGATGAAATTTTCCAAAATCTGGGTGCTGTATGTTCTCTTGCACATGAGCATACTCAAGAAAAGTATTTGGGTGACTGAGGAATTTTCCAGAGTTTACTCATATGAAAGGAGCCCTGGTGGTACATTGATTAAAGTACTCAGCTGCTAACCAAAAGGCTGGCAGCTTGAGCCCATCAGCCACTTTGTGGGAGAAAGATGTTAGCTTCCGTAAGTTTACAGCCTTGGAAACCCTAAGAGGCAGTTCTACTCTGTCCTATAGGGCCACTGAGTCAGAACTGACTCAATGGCAGTAGATTACTCTAAACAGATAGAGCTGTGTTGGCACAATGGTTGAAGCGCTCAGCTGGTAACCAAAAGGTTGGTGGTTCAAACTCACCAGCCACTCTGCAAGAGAAAGCTGTGGCAGTCCACTTGTGTAAAGATTTACAGCCTTGGAAACCCTATAGGGCAGTTCTACTCTGTCCTATAGAGTTACTATGAGTTGAAATTGAACTTGACAACTTTTCTCGGTTTTACTTGTATGATGCTGGACATGAAGCAAAACTGCAGAATGCCTTAGGTCAGCTAAAGAATTATTTTCTTAGCTAACTGCAGAGGACATCCGCCAGCTTCTGATCTTATTTGTGGAAACAGCTTTATCACCTACCTGCCTGCAAAAAGGACTTCTTTAATCCAGCCAGTGAATGAAGGTGTCATCCAGCAGTTCAAAAGTGGATTACTGGGCATCTTTCTCTCTCAAATTAATGATTTTTGACTGCAGTGTGTGGAAATTTCAGGCTCCTTTTGATCTTAAAGATGCAGTTTATGCTTCTGCAACAGCATGGAAGGATATTAAAGGATGTCACCCTATGAGGAACTGTAACAAAACTTTGGCCAAGTGTTATGTTTATGAAGTACTTCTCAAAGAGGAAGTTTAAGGGATTTAATATAAAAGTGTTCCTGAACAAGGTATTCAAGAAGAAATAGATTAACTGATTAGAAGAGTTATGCGTTGAATAAACTGTTTAAAAGTATTAACCCAGAGATGCCACAAGGAACGGATGAAGAAAAATGTGGAAAAAGAAAAGTAACTTAGCCAAAGCATCAGGCTACCAACTGTATAATAAAGTTTATTGTATTTGCTGAGCCCAAGTCATGACACTGCTGCAGAAGGTTATGGAATTGTACACTGGACTGAATCATTTTTATGAGAAAAGAATTAGCACTGAAAACTAGTCTCTATATAAGCAAATTTAAGTAGGAATCAAAGACATTCCTACAACTCATATTGCTTGAAACTTCCATTTCGGCTTTTCTCTTTGAACTTTAGGTGAGATTATTATTGAAGATAACTTTGATGATCACAGTTCTGGAGTTTAATGATGATCCAAAGGAAAATGTCCCTGATTAACAGCATCAGGTCTATAATATTTTAACTGTTTTTAGTCAAATGAATGTTTATATTAATAAACTTTAAAAACTTTTGTTCAAGCCTAAGTGACAATTAGCGTACATCTTGTTAAGAAAAATTAAGTTATACTTTTGTTTCCTAACTTCTAGAAATACAGTACTATAAGATAAAAGCTATCAACAAGGCATTTTTATAAATCATCTCTATAGTGTTGATAAATATCTTTTAAAGTAATAAGTACTTATACTGTATGTGTCTGCAAATACTGTGTATGTTACCACAGTTTAATATTTTACAATACAGTTATATTGGAATATATTTCTATTATATAGGTTATTTAAATTACTATCCTGTGTCTTGAGGAAACAAAATATAAAAGTCTAGTAAAATAAATAATTTGTAAGATCCCCATCCAGACCATGCTAGAGTGAATGGGTCTGTAATATAAACACTAAGCTGACTTATTTTTCTTCCTTAAAGAATGGGAGAACACATGCCACCATAGGTAGATCAGTGTGTAATCATGAACCCACAGAAATGTATTCTTTTTTTCCCTTCTGAGATTTTAAAAAATGGTTTATTAAAATTATATTGTAAATAAACAGAATGTAAAGAATTATATGATCATCTAGAATTTTCATTGGTGGTATCTTGGCTAACAAAGATACATGGTCAATTTTACTTTAACAAGTTTTTACAAAAACTATCTAGAATATACCTGTCCTTTGGACAAATCTTTATCTTCCTTTTATGAAACTTATTCAGGAATAGAAAGTCATTATTTTGATGATCTTAGAAAAAATCCACCAAAAGCTTTTACTTACTTACTTAGTTTTTGCATAAAATCACATACTGTCAGAAAACATGCTTTTCAATTGTCTCTTAGTTTTTTTAGAAGATAAGATTACTTTAACCCAAGCTACCAATTAATGGGGGGGGGGGATCTATTTTTCTTTATCATAAAAATACAAACCAAAGTAACTCTAGGTAAAATATGACATGACCCTTATAAGCCTATGTTTATAGTTGCTTATAGGTTCTTCTTTGTCACTTTCCAAAAAAAATATAATTTGACAAACGTGGATTCTTTTAGTAGATTACTTCTCTAACAGTTGTGAAGCTAACAAGTGTATAATCATTAAAGCTTATGTACTTGGAAGCTTCTGGTAAACAACAAAATTTACACAATGTAAAGTTAGTCACAATACTTAACATTTTCATATTTACCTTCATTGTGGTATTTTTTCCCAACATATTCAAATGCAAAGAGTAGCTGGAGGTCTGTTGGCTGGGAATAATGAGCTATTGCAAGGCATACCTAGGAAAAATTCTACATTTAGAATTTGATTTTAACACACTTAAATGAAATGTACAACAAGGTCTTGATCTCTGGGAGTGCTATCCTGGGGTAGTGATTTATAGAGACTTAATTATATGTTCTTCTGTTGATAAATTGAATGTGAAAGAGCCCTTTGAGGCCAGGTACCTATATTCATTATTGTGCTCCCACAGCACTGTTTCATCTCTAGTTAGCACATGATAAGTATTCATTAAGTGTTTAGAGAGTTAAATTTTTACAGGAGAGTAGTTTTATTCAAATAAATGAAACCTGAAAGCTAAAGAAGCATTCTACAAAAAGGATATGACATATCCATTCCTAAATAAAAGTAAAACAGTTTCATTTTTGGAGTGTTATGATTCAATATCAGCAACTTGGAAGGGTTAATATAAGGCATGACATTTTAATCTTCATCCCTCATGTACTAAAAAATCTAAACCTAGTAGACATGACTCAATTACCAGGAAAAAGAAAGAAAACCAACCTTTTAGGAAGAAACTATAAAATACAAGGCTGGTTCAAAGAGGTGCATTTAAAAAACCATATTTAGAGAAAAATGGCTTAAGACTGTGTCCATTAAGGAGAAAAACATGGGCTTTTGAATCAAAGAGATCAAGGTTTTAATCTCACTCTTCCTTTCACTTGTTAAGTAATTTGTGTGAAGTCAACTCCTCTCTCTGCTCATCTGTAATGTGGAGATAATACCTATTGTGGTAAGGGTTGTAGTAAGAGTCAGTGTTCTTACTGCATGCCTGGCCTACCTCCACACATAGAAATATGGTGGTTGTTATTTTCAGCTGCTATGGGATGGAATGAAGGACAGAGCACTATGCCTACAAAGTCCTGGGCTAGACTTTGGGGGATATTAAATACTCTTAAATGAGCAAAGAAGAAAGAAGAAACTTAAGACATACACAGAGAGAGAAAAGTAGATGACCTTACTCAAAAAGATTAAATACCTTTTAAAAGTAAAGCATTAAAGCCAGAATGACATACTTGCAATAGTGAGCAAGCAAGCAAATAAGCAAAGTTTAGTTAATTGCTAGTTCCTGTCAAATTAGTGATGTCTGGAGTGAGTTTATGCAAATTCTGTTAACCAGTATGTGTCAGCTTGCTATTTAAAACACAGTTTAAAAGTCTTCTATATAATGCTTCCTGTCTTACTAATTACAATATATAGCAAACAGGACAGGTATTAGCAATTATTTTTAGTTTTAACAACAACAGTTTTCTGAAATTACTTATTATCTTGACTTTCTCAATGTCTGCAGGGGAGCTTTCTATAAGGGTCTCACTTAAAAAATGAGATGGTTATCTACATGCCTCATCTGCTCAACAATCTTTTCCTAAAGCACAACTTCTAGCAACAAAACTACTTTAAGTCTGTATCTTTGAGAAAGTTCTCATCACTTTCTATTCTTCTGGGCACCATATTTAGTTGATAAGCACTGTTGCACTTTTCTCTACAACACGGGTCATACTTGTCCCGATTCTTTGCACTACCAAAGCCAAGTCCTTAGGTTGTACTCACCTTACAGCACCACCGTGGGCTTCCCTACATTCTAAAAGTCCACAACATTTAAGAATTCTCTTCTAAAGGTGTAAATTTGACCAATCATTTTGCTCCCTTGATAATTTGCTGTGGATCCCAGATACCTGCGTAATAGATTAAATCTTCTTATTCTTGATTATCCACAAAACTGGTTCTCCTCTACCAGCCAACCTTTGTTGTTAGGTGCCACTGAGTCGGTTCCGACTCAGTGACCCTATGTACAACAGAACAAAACATTGTCTGGTCCTGTATCCTCACAATCGTTGCCATACTTGAACACATCGCTACAGCCAGTGTAATCAATCCATCTTGTTGAGGATATACCTTACCTTCCCAGTATTACCCCTACTAGCTCCTGGTCAAAAACAAACATGTTTGCACACAGCTGGCCTGACTTAGCCCAGTCATTTCCTTTGTCACCCACTTTGCTTGGGAAATCCTTCTATTCCTCCCAGCTAACCATGCTGTCTCTGTAATTTACATCTCTGTTCTACAATATTCTCTACACCAGCCTTCCTAGATTGAGTCAATTTTACAGTATTAATCCTAGAAACCCTTTTTTCTGAATGACAGTTTCAATGTAAAACACCTCTTTACTTGTGACTATGTAGTTTTACTTTTAAATTATTCAAATAATGGTTATGAATGTGGATAAAAACTAGGCCATAGGTGTTTTTTTTTTTTTTTAAACTACTACCATTAAGTTTGATTCCTCAAAGATTATGGTTGTCTCTCATTCATTCAAAAATATTTACTGAGCATCTACTATGTTCTAATTCTTAGGGATATAGCAATGAACAAAACAGACATAGATCCTTGTCCTCAAGTTTACATTCTAGTGGGGGAGACAGAGAATAAACAAGAAAAAACACAGTCAGCTAGGTAACTGTAATTGCTAAAGGAGAAAAACAAAGCAAGGAAGGAAGATAAGAAGTGTTAGTGAAGGAAGAGGGAAGCAGATTAATAATTTAGAGAGGAAACCAAGAATGGCCTCTCTGAGCAGACATGGTGAAAGACCTGTAGACCTTTACAATGTGTGCTCTCTTTTCAGTTGCTTTCTCAAGGTGCTTTGTGAACAACAGTGGCTCCACTAAAAATACTAAGTGGCAAACTTAGTTACTAATATATTAAGGTAAGTGCTCTAAAGCCAATAATGCTAACATATTACTTTTTCTAGCACATTTATATAAAATAGTCACTAGTCCTGGTTAAACAAAAGAAATTCACAGACCACTGACTGTGAAATATGTTTTTCAGTGGCTATGAAGCAAAAACAAACAAAGTTTATCTGCTACTCAAAAAACACAGCCAATTTCTGAAAAGCTCTTTAAAAACAGCGTAACACAAAATTTATAAAGGCTAGACAGAGTGTAGTCGCATCTACATTTACCGAAGACTATAAAAAATTCTAGGAGCTCTGGTAGCTTAGTGCCTAAGGCACTTGATTGCTAACCAGAAGGCTGGAGGTTCAAACCCACCAGCCACTCCTCAGAAGGAAGGTTGGGCAATCTACTTCCGTAGAAATACCACCTTGGAAACCCAAGGAGGGGTCTCTATGAGTCGGGTCCAACTCGACAGCACATAACAACAACACAACCACCACCTAAGTAAGGGGTATCTTTGCATGCATAGACAAAGGCACATCCCTAATTTGTATAAGCTCACACTGGTATTATGGAACATTTTGAAAAGAGGAAGAAAGCCATACTGTTCTTTTCTTTGAACTCTTTCATACACACTATTTCAACAGCTTATGTCCACATTCCTAGCTTCCATTGCCAGTAGGAGTTAAAAACTTAAAACAGTTGGTCTCACTCTCATGTAAAATTACAATTACTCCCTAAACATTAGAAGTTTTTAAGAAAAACTATATCTTTAAAGTTTTCAGTTTGGAAGACTGGGCAATCTACTTCCATAGAGATACCACCTTGGAAACCCAAGCAGAGGTCGCTATGAGTAGAAATTGACTCAATGGTATTGAGTCTTTTTTTTTTTTTTTTTTTCTCATATCTTTAAAAAAAAAAAAAGCCTTTGAAATAGTTTATCTGTTCTGGTCATTCATAAGGAAAGAGTCAGAACTGACTCAATTGCAGTGCTTTTTTTTTTTTTTGCGGAGGGGATGGTTACCATAGGAAATAAAGAAAATCTTTGTATTGTTGTTATGTGCCGTCGAGTCAGACCCGACTCATAGCGGCCCCTCCTTGGGTTTCCAAGGCAGTATCACTATGGAAGTAGGATTGCCCCATCTTCCTTCCGAGGAGTGGCTGGTGGGTTAGAACCGCCAGCCTTCTGGTTAGCAGTCAAGTGCCTTAGGCACTATGCTACCAGAGCTCCTATCTTTGTATTAGGACATTAAATTTCAAACAAATATTTTATTGGGAGAAGAGAATAAATTCAAACTACTTTTGAGCCTATTCTTGGACTACAACTGATTTTCTTGTCTGGAAAGAAGCCAGAAACAGCCACAGATACAGGTTTCTCCTCTAACGGTGTAGCACTGTTGTTGTTGTTATGTGCCCTTGAGTCGAACCCGACTCGTAGCGACCCCTCCTTGGGTTTCCAAGGCAGTATCACTATGGAAGTAGATTGCCCACCCTTCCTTCTGAGGAGTGGCTGGTGGGTTTGAACCGCCAGCCTTCTGGTTAGCAGTCAAGTGCCTTAGGCACTATGGGTGTAGCATTAAGGAAGCTCAAATCCATGATACTCAAACCTCATCAAGTTCTATCACACTTGCAAACAAAACTGGTTCTCTAATCACTGCAGTTTGAGAGCCACCAAGGAGTAAGTCAGATTGAAGGGAAAAAAAAGTTCAAGAAAAGGCCAACTTGTTCAGTAAATATATTAGTTGAACTTTCATTCTATAAAGTATACTAAACAAGTGGCTCACAGAGATCAAGTAATTCTAGAATTAAGTGGAGACAATGGGCCAGTAGTTAGCTCCCTATCCTTTTACATCTTTTTAATACTATAAATCATTAAAAACTATCTTTTATCCCCTCATTTTGGAGGAAAGATTCTTCAAAAGGAACTGGTATCTCCAAGTTGCTATGAGGCTAGGTGTTCAATTCTGCATGATCAAATTCCATCTTTCCTTATACAGACCATTCGTAGATATCCTTACCTTGATAGCCAAAGGATAATGAGAATGAATGCTTACAGATGCAGCTGTACAAAGTAATCTAATTTTTTCACAATACAAATTTGATACTACCAATTAGACAACCAGAAGGCTTTAGAGTAACATTTAACAAAGTGTGAACCAAGTTAACATTTTAAGATTATATTTCAAAGAGAAACATAAGTATTTTCAATATTTCAAAACTAATCAATGGTTCACTTCCCCCAGAGAACTATAAACATACACCTGGTCATTTTAAAACAATATATAAAACCAAATCACTTCCTAGAGCAAACCTAGCATTCAAAGTCTCCAGGACATAAAAGTAAGCTGTAACTTCCTACAGTCCAATTTTAGATAAAAACTTTACTTCAAAAGAAAGAATATGCCAGAATTTTAATTTTATTTTTGCAGTGTTCCCTCCCCTCCCTTCCCACTGCTGGTAACCACCAAAGAATATTTCCTTTTATATATAAACCTTTCCATGACTTTTTACAATAATGAACTAATACAATATTTGTCCTATGATTGAATTATTTCGCTCAGCATAATGTTCTCTAAGTTCACTCATGTTATGCAGTGTTTTGCAGATTCTATATTATTCTTTAAGGAGCTCTGGTAGCATAGTGGCTAAAGCACTTGACTGCTAACCAGAAGGCTGGCGGTTCAAACCCACCAGCCACTCCTCGGAAGGAAGGTTGGGCAATCCTACTTCCGTAGTGATACTGCCTCGGAAACCCAAGGAGGGGTCGCTATGAGTTGGGGCCGACTCGACGGCACATAACAACAACACAACATATTATTCTTTAGTGTTGCATAGTATTCCATTGTGTGGATCTACCAGAGTTTGGTCTATTCTTCTGTTGATGGGCACTTAGGATTTTTTTGTGTGTGTGCTATTATAAATAGTGCTGCAGTGAACAAGAGTGTGCATGTGTCTGTTCTCGGCCTGGCTCTCAGTTCTTTAGGATAAACACCTAGTAATGGGACTGCTTGATCAAATGGTACTTCTAATTCCAACTTTTTAAGGTATCACCATACTACTTTACACAGTGGTTGTATCATGTTTACAGTCACACCAGCAATGTATGAGAATCTCACTCTCTCCACAACCTCACTAGCATTTGTTATTTTCTGTCTTGTTGAACTTTGCTATCAGTGCTGAGGCAAGAGGGTATCTCATGGTTGTTTTGATTTGCATCTCTCTAATGGCTAATGAGGAGCTCTGTGGCATAGTGCCTAAGGTATATAACTTCTAATCAGAAGGCTGATGGTTCAAACACACCAGCCACTCCTTGGAAGGAAGACTGGGCAATCTACTTCTGTAGTGCTACCGCCTTGGAAACCCAAAGAGGGGTTGCTATGGAAACCCAAGGAGGGGTTGGATCTGACTCTATGGCAATGAGTTTAGTTTTCTGGTTTTCACTGGCTAATGATCATAAACATTTCTTCATGTTTTTGTTGACAGCCTGAATATTCTCTTTGGTGAAGGAAGGATCTACTCATGTCTTCTGCCAACTTTTGAACTAGACTGTCTTTTTGTTGTTGAGATGTTGGAGGTTTTTTTTTCATAAATTTTATTGGTAAGTCCCTTGTCAGACATATTGTTACTGAGTATTTTTTCCCAATCTGTAGGTTCTCATTTTACTCTTTTAGAGAAGTCTTTGGAAGCACATAAAAATTTAATTTTTAGAAGGTCCCTTTCATCTAGTTTCTCTTCTGCTGTTTGTGCATTTTGGGTTATGCTTGACAGTCTATGCCATAAATGAGGGCCCCTAAATTTGCCGCTGTTTTTTCCTTGAGAACTTTATAGTTTTAGATTTCACATTTAAGTCTTTGATCCATCTGGAGTTAGTTTTTGTGTGCAGTACAGATTTTATTTCATTTTTCTGCAAATGAATATCTAGGTTTGCCAGCATCATTTGTTAAAAAGATCATCTCTTCCCCATGTAGTGGATTTCAGCCCTCTGTCAAAAATCAGCTGGTTGATGGAGATATATCTTGGTTCTCATTTCTGTGTGTCTTGTCTGTATGTCTGTCATTGTACCAATACCATGCTCTTTTGACTACCGTGGCTTTGTAGTAGTTTTGAGATCTGGGAGTGTGAAACCTCCTCCTTTGTTGTTCTTCTTCAACAGTGTTTTGCTTATCCAAGGTCTCTTTCCTTCCATATAAAATTAGTGACTGGTTTTTCCATATCCTTAAAAGAACAGTGATGGGATCTCAATTGGGATTGCATTGAATACACAGATTGCTTTGGGTAGTACTGACATTTTCATAGTGTTCAATCTTCCTATCAACGAGCATGGTATGTTCTTCCATTTATGTAGATCTCTTATGGTTTCTTCCAGTAGTCTTTAATAGTTGTTTTTTGGATTTTTTTCTTGGTACAGATTTTTTGTGTGCCTAGCGAGATTTAGTCCCAAGTATATTATTTTTTGGTAGTTACTGTAAATGGTATTGATTTCTTTATTTCCTTTTCAGCAATCTCTTTGTTGGTGTAGAGGAATCCCACTGATTTTCCTATGTTGATCTTGTATCCTGCCACTACGCTAAACCTCTCAGTTAGTTCCAGTAGTTTTTTTGCTGAGTGTCTTGGGCTTTCTATGTATAGGATCATATCATTAGCAAATAGGGGTAGTTTTACGTCTTTTTTTACCAACTTGGATGCTTTTGATTTCCCTTTCTTGCCTTACTGCCCTGGCTAGGACTTCCAATACAAAGCTGAATAGAAGTGGTGATAGAGGTCATCCTTGTCTGGTTTCTGTTCACAAGGGGAATGGTTTCAGTCTCTCTCCTGCTAAGCATAAAGTTGGCTGTTATTTTTGCATATATGTCCTTTATTATGTTGAGGAATTTCCCTTCTATTCTTATTTTGCTGAGAGTTTCCATCAGGAATGGGTGTTGCAACATATCAAATGTTGGGTTAAGGTGTTGATCCTGGCTCTTTCTTCTTTTTTGACGTGTGCATTTATTGCTATAAATTAGCCTCTGATCACTGGTTTTGCTGTGTCCCCAAGATTTTGGGATGTTGTGTTTTCATTCTCGTTTGATTCAAGGAATTTTTGAAGTTCTTATTTTATTTCTTCTACTACCCAGTCATTTTAAAGGAAGGTGTTATTCAGTTTCCATATGTTTGCTCTTTTTCTGTTGATCTTCCTATTATTGATTTCTAATTTTATAGCATTGTGATCTGAGAAGATGTTCTGCAGTATTTGTGTTTTTAAATTTATTAAGGCTTGCTTTGTGGCCTAACATATAGTCTATACTGGAGAATGTTCCATGTGCACCAGGAAAGAATGTATATTGTGCTGTGGTTGGGTGAGGTGCTCTGTAGATGTCTGTAAGGTCAAGTTGGTGGATTATATTGTTTAGTTCTTCTGCGTCTTTGTTGAGCTTTTCAGTTGTTCCAACTTTGATTGAAAATGGTGTAAAATCGTCTCCTACTACATCTATGGAATCATCTATTTATCTTTTCAATTCTGTTAACGTCTGATTTATGTATTTTGGGGCTCATTCACTGGCTGCATAGATATTTATTATGGTTATGTCCTATTGTTCAATCAATCCTTCAATCATTATATAATGTCCTTCCTTGCCTCTTACGGTGGTTTTTGTCTTAAAGTCAATTTTATCAGAAATTAATATTGCCACCCCATAGTGCCTAAGGCACTTGACTGCTAACCAGAAGGCTGGCGGTTCAAATCCACCAGGCACTCCTTGGAAGGAAGATGGGGCAATCTACTTCTGTAGTGATACTGCCTCGAAAACCCAAGGAGGGGTCGCTATGAGTCGGGTCTGACTCGACAGCACGTAATAACAACTCTTTTAAGGTTGCTATTTACTTGTATACCTTTTTTCAACTTTTGAGTTTTAGTCTATCTTTGTCTTTCTCTCTGTTTCTCTTGAAGACAGCACATTGATGGGTTATGGTTTCTTATCCAGTGTGCAACTCTCCATGTCTTCAGTGGTGCATTTAATCTATTGACATTCAGTGCAGTTATCAATTAAGTATGAATTTTTAGCTGTTATTTTCTTATGTGTTGTTTGATGGTGTTGATTTCTTTGTTTCATGTAATGTTCTGTGCTGAGCTTGTTTTGTTTATGAATCAAGTTATCACTTCCTTCATTGCTATTGTTTTAGAATTTGCCAAATATTTGTACGTGTCCTCCTTTTTATTCTGACGTGAAGGTTTATAATTTTTCTTTGAGGTTACCCTGCGATTTATAATTTTCCTCCAAAGTTTAGAACAAGCCGTTCTATCTTGCAATGTCTTGACTTCCTCAATGTTTAGAAGTTCTGTAACTACACAATTTTTTTCCTCTTTTTGTTTTGTGTGGTCTTTATTTGCCAAGATGACTCTGGTTCCCTGTATACAATCTTGTAGGCTTAATTTGTATACTTCCATAATTGGGTTTGTTTCTGAAATATGTCATCATGTGTGTTAGTAGTTGGTTGCTGTTTGCTATTGTTGGTTCTCTGTCCAAAAGACTCCCTTAGCATTTCTTGTATGGCTGATGTGGTTTCAAGAAATTGCCTTAATTTCTGCTTATCTGGAAATGTCCTAATATTTGAGGGACAATTTTGCTGGGTATATAATTCTTGGTTGGATATTTTTTTCTTTCAGGCTTTTCTATGTATCATCCCCTTGCCTTCTTGCCTACATGGTTTCTGCCAAGAAATCAAAGCTTAGTCTTACTGGTTGCCCTTTGTAGGTAACTTTTTATTTTTTCCATGCTGCTTTCAGGATTCTTTGTCTTTGAATTTGGTGAATTTGATGATGATATGTCTTGGTGATTTTCTTTTGGGGTCTATCCTGTTTGGGGTTTGTTGGACTTCTTGAACAGATATATTCTCGTCTTTCATCCTATCAGGGAAAATCCTCTTCCAACAAATCTTCGACAATTTTCTCTGGGGTTTTGTCTCTTCCTGTTCTGGAATTCTGATTACATGTAGGTTATTCCTTTTGATGGTATCCCACATGAACCTTAGGCTTTCCTTCACTTTGATTTTTTTTCTAATTCATCCTTTTTCATATGTAAAGTATTGAGGTACTTGTCTTCCATTGATTCAATTCTACTCCTTTGCCCATGCGATGTGCTATCTATTTCTGAAAATTTAATGTTAATATTTTGGACTTCTAGCTGTAGATTTTGTTATCATTTCTAATTTTTCATTTATTTTGTCATTTTGTTCTTGTATCGTCTTCCAAAATTGTCTATAGTTTTGTGTTTCCCTCAATTTTGGCAGTGTTTTCTTTCATCTGTCTCTCAATCCACTGAAGGCACCTAAATATAATTTTTTTGAATTCCTTATCAGGGAATTCCAATGCTACTGCTCCCTCAGGGATGTATTCTGAGTCTATATCCTGGACCCTTGTTCCTACTGCTTTATCTTGCTTCTTTTTGTGGACTCTAATGGTGTGTTGTCTCTGAGACACTGTGACTTTTTGGTGCTTATATATAATTGGTGATTATACGCTGGAGTGAGTCGCCCAAGATTTTCTTTAGATGTTATCTGAGTAAGCAGGGCACTGTGTCCTCTATTCACTAGCTGGCAGCACTTATGCACTCACCACCTGTCTCCTTTCTACTCATCAGCCTCTCATATGTCTGTGCTGTCCTTGGCAAACAAAGCCTGTTCTTAGGTCCCTGGAATATGAACAAGAATGCTGTCATTTTAAATATCCAAAATGCTTGCTGCTTGTATACATTCAAAATAGCTGTGCCCTCCAGAACGCGGAAAATCTACAGTTCAGTTTGTCGCTTTCTTTACTGTTTCCCTTTTTAGTCATCAGCCACCAGCAGTTATCCACACAGCCCCTAGTGAACAGAGCCAATTTTTAGGTTAATTCTGAGGTCCTAACAACAATTAGAAATATTCAGGCTGTCCGTACCATCAGGACAGCTGACAGTCTGCAGTTCCATCTGTCTCCTTACTCACTGTTTTCATGCAGGTTCTTCTACTAGTTGGTGTTTAATCCACTTCTGGATTCAAAGCTCAGGGCTCTAAGATTATCCTCCATTATCTGTGTCAACTGGTTTCTCTCTTCTTTGTTGAAGAGGGTCTATATAACTTGTCTGCCTATTCCACCAACTTACCAGAAGTCTATACCAGAATTTTTAACACTCAAAGCCATTAGTTTTAGGTAGTCACATGTGACTTAACCTCCTGTGTTTGAAAAAATGTAAATTGCAAAACAAAATAAAACAAAAACCTCTGTATTTCTAATGCCTCTGTTTTCCTCCTGTACTTTTTTCCTCATTGACTGTACAACCTATGAAACAAAAGAATATTTCTTTCAGGCATGAGGTAACATGTTTGCTTGTTTTTTTAATTATTTTAAAACATTGGGAAAAAGATTTTTGCCAAAAACTTGGTCATAGGAAAAGACATTAAAATATGGACTAACCTATTTCATGGTAACAGTTCAATCAGCCTTCCCTGATCACTCACCAGCAATACAATAAGGGCTATCCTGAATGCTCAGATATGTATCTGTTTTGTGCATCTGACAACTAATCATGTGTGCAGAAACTTGTTATCTGCTGCTACTTTACACTATTGTTTATGCTTTATCTCCTCAACTAGCCTTAAGCTCTTCAGAGCAAGAAACTATCTTATTCTTCTATCTTGAAAATCTTAACACACTACCACACATATAATAAATGATCAACAAATAGTTCAGATAGCTCAAGAACTAAGACAAATGATAACAGTGTCTACTTAAGACGACTTACTGAAATAATATCTGAAAAATATAGTGGAGAGTACGACAAATGAAAACTTTCTGAAAAAATGTTGGGCCAATTTTATCCATTTTTCATTAAAAAAATATTCTGTACTAACACAAATTCCATAGTATTCCTATTCTTGAGATTATCCACATTTTGAAGTTAAACTTTGTTTTTATCAGTAGGTTCTTGATGCTTTTGTGGATTAAATTACAAGTATATTTAAATTCAGAAGAGTAACTTGGCTAAAAAAAAAAGGAGCTCTTGTGCTATAGTAGGTAAGGCACTTTCCTGCTAACCAAAAGGTTGGTGGTTCAAACCCACCAGATGCTCTGTAGAAGAAAGATGAGGCAATCTGCTTCTGTAAAAATTTACAGCTTTGGAAACCCAATGGGGGTTGCTATGCATCAGTCAACTCAATGGGAGTGAGTTTGGCTTTTCCGTTTTGAACACGGATAAAGCACTTTTATATACAGTCTATGTTTAATCATTTTTGTACTCTTTCTATATAAGAATGTTGTTGTGTTGTTGTTAGGTGCTGTCAGGTTGTCTCCAACTCACAGCAGCCCTATGTACAACAGAATGAAACACTGCCTAGTTGTGTGCCATCCTCACAATCCTTGCTATACTTGAGTCCATCACACAACCATTGTGTTAATCCATCTTGCTTAGGGTCTCCCCCTTTTTCGCTGACTCTGCACTTTATCAAGCATGATATCCCTTCTCAAGGGAATGGTCCCTCCTGAAAACATGACCAAAGCAGGTGAGACAAAGTTTGGCCATTCTCGCTTCTAAAGAGCATCACGGCTGTACTTTTTCCAGGACAGATTTGTTCATTCTTCTGGCAGTCTATGGTATCCAATTAGATATAATATCCATACCAATAATACAGTCAGATAAAGGAGATGCAACTATTTCATAGAACGTCTGTTTAAATCTTCCAATTCTCATCCAAACTTTCACCTTAGTCCCATCAACTGCTGCATCCCCATATTCCTGTAGTCTGACCTTAGGCCCCTTCAACATTTCATTGACAGGTTTCAGGATCACTGTACATTGGGCTCCTGTGTCCACGAGTCCCAAGGTCTCTTCACCATCCCCAGACCATTCTACCCACACATGTGCATATGGCCTCAGGTCCCCTACTGGGGGCTGGACTAGAAGGTCCTGGCCCCCCTGTCAGTCTGTCTTCATCAATTAGCTGAGTCTGCTTCAACTGGTCCCAGGTGGGAGTTCCTGAGTGGAGTGATTAGAATGAACTTGTCTAGGCCTCCTTAAGGTGGCAGGACCAGCAGGAGTTTCCACTGGTCCACCCAACCTCCTGTAGTGCTGCATTAGCACCCTTGTCTCAACTCCATCAATGTCTGCTATATTCATCCCATTCCTCAACAGCCATCGAAAAATCTCCGACCTGTTGAGATAAGTTTTTTCCCTATTGCCCCTTTCCATTCTCCTACCAATCACTCTTATGCTTTCTGCATTTTTAAGACCCACGCAGGGAAGTTGCACTAACAGACCTGACAGAGTTTGTCAGATTGTTGCTTTGTTTTGCAATAGCAGAGTTACATGGGGTGTCCATGTAGAAGGGGCTCCCTTGATTACCATATCTGCATGACCTGTGTAAGAGGCATACTCATTGGGTGAATACCCTCATCACCATAAAGCCATTCCAGCATGGCTTGCATAAGCAGCATATTAGATGCTTCCTCTGGAGTGTTCCGGGGGTATTTTAGAGAGGGAGAGAGGTAGTTTCTCTTCTCAAGATACACAAAACTGACTGCAAATTTTATCCAGTCCAACAGACTGGCTGCCCCCTCTCGGTTAACCTGCCCTGTAAATGGATCTTAGATCAACATTTGTTCCTGTTTCATAGTGAATTGTGGGTCTTGCATTAATCCAAACATACTCTTCCACTCTACAATATTCCAAACTAAAGACACTGCCCCTAAATTAGTCACTCTCACAATTGATTTTAGTGAAGGTTCCTCAGGAAGCTGACGATACTCATCTACAAACTGAAGCAGCTCTTTCACACTATATCCTCTGCTTTCTATAGTTTCTTGGCTTTGCCCGTTCCCTTCCTGGACTACCTTTCTGGTGACCAGTAGTTGTACAGGTACTGTTGTTGTTCTGACACAATTCTTCCCTTCTGGGTAGGCCCTGAAACTAGTGGTCATACCTCTAATTGGACTGGATCTGAGCTTAATTCAGTGCTACAGTCTGCCTCTACATTCTTTTTCCCTGCCATTGAAGCTATTGCTGATAACAGCAACCAAGGTATTGTAAGTCTTGCCTTTTCCTCATCATTCTGTACTTCCATATACATGCAACTAGCCAATTCCTCAGGAGTTAGATCCACCTCTCCGAGGTCCCATGAATAGTTTTTGCCTTGGGTGACTGATCTCAACAAAAGAGCTGCTTCATCCATGGGTGTCTTTTATCCCACCCAGAGGCCAAAGGTTTCTTACTTTCCCGTTTATGTCCTTTCTCCCAAAACTACATATTCCAGCAAGTCTGGGCCGTTGCAGCGAATCCCACCACTCTCACACCAATTGCTTGAACAATTTCTCTTAGAAAGATCAGCACAAGGCCAGTCCCCATGAGGCGGAGGTTAAAGCTGTCCCAAATGTTCAAACTACTGTGCCACTCCATCATTTCAGACATTAACTCCTCCTCTTAGCAATTGCCCCCCTCTTAGGATTCTATTTTTTGCTGTAACACCTCACAGATACCCAAGGGATCGTCTCACATAGTAGTGATGAAGGCTGGAAGGCTGGCAAGTCCCAGGTCTGTAAGTAGGTCTGGAGGATCCTCCCAATTCTTATGGCTTGACGAACCTCAATCAGAAGATCAGATGATGGCTGCTGTCCCAAATCCAGAGGTGAGATGACAATGAGCCAAAACGTAGAACTGGAACAAGAGGAGTGCAAACCTTCCCAGAAGATTCATAGGTATACTATCAAGGAAGCTAAGGGTGGTGATTTGAGTTATACATTCCAGCAAGGTGGGACTCAAGATTCATTCCATCTGTGCTGCTCCAATAGAAATAACGCAAGTGGATGGTTCTAACAATCAGCAGCTATTTAGTTTTTCACAGCAAATGAGAAATGACTGGCAGTCAACACCACAGAGCTGACTGCCAGTCAGTACAGAGAATGACTACTAACAGCTACCCAGCCAAGTTGACACATGACCTTAACTACCACACCACCTTAAAAAGGCATGGATAATAAGATTTATAATACATCTCAAAATGGAGAACAACTGCTAGAAGAGCCACATCAAACAATTCAACACAACATCCTTCTGGTATTTCTTGCTTTCAGCCAAGATCCATCCGACATCAGCTATGATTTCTCTTGTCCCACATCCTCTTCTGAATCCAGCTTGCATTTCTGGTAGTTCCCTGTCAATGTACTGTTGCAACCATTTTCTGAATTATCTTCAGCAAAATCTTATGATATTAATGATATTTAAAAATTCCCACATTCTGTTGGATCCCCTTTCTTTGGAATGGGTACAAATATGGGTGTCTGCCTATTAGTTGGCCAAGTAGCTGTCTTCCAAATTACCTGGCATAGATGAGTAAGTGCCTCTAACACTGCATCTATTTGTTGAAAAATCTCAATGGGTATTCCATCAATTCCTGGAGTCCTGTCTTTCACTAATTCCTTCAGTGGAGCTTCAACATCTTCCTTCAGAACCATTGTTTCTTGATCATATGCCACCTCCTGAAATAACTGAACATTGACCACTTCTTTTTGGTACAGTCATTTTGTGTATTCCTTCTATCTTCTTTTCATGCTTCCTGCACCATTCAACATTTTGCCCATGGAGTCCTTCAATAGTGCAACTCAAGGCTTGCATTTTTTATTTAGTTCTTAGCTTGAGAATGCCAAGCGTGTTCTTCCCTTTTGGTTTTCTAACTCTAGGTTTTTGCACATTTCATTAAAATTTACTTTGTCTTCTTGAGCTGCTCTTTGAAATCTTCTGTTCAGTTCCTTTATCTTGTCATTTCTTCCTTTCAGTTTAGCTACTTTCCATTCAACAGCAAGTTTCAGAGTCTCTTCTTATGTTCATTTTGGTCTTTTTTTTCCTTTCTTGTTTTTTAATGACCTTTGCTTTCCTCATGTATGAGGTTCTTGATGTCATCCCACAACTTGTCTGGTTTTTGGTCACTGGTGTTCAACGCTTCAAGTCTATTCTTCAGATGGGCTCTAAATTCAGGAGGGATATAATCAAGGCCATACTTCGGCTCACATGGACTTGTTTTAATTTTCTTCAGCTTCAATATGAATTTGTACATGAGCAACTGATGAAGAGGCATTTCAAACTGATAAAATACCAGAAGCATAAACCGCAAAATCTGACAGCTGTAAGGGGCCTTAAAAGTAATCTACTTAAATTTTCAAAAATGTAGCATGCTGATAGGTGGATTTCCAGATGCTAAGTAAAATCTTTTAGCCACAGAACCCACCTTCATTCTACTAGACATTTGCAGACAGTTGTATCATATTTGCTATCCTATGAAGACATAACTGGCATTAATCCTAGAAACAAATCTACCATTTCCTTGTCAAAGCATATGAAAACAGCTGCCTTATGATCTTCTTGATAGCGTCATTTTGATAGAAACAGAAATTTTACTGCAGAAAGTCTTAACCATTGAAAACAAATGCAGCCATTTCTTGGTAATGCAAAAGCTGCCTCATTTGTCAGAAAAGCATGTTTCTATTCTACTAAGACATTGTTCTTCTACTCCTAATATATGGAAATAGGCTTTCTCCTAGAAATTCATTGTTATTCTCTGGTTTGCCGTACCACAGTCAGCAGAGAAGAAGGGGATCAGGTGTACTAGCTTCTTTCTTCTGCCTAAGCCAAACAGGGAATCAGAGAGAACTGGAATATTTGCTCTTGAGTTTTACTTCATAAGTAGGCAATAAATATTCCCTAGAAGGCAGGGAAAGATAAGGCCAATTTAAAAGTCCTTAGTTTTTTGAATGTCCCCGCTGAGAATCATTCAAATCAATTCACTGATTATTTCTTTAAACCACTAATGATTATTAGGCCTCTCCTAACTATTTATCTCTCACATAACTTAAGTCACAGTTTTCAGTTTGTTCATAAAGTTCTGAGGTACCAAATTAAAAGTCTTACCAAACCTCAATTACAGCATATCTCTGACTTCTCAACCTTTTTAAGAAAGAAATTAAAAGGTATGTTAATTTAATTAACATACCTTTTAATTTAATTAATTAAAAGGTATGTTAATTTCCACATGGCATTCTAGTTTTAATATTTTAGGAGGTAATAACATCATACATAGTACTTTAGAGCAGCCATAAACTAGTTCAAGCAAATAGCTCTAGTAATATTCTTGGCTTTGACTTAATACTTAGGAAGGTATCTGATGGTGACTTCCCCTAACAAATGTAAGCAACTGAGAAATGAGAACTTCCCTACAGAACTGAAATTGGTAAAATTCAGAACCTAGAACTTGATAAAACTTAACAGTATTACCTTTTTGGCACTTTCAGGGCCTGACTCATCAAAGCGGAATCTCACAATTCTGAAATCTTTACAATAGATAATTAACTCAGTTGGATTAAATTTTAGTTTCTGGTTGGGGCCTAGGACTTTCTGCTTCCTCTTGTGGTCATTTACTAAAAAAAGAAAGAAAGAAAATACATAAGAATTCTTGTTACTTGCTCTTTAGTATTCATTCTTTAACAAATTTGTAATGAAAATAATTTAAAGGTAAATCCATTACTTAAGCAATATTTCTCTAGAATATTTGTCTATAGCTCTTACAACTTTGGAGAGTCTTTTTTACCTTCACTTGAAAGTATTTAAACTGTTCTTTGAACAAGATCATCAACATCTGGATACATTTAATCATTAAAACTTTATTAAAAAGAAGATAAAAATACTCAGAAAATGCGGGAAAAAAAAAAAAGACAATGTACATCTCCTTTTTAAAATAACTTCTAAACTCCTCCCTTTTATATAATGTTCCTAGGACTCAAAAAAAAAGGAAAAATAAGTCTACAGAAATAATATTCAAACCTAGGTATTTGAGAGGAATTAACTCCTCAAGTAGTATTTCCAGAATTAACTTTTATAGGTTGAGTAAAGAATACTACATACCTGTGACAATTTGCTCAATACATGTTAATGGGACATCATGCTCACCCAGGAGAAGGTTTTTATAATGGAATTTCTGAAATAAAAATTATATTCATGTTAATTTTTTTCCCAAAAACTTCATAATAATAAGCCTTACTTTAAGTGTGATAAGAAACTGTGATGACTATCTCTAAAAAAACCAAAAAGTCATTGCCTGTGTAGCTATGACAGTCTAAGGATACAGTATCTTACAACAAACCTTAGAAGTAAAACAAGGATAAAGAAAAATAGATATAGGCTGTGTTCATGCTCTCTACCTTTCTTCCTAATTTTTTAACATGAAATTGGGTTAAAATATATACCACAAAGCCATTTTCATATCCAAAACATGTAATATTATCAATCACTTCAGAGGCAAACATTTGTTTGTCTAGTTCCAGTTAAACTGTCATAAATATAATAAATAAAAAGGGGTTCCTAAAGTCACCAGACTTAAATGGGTAAAATCATAGCTTGTTTATTACAATGTAGAGATTTTAGAACAGAATATAATTCTATCTTTCCTAGAGTAGAAAGTTACGAGAAATAAAATGTTAAAACAAAAATCTTTAGAAAGAGCTTTTGGAAAACTAGAGCTCATTCCCTTCTACCACCACCTGTTAAATACTTTATGTCCATTTTCAAACCAAGGACATAGTTGACACAATTAACCTGCAAAAAGTAGAGCACTGGTTTAAGTTATTTTTCTACTGGTGGTGGTGTTGTTGTTAGGTGCCGTCAAGTCAGTACTAACTATTCCAGGTACACGCTTCACATTTATAGCAAAGCCTAGGGTCAATGAAGCTAAGAACAAAGGGGAAAAGCCCAAGTCTACATGCAAATATATCCATGACTCTACATACTGGGAATCTGTAAATGCCTTAAATTTAGTCTAAATATAGCTACTGAAGACTAAAATAAACACAGCAAATAAAATAAAAGAAGTATTACGGTACACAAATGCATGACTATATGAAATACATATTATACAAAGATTCTTCAATTCAAAGTTTGATTAATATATAAATATTTAGAGAACAATTACTATTATAAATGAAAGATCTAGAGGAAGAAGTATAAAATTCTTCAGAAATAGAAAAGTACTCATAAAGCAATTTAGAATTTTTAAGTTAATAAAATGAATGCCTGATATTTTACAAAACAAAATTATTGTTTTATGGTAAGATTATAAAATCAACTTATTAAAGAAAACTTTACTGATTCGTTTTTTTTTACTCTATACACTAGAAACTAGACTTGATTTTTTGGGAAAAAATTAATTAAGAATATTATAAAATCAATAAAACGTATAGCATTTAAAAGAGGTTTTTGCTACATAATTTTTACCTTTTATGTCTAGTAAATAAGATCTTTATTTTTATAAGCAGGTTAAAGAAGTTGGAAGCAAGGAACCAGTAACTCCCTAACTGAAAGGGTTAAAAAAAAAAAGTTCACAAAGGATAAACATAGCACAGTTGACTTAAAACCATCTACTAATTCTATTCTTCATGTCCTAACATTCTATTTAAACTTTATTTTGAATTTTAATATAACACATTCCCAACATTAGATTAAAAACCAAAAATCCACTTCTATCAAGTCAATTTCGACTTTTAGCAACACTGTAAGGGCAGAGCAGAACTGCCTCATAGTGTTTCCAAGGCTACTGTAAACTTTCATGAAGCAGAATACCATATTTTTTTCCTGTGGAGTGGCTGGTGGGTTCAAACCATTGACCTTTTGGTTTGCAACTGAGCAGGGCCCCACCATGGCTCTTAACATTACTTTAATTGGTTATTAATAACTGTTATAATTTTTCCATACTTGTGATTTATACAGTAATATGTGCTGCTTAGCATCAATACCCTTGATACAACTACACAGTACACAAATAAAACCCACCTGTAATGGCATTGGATTGTCCGTAATAAAGGAAATCTTGAAGTTACTGCATATCAGCTTTCCCCACAAATCATACTGACTTGTGTCTGTTGCGATGCATTTTCTCACAAAATTCACTTCATTTACAACAATTTCTCCTTTAAAAAAGAAAAGTACCATGTGTGAGCTTTAACTACTACGATAAAATGTCCACAGTCACTGAGTGACCAAGAACACTTCATGATGATGATGATAAGAAGGTACATTAGCTGTCAGGCATAGTAAGAGCTTTACTTTCTTGTAACAGTGACAGCAATAACACAGGTTGTTTCCCACTTGCAAGATATAGAAACTGAGGCAAAATTACCTTTTTGGATCTGAGTGGGCTAAACCAGAAAGGCTGAACCTGAGCCTGTACTTGTAACTACTGTGCTACACTGCCCTAATTATTGATACTTAATAACATGGAGGAGCCGTGGTGGTACAGTAGTTAAGTGTTTGGATGCTAACTAAAAGGTCAGAAGTTCAAATCCACCAGTCACCCTGTGGGAGAAGGACATGGCACTTAGCTTCATAAAGATTTACATCCTTGGAAACTCTATGGTGCAGTTCTACTCTGTCCCACTGGGTCATTATGAGTTAGAATCAATTCAGTAGCAATGGGTATTTAATAACATAAATGTCCATCCTGTTCTCACAGTGACACTTCAGAGTTAGAAAATGAGGCACACAAAGAAATACACACTCTTTAGGAATGGATATCACACCCTTGTAGGAAACAAAAGGCTCAAGACAACACCTCCAGGATAGCAGAAAGATGGCGGACCAGGCAGAAAGACTGCACAGACCCTCTTCAACAAACAAAAGGGAAACCAATTAACACAGACACAGAAGAAAATCTTGGACCCCTGAGCCTTGAAGGGAAGGATACAGAAGTGGACTAAACCTCAAACAGAAGAAGAATTTGCATGAAAATACCAAAAAAGGAGACATACAGAGCTGCGGTCTGGCAGCGATCCTGATGACACGGCACAAACAGCTTGGAGATTACCGAGTGGTGGTAGGACCTGAGAATTAACCTAAAAACCAGCCCTGCTAGCCAGGGACTGCACAGAGGACTGCTCTAGTGGCTGGGGAATACACGGAGAAGGTGAAGAGAAAGGCAGGCTGAGCTGTAGACTTTTGCCGATACAGAGGTACTGCCATTTTGAAGGTTTAAAAGTGGCTTGACTATTTTGGATATTTAAAGAGATAGTGCTCTCGCAGATTCCTGGGGCTTAAGAACACGTTCTGCTTTCCAGCAACCCCAAGGACACTC
>NW_006921843.1:4570665-4572756 GCF_000298275.1 Orycteropus afer afer | reverse complement strand
ATAATAATACTTTTGTCCCTTTTACTATTATTCTTAATCTTCCCCACACAGGTCCTAGTTTTCAGCATTTTTTCTTTTCCCTGTTCCTGGTTGAATTTTTTTTTTTTTTAATTTAAGTGGCTTTTTTTTTGGTCCCCTTTTTTCTCTTGTGGTTAAGCCCGTTCCTTTTATTTTTGCACTTTTCCCATTTTTTTCCTTCATTATTCTTCTTCTATACTTTTTTTCTCTTAGTGCCCTATCCCCATATATTGCAAGTTTTCTTGTTTCTTCTTCTTCTTTTTCCCTTTTTTCTTCTCTTGGTTACTGTTCCTCTGTGACTACATGGTGTGTTTGTTGTCCATGTGTTTTTAGTTTTTTGATGGCTATTAAATTGTAATTTGTGTCTATCTGAGTGGGAGAAAACAACAGTTCCCATAAGACACAACCACAACCACACCTCCTGCAACTTCATTTACTGAGTGAGACCCAATGGGCCAATGATAAAAAACCACCAAGAAGAGCCGGAATCACTCTTGACTGCTCTTCACAAACAGCTAACAGAGATCTAAATACAACAATGCGACGATGCCTCAGAGACAACAGACCATCACAGTCCACACAAGCAAGCAGGATAAAGTGGTAGAAACAAGAGAGCAGGATACAGACCCAGAACACATCCCTGAGTAAGAAGCAGCATTGGAACCCTATGATAAGGAATTCAAAAGAATTATCTTTGGGTATCTTCAAAGGATTGAGAGACAGACCAAAGAAAACACAGAAAAAACCTTACAAGAACTGATGTGATGGAAGACAGAATTAATAAGATTGAAGACAAATACCTGAATACTTCTTTGGAAAGGGAACAATCAGAAAAAAAATCAAAACAAAATGAATAAACCCTAAGGTTCATGTGGAATACCATCAAAAGGAATAACTTACGTGTCACTGGAATTCCAGAACAGGAAGAGAAAAACAACACCACTGAGAAAATTGTCCAAGATTTGCTGGAGGAGAACTTCCCTGACATGATGAAACATGAGAATATATCCATCCAGGAAGTCCAACGAACCCCAAACAGGATAGACCCCATAAGAAAATCACCAAGACACATCATCATCAAACTCATCAAAACCAAACACAAAGACAGAATCCTGAAAGCAGCATGGGAAACACAAAAAGTTACCTACAAAGGACAGCCACTAAGAATAAGCTCTGATTTCTCAGCAAAGACCATGCAAGCAAGAAGGCAATGGGATGGTATATATAAAACCCTGAAAGACAAAAATTTTCAACCAAGAATTATATACCCAGCAAAATTGTCTCTCAAATATGAGGGTGAAATTAGGAGATTTCCAGATAAGCAGAAACTAAGGGAATTTGTTAAAACCAGACCAGCCCTACAAGAGATACGAAAGGGAGTCCTTTGAACAGAGAACCAAAAGTAGCAAATAACAACGGACCATTAATGCACAAGATGACGTATCTCAGAAACCACAGCTATGGACATATCCAAAGTAAATGAGCTTACAAGATTGTAAACAGGGAACCAGAGACATCAATTGGCAAGTGAGGACAACTACAAACAAAATGAGGGAAAAGACTGTAGCTACAGAACTTCTAAATGGTGAGGAAGTTAAGAAAGTTGCAAGATAGAATGGACTGTTCTAAACTCAGAGAGAAAATTATAAATCATCCGGTAACCTCAAAGAAAAATGATAAACCTTCACATCACAATAAAAAATATAACAAGCACAAATATTCAGCATATACTAAAACAACAGCAACAAAAGAAATTATAACATGACTCATAAACATAATGAGCTCAGCACACAAAATAATATGGAACAAAGAAACCAGGGACACCATCAAAAAACACATAACAAAATGACAGCAACAAATTCAAATTGATCAATAATTACCCTGAATGTTAATGGATTAAATGCACCACACAAGAGATGGAGAGTTGTAGGTTGGATAAGAAAAGAAAACCCATCGATATACTGCCTACAAGAGACACACCTTAGAGATAAAGACAAAAACAGATTAAAAATCAAAGGTGTGAAAAAGATATATCAAGCAAATGGCAACTGTAAGAGAGCAGGAGTGGCAATA
>NW_006921843.1:4568738-4570171 GCF_000298275.1 Orycteropus afer afer | reverse complement strand
AATAGGAAGATCAACAGGAAAAGAGTAAACACATGGAAACTGAACAACACCCTCCTTGAGAAAGACTGGGTAAGAGAAGAAATCAAAATTGAAATTAGAAAATTCCTTCAATCAAATGAGAATGAAACCACAACATACCAAACTCTTTGGGACACAGCAAAAGCAGTGAGCGTAGGCCAATTTATAGCAATAAAAACACACAGCAAAAAAGAAGAGCTAGCCAAAAGCAACACTTTAAACCAAGATCTCCAACAATTAGAAAAAGAAAAGCGAGAAAAGCCTAGTCACCAGAAGAAAGGAAATAATCAAGATTCAAGCAGAAATCAATGAAACAGAAAATCAGAAGGGCAATAGAAAAAACCAAGACAACAGAAGTTAGTTTTCTGAAAAGATCAATAAAATTGACAAACAACTGGCAAATTTAACAAAGGAAAGGAGAGAGAGAATACAAATAACATGAGTAAGAAGCAAAATGGGTGACATCACAACAGAACTAACTGAAATGAAAAGGATAATATCAGGATACTATGAAGAACCGTACTCCAACAAAATCGAAAATCTGAAAGAAATGGACAAATTTCTAGAAACACATCACTTACCTAACTAAAACAGATTGATTTGGAAAAGGTGAACAGGCCGATCACAAAAGAAATTGAACAGTTCATCAAAAAATTACCAACTAAAAAAAGTCCTGGCCCAAATGGTTTAACTAGAGAATTCTACCAAACATTCAGAGAAGAACTGATACCAATCCTACTCAAACTATTTCAAAATACAGAAAAGGATGCAATCTTCCCTAAATCATTTTATGAAGCAAACATAACCTTGATACCAAAACAGAGCAAAGACATCACTCAAGAGGAAAACTACAGACCAATATCCCTCATGAATATACATGCAAAAATCTTCAATAAAATCCTAGCCAACAGACTGCAACAAAATATCAAGAAAAACATTCCTCATGACCAAGTGGCGTTCATATCAGATATGCAGGGATGGTTCAACATTAGAAAAACAATCAATGTCATCCACCACGTAAATAAAACGGAGAAGAACCACATGATCATATCAATTGATGCAGAAGAAATATTTGATAAAATCCAACACCCATTCCTGATCAAAACTCTCAGCAAAACAGGAATAGAAGGGATATTCCTCAACATGTTGTTGTTGTTGTTATTTGCCATCAAGTCGGCCCCGACTCATAGTGACCCCTCCTTGGGTTTCAACCGCCAGCCTTCTGGTTAGCAGTCAAGTGCCTTAGGCACTGTGCTACCAAAGCTCCTCCATTTCTCAACATAAAAAAAGGTATTTATGCAAAAGCAACAGACAATATTATTCTCAATGGAGAGAGACTGAAACCATTCTTCTTGAGAACAGGGACCAGACAAGCATGCCCGCTATCACCACTTCTATTCAACATTGTACTGGAA
>NW_006921843.1:4558565-4562265 GCF_000298275.1 Orycteropus afer afer | reverse complement strand
TGGACACAGGGAAGAGGTAACTATGGGGAGGAAGTGGGAGGGGAGCTGTTGCATTGTGGTAAACTGTGGTCAATGTCATGAGACAAGTATATGTGAACTGCTGTATGGAAAGTGAATGTGCTCTGTAAACCTTCACCCAAATCACAATTTAAAAAAAAAGAAAAAGACAACACCTCCATTTCTTCAGCACACTCACAATTACTATTAGCTTGTGAGAGACCATGGCTTAGCTTCCTCAGGTTTGCACGTGCAATATCACAGGTGGACCTTCCTATTAAACATGGTTGACGGCACATAACAACAACAACAACAACAACCTGCTAAACACCACTTCCTAAGAAATTTTAAAGATTTTTTTGTTTTTGCTTCTTTTAGGAAATGTGCTTAGCTTATGTAAGTATTTATTAGAGATAAGTGGACATTTACCAAACACAGAGCATGCAGATGTCACCGAAAGGTATTATGGAAAAGAAATAAACTACACCCCTTCCTTTAGAGAACGCAGTGTAGTAAATTACATAGTGTGGCTTTTCTAGACATTAAGTCTTTGTAAACTCTGTGGTGGAATTTGTTGTGAACAATTGAGTAGCTCCTAAAGTTATCTACCTGGGTATTACTGTTGGGGCAGCACAAAATAATTTTTCTGGGAAGTTTGCTGTCTCTCAGATGTACAGAATTCTAATGTTGGGATTGGTTAGTCTGACCACTCTGCCAGGCTCAAAAGGAGCCCTCCTAGAGGCAGAAGAAATATCTCACTGCTGGCTGAAAGATGCGAGAGATATACATTGTTTAGAGAGAGACGTGAGACACAGGCTGAGGAAGACACCAAGAGACATGCACTGCTGAGAGAGCAAAGTGTTACTGAGACTGCTGGCTACTGAATGAGACGGCTGGCTACAAGAGACTAAGTGTGTTCCCGAACTTGAATTGTAGCCTGCTGCTTCTGTAATAAACCCCATAATCTGAGAGTTCTGTGTGGCCACTGCAGCAAATTACTGAACCCAGCAGAGAAGTGGTGGGTGCTGTGGGAGGAACAGTTGGTGTCAGGGGTGGTGGAAGGGGTAAAGAGAGGCAGCATGCCTGGCCTCGTAGGAATAGGCCTTGGGCTACTGATGGTGATTCTGTCTTCCTCTTGTGGGGTCAGAGGAAGTCAGAAAGTGTGGCCTCCTTGCCCCTTTGGCAGAGAATGATTTGATAGAATATTTAAAGTGTGTTTTATTAATATGAGGACTTGATTTCCTAAACCTGTATCTTTGATTCCTTTTGTAAGGTTTGAGAAACAGAGTTTAGCATCCATTCCTGATTGATTAAAAAAAAAAAAAAAAACAAAACTCTCAGCAAAACAGGAATAGAAGGGAAATTCCTCAACATAATAAAGGGCATGTACACAAAACCAACAGCCAACATTATTATCAATGGAGAAAGACAAACTACTCCCCTAGCGAATGGGAAGCAGGCAAAGATGTCCTGTATTACTACTTCAATTCAACACTGTACTGGAAGTATCCTAGCCAGAGCAATAAGGCAATAAAGAGAAATAAAAGGCAGCTAAATAGACAAAGAAGTAAAACTCTCTGTATTTGCAAATGGCATGGTCCTATACATACAAAACCCAAGAGACTCAGCAAGAAAATTACTGGAACTAATCAAAACGTTTGGCAAAGTGGCAGGATACAAAATCAACATACAAAGATCAACTGTTTTCCTCTACACCAATAAAAAGATCTCTGAAAAGGAAATAAGGAAAACAGTATCATTTACAATACCTACCAAAAAGATACAATACTTAGATATAAATCTTACCAGGGACACGAAAGACCTATACAAAGAAAACTACAAAACACTCCTATAAGAAACTATGAGAGACCTACATAAATGGAAGAAAACCCATTCTCATGGATAGGTAGAAAGAATATTGTGAAAACGTCAATACTTCCCAAAGTAATCCATATATTCATTGCAATCCTGATACAAATACCATCTGCATTCTTTAAGGACATGGAAAAACCAATCACTAACTACATATGGAAAGGAAAAAGGCCTCAGATAAGCAAAGCATGGCTGGAAAAAAAAAACACAAGTGGGAGGTCTCACGAACTCCTGGATCTCAAAACCTATACAGCCGCAATAGTCAAAACAGCATGGTATTGGTACAATGACAGACAAGTAGACCAATAAAACAGAACCGAGAACCCAGAAATAGACCCACCCATCTATGGGCAGCTGATCTTTGACAAAGGGCCAAAATCCATTAAAAATGAGGGAGAGACACCTCTTTAACAAATGATGATGGCAAAACTGGATATCCACTTGCAGAAAAATGAAACAAGACCCAAAGTTCACCCTATACACAAAAACAAAACTCCACATGCAAAGACCTAAATGTAAAACCCCAAACCATAAAGTTCATCAAAGATAAAATACGGGCAAACCTAGGGGCCCTAACTTATAGCATAAATAGACTATCAACATAACCAAAATGCACAAGCAGTGGCAGAGAATGTAGATAACTGAGACCTTTTAAAAATTAAATTCTTACGTGCATTGAAAGATTTCTCCAAAAGGTAAAAAGAGAACCTACAGATTGGGAAAAAATACCTGGTCATGACATGTCTGACAAGGGACTTATCTCTAAAATTTAAAGGAAATTTCAACATCTCAACTCCAAAAAGACAATCCAATTCAAAAATGGGCAAAGGACATGAACAGATATTTCACTAAAGATACAAAGGTGGCCAACAAGCACACAAGGAAATGCTCACGATCACTAGCTATTATAGAGGTACAAATCAAAACAACAATAATATCAAAGTTCAACAAGACAGAAAACAGCAAATGCCAGTAAGGGTGTGGAGACACTGGAAGTCTCATATACTGCTGTTGGGACTGCAAAATGGTACAGCCACTGTGGAAAATAAAATAGTATGGCATTTCCTTAAAAAACTTAAAATAGAAACACCATTTGAACGAGCAATTCCATTACTAGGAATATACCATAAAGAGGTGAGAGATTGGATACGAACAGACATATGCACACCCATGTTACTGGCAGCACAATTCACTATAGCAAAGAGATGGAAACAACCTTAATGCCCATCAACAGATGAACGGATAACCAAACTATGGTACATTCACACAATGGAATACTATGCAACATTAAAGAGCAATGAAGAAAAAAAAGAGCGAGGTTCCGGCAAGATGGCAGACTAGGTAGAAAGACTGCACAGACCCTCTTCAACAAAGAAAAGGGAAACCAATTAACACAGACATAGAAGATAATCCTGGACCCTTGAGCCTTGAAGGGAAGGATACAGAAGTGGACTAAACCCCAAGCAGCAGAAGAATTTGTATGAAAATAGAAAAAAAGGAGACAGACGGAGCTGTGGTCTGGCAGCGATCCTGATGGCACAGACAGCTTGGAGATTCCCGAGTGGTGGTAGGACCTAAGAATTAACCTAAAAATCAGCTCTGCAAGCCAGGGACTGCACAGAGGACTGCTCCGGTGGCTGGGAAATAAATGGAGAAGGTGAAGAGAAAGGTGGGCTGAGCTGTGGACTTTTGCCGGTCCAGAGGACATTGCCATTTTGAAGATCTAAAAGTGGCTTGACTATTTTGGATATTAAAAGAGACCGCAGCGCGCTCGCAGATTCCTGGGGCTTGAGAACACGTTCTGCTTTCCAGCAAACCCAAGGACACTCTG
>NW_006921843.1:4556561-4557965 GCF_000298275.1 Orycteropus afer afer | reverse complement strand
GTGTTTTTTGTCCATGTGCTTTTAGTTTTTTGAAGGTTATTCAATTGTAATTTGTGTCTAATTGAGTGGGAGACAACAACAACCCCCATAAGACACAACTACACCCACACCTCCTGCAACTTCACTTACTGAGAGCAACTACCTCCTACTCCACCAATGGGCCAATGATAAAAAAAACCACCAAGAAGAGCTGGAATCACCCTTGACTGCTCTTCACAAACAGGTAATAGAGATCTAAATATAACAACACCATGATGCCTCGGAGACAACAGGCCATCACAGTCCACACAAAGAAGCAGGATAAAGTGGTAGAAACAAGGGAGCAAGACACAGACCAGGAACACATCCCTGAGGAAGAAGCAACACTGGACCTCTGATAAGGAATTCAGAAGAATTATCTTTAGGAGGTAGCCTTGAAGATGGCGGACTAGGCAGAAAGACTGCACAGACCCTCTTCAACAAAGAAAAGGGAAACCAATTAACACAGACACAGAAGATAATCTGGGACCCCTGACGTTGAAGGGAATGATACAGAAGTGGACTAAACCCCAATTGGCAGAAGAATTTGCATGAAAATACCAAAAAAGGAGACATACGGAGCTGCGGTCTGGCAGCGGTCGTGAGCGATCCTGACGGCACAGACAGCTTGGAGATCCCTGAGTGGCAGAAGGACTTAAGAATTAACCTAAAAATCACCCTGCTAGCCAGGGACTGCATGGAGGACTGTGCACGGTGGCTGGGGAACAAACAGAGAAAGTGAAGAGAAAGGTGGGCTGAGTTGTGGACTTTTGCTGGTCCGGAGGGTGCAGCCATTTTGCAGGTTTAAAAAGCGGCTTGACTATTTAGGATATTTAAAGAGACAGCACTCTCGCAAATTCCTGGGGTGGTAGGACTTAAGAATTAACCTAAAAATCACCCTGCTAGCCAGGTACTGTATGGAGGACTGTGCACGGTGGCTGGGGAACAAACGGAGAAGGTGAAGAGAAAGGTGGGCTGAGCTGTGGACTTTTGCCGGTCCAGAAGGCACCACCATTTTGAAGGTTTGAAAAGCAGCTTGACTATTTTGGATATTTAAAGAGACAGTGCTCTCGCAGATTCCTGGAGTTTAAGAACATGTTCTGCTTTCCAGCAACACTTGGGACCTGAAAGATTGACAAGTTTTTTGAAGTTTATTTGATTGTAATTTGTGTCTGACTGAGTGGGAGACAACAACAGTCCCCATAAAACATAACTACACCCACGACTCCTGCAACTTCACTTACTGAACGAGAGCCACTACCTCCTTCTCCACCAACGGGCCAATGGTAAAAAACCACCAAGAAGAGCCTGAATCACCCATGACTGCCCTTCACAAACAGTTAACAGAGATCTAAATACAGCACGCCACGATGCCTCGGAGACGAC
>NW_006921843.1:4547180-4555891 GCF_000298275.1 Orycteropus afer afer | reverse complement strand
GTGAGGGGGCAATGGGATGGTATATATAAAACCCTGAAAGAGAAAAATTTTCAACCAAGAATTATATATCCGGCAAAATTGTCCTCAAATATGATGGTGAAATTAGGAGATTTCCAGATAACTAGAAACTAAGGGAATTTGTTAAAACCAGACCAACCTTACAAGAGATATAAAAAGGAGTCCTTTGAAGAGAGAACCAAAAATAGCAAATAACAAATAACCTGGGGAGGACCAGGTTTGCTGGTCCGATAGAACCTGGTGGAACCACTGAGACTATGGCCCCCAGGTGCCCTTCAGGTCTGGAATTGAACCCACACCTGTGGTTTCCAGACCATTAATACACAAGATGACATAACCCAGAAACCACAGCTATGGACGTATCCAAAGTAAAATGAGCTTATAAGATTGTAAACAGGGAACCAGAGACATCAATTGGCAAGTTGATGTCTACAAACAAAAAAGAGGGAAAAGACTGTGTAGTCACAGAACTTCTAAATGGTGAGGAAGTTAAGAGAGTTGCAAGACAAAATGGACTGTTGTAACAAGTTGTGAACCTCACACCATACACAAAAACGAACTCCAGATGGATGAAAGACTTAAATGTGAAACCTAAAACTATACAGTTCCTCAAGGAAAATCTAGGCGCAAATTTAAGGGCCCTAATATATGGCAGAAATAGACTATACAATAGCCAAAAGATAGAAACAACCTAGCTGTCACCATCAGCTGAGGAATGGATAACCAAACTATGGTACATACACACAATGGAATACTATGCAACACTAAAGAATAATGTAGAATCTGCAAAACACCATATAACGTGGATGAACTTGGAGGACATTATGCTGAGTGAAATAAGTCAATCACAAAAGGACAAATATTGTATTAGTCTGTCATTGTAAAAGTTAAGGAAAGGTTTATCTATAGAAGGACATTTTCTTTGTTGGTTACCAAGGGTAGGAAGGGAGGGGAGGGAGGCTGTTAGATAGATAGGGATAAGTATTGATTTGGGTGAAGAGAAGGGCAATGTAGCAAATGTGAGTGAGCAATATGGCAGCATTGAGGATGAGAAAGACATAGAGGTACATGGGAGGTACAGACAACAAATATGAACCCTTTTGCACATATAGTACTGTGCTGTCAGTGAAGGCAAGCATGGGTGTATGGGTGGACAGATGGGTAGACAGGCTGAACTATACAACTATGAGATGGGGATCTATGTAAGAGATCCTGGTTAGAGAGGGAGAACAATGTGGAATAAAACTCAAAATCATTTCATTTGGAGAAAAAAAAAAAGCAGGGGGAGGACCAGGTTTGCTGGTCCGATAGAGCCTGGTGGATCCACTGAGACTATGGCCCCTAGGTGCCCTTCAGGTCTGGAATTGAACCCACACCTGTGGTTTCTAGCAAAACAGTAGACAGGCATATGAGTTGAACATTTACCTGAGATAGATACACTCCTTGGAGAGAACAATCATTGAGAAAGAAGGGCTGCCTATGCACAGGTAGACAGCTCAGGGGGCAGGAGTCCATGGAGGGATGGATACTGGGAAGAGGTAACTATGGAGAGGAAGGGGGAGGGGAGCTGTTACACTGTGGTAAACTGTGGTCAATGTCATGAGACAAGGTATATGTAAACTTCTGTATGGAAAGTGAATTTGCTCTGTAAATCTTCACCGAAATCACAATTAAAAAAAAAAAAAAAGAAGAACAATGAAGAATACACAAACCATCTCACAATGTGGAGGAATTTGGAGGATGTTATGCTGAGGGAAATAAATAAATCACAGAAGGAAAAATATTCTTTGAGTCCATCACTGTAAAAAGTCAAGGTAAGGTTTACTCAGGAAAGGAAATTCACTTTGTTGGTTACTGGGAAGGGCAAGGACTAGTTGGGGGTCACATGTTGATTTGGGTGAAGAAATAGGAGTATTTGACCAGCATGGTGACAAGGGGGAAAGAGAAGATGCAGAAACGTGAACAAAAGATATAGACAAGAGAGACAAATGCTATTACATGCACAATACTGTATTACCAGTGGCAGCAAATATTAAGCTATGGGTAAACTGCAAACAGGAATATACCCAAGGCCAGGGATAGATTTGCCTGAAGATAGTCTTACATATGTACTTCTGGTACAAAATTATCCATATATATTAGAGAAGTAACAGGGGACAAGGTTGGAATACTTTCTCAGAGATAAGTAAATACCTTTAGGGAGAGGAGAGAGTCACTGGGTCTGCAGGCTCAGGACCTTAGTCTCAGGGGACATCGTGCTCAATTGGCTCAACACATTACATAAAAATCTTGTTCTACATCGTACTTTGGTGAGTAGCAACTGGGGTCTTAAAAGCTGTTGAATGGCCATCTAAGATACAACTATTAGTCCCTTCTTGTCTGAAGCAAAGAGTGAAGAAAATCAGAGTCATTTGGAAACAATTTGTCCAAAGATATGATGGACCACGAAGACCTCAGCCTTCACAGTCCTGAGACCAAGAACTAGATCGTGCCCAACTACCAATGCCAACCACTCAGAAAGAGATCAAAATTGGAGATCCTGGATAGAATGGGAGGAAAAATGTGGAACAAAATTCAAAAACACAAAAATGACCAGAACTGCTGGTTGGATAGAGACTGGTAGAACTCTCAAGATGACTATAAACAGCAACTTTGGGAATGGTCTCCAGGTCACGGCATGCCTGAACCCTGCATATAGCCATGTCATTTTTCAGCAGCCTGCCATGCTCTCCTGATCTCGGGACTTTGAATGAACTTGAATTAATGCCCTGCCATGTGGTTTGGTAACATCGGGACTGTGTCTTTTTATTTGTCAACCTTGGGCTTGTCAGTCTCAACAGTCAACAGCTATCTGAGTGAAGAAAAGCCTCTAGCTCCGGTGGCCCAGGACCAGGAGGCAGAGCTGAAGCCCAAGTCTGAGTGGCATTCACCCAGCCTCTAGAGCCTGGTACTTTGAACTCGGACTTAAAGCCTCCAAACTGTAAGAGAATAAACTCCTGTTTGTTCAAGCATCCTTTCTGTGGCATATTCTTGTCAGAGCAGCACTAGGTAACCAGAACAAGTCACTTCCATGGATTAGCTCTTAGCCCAACAGCAGAAAGACCTAGAAGCCAAACACCTACCCCAGGGAGATGCACCCACTTACCCTAGGGAGATGCACCTCTTAGATCAATCAACCATGAGAAATCAGAAGGGAAGTATTCATACAGAGGGAAAGCTGGACAGACAGGAATGCATAGATAAGGACACAGGGAAGGGGTAGTCACAGGGAGGAGATGGAAGGAGAGCTTTTTATGGTTGGGGATTTTAACTGGGGCCATGTAAGCAAATGTGCATGAACTGTTCAGAGTAAAACAAATCTACTTTGTAAATGTGCACCCAAATCATAATTTAAAAAAAAAAAAAAATCACAGCCTTGATAACGCAATAAGGGTTCCTATGAGTTGCAACTGACTCGGTGGCAGTGAGTTTGGTTTTTAGTT
Organism: Orycteropus afer afer; assembly: GCF_000298275.1. Classification (NCBI taxonomy): domain Eukaryota; kingdom Metazoa; phylum Chordata; class Mammalia; order Tubulidentata; family Orycteropodidae; genus Orycteropus; species Orycteropus afer. Next base: position 4,552,391 of record NW_006921843.1, on the reverse strand, counting down.
TTGGGGAAGTCCAATGAAGCAAAACTTTGTTAACACTCAACTCAGGATGAGTAATTATTAGTTTACCTAACTCAAAACTCTCTGCCAAAGGGTTAGGGAGGCCACATCTTCTGATCTCCTCTAACCCCACAAGAGGAAGACAGAACCACCGTCAGTAGTCCAAGGCCTATTCCTACAAGGCCAGACATGCTGCCTCCCTCCAGCCCTTTCACCAACCATTCCTCCTGCAGCACCCAAAACCTCTCTGCTGGGTTTGATAATTCGCTGCAGTGGCCACAGAGAGCTCACAGATTATGAGGTTTATCAGGGAAGCAACAGGCTACAATTCAAGTTCAGGAATGTGCTCAGTCTCCCTCAGCCCGGCATCTCTCAGCGACAGTCTCTCTCCCAGCAGTGTGTGTCTCTCTCAGAAGTGCATGTCTCTTGGTGTCTCTTTCAGCAGTGCGTGTCTTTCAGTGTCTCCCTCAGCAGTGTGTCTCAGTGTCTCTCTCAGAAGTGTGTGTCTCTCAGTGTCTCAGCAGTATGCGTCTCTGGGTATCTGTCTCAGCACTGTGTCTCTTGCATCTCTCTCTCTGCGGTGTGTGCCTCCTGCATTTCTCTCTCAGCAATGCATGTCTCTTGTGTCCTTCAGCCAGCAGTGAGAGATTCCTTCTGCCTCTAGGAGGGCTCCTTTTGAGTGTGGCAGAGTGGCCAAACTAACTAATCCCAACATCAGAATTCTATACTCCTGAGAGAGAGCAAACTTCCCAGAAAATTACTTCATGCTGCTCCCAACACAAATACCCAAGGTGGATAACTTTAACAATCAGGAGCTACTCAGTTGCTCAAGGCAAACTCCACCATGGAGTTTACAAAGACTTATGGCTAGAAAAGCCACACATATAATTTACTACACCGCACTGTCTAACTGGAAGAATAGAAGGTTTTTTCCCCATTTTCAGAAATAAGAAGGAAATAGAAGAGTCTTTGGCTAAGAATTTAAACCAGCCCTTAAATTTCCAGGTTTTGATGGAATTTCTACAGAAGCAAGATGCATAGCCTCTTCTTCATCCATATTAAATGAACTCTCTGGCCGTTCCACCAGAGGAAGATAAGGCAATCTACTTCTGTAAAGATCTACAGCCTTAAAAACCCAATGGGGGTTGGTACGAGTCAGAATCAACTCCATGGCAGTGGGCTTTGCTTTTTTTGTTATCTAAAAATTAGTGTTTGTTCTTAAAAGGGTTGTGCTTGTGCTCTCAGCTGAGATTCTCAGTGAGCAAGTTTCACTGCACACAGGTGCGGCATCCTCCAGTCTTGGAGAGCTCATACCCAGGGTCCATTACCTCTCTTCTTGTCAATGGCACAAAGGCTGTGCTCATCAACTATCACTGAAAGTCTTTTTGAGGCCCCTCCAGCCTGAATGAATCAGACTAATAGAAATACACTGCTGGGTTGGTCAGAAGATGGCATCATACTTGTAGCACACACATTTGTTTCCTCTAGTATCCTAGCTCCTGAAAACCTAGGCACAGCAGTTTGAAGCAGAGATTCTGGAGCTGTGAACAGCTCAGTATGTCCAAATTTAGTGGAGACAGAGGGGGGGAAAAAAGAAAAAGCAGAGTAAACAGCTGGGAAAAATAAACAAACTTGCCCAGCAGGTGGGGGAGACTGAGAGGCAGAGAACCAGAAAATTCTTTAGCAGTACAGGAGAGAGCCATGGAGGGGTAAAAAGAAAAGGAATACCACAGAACCAACAGTGGCTTCAGGGGCTCAGACTACCCACCAAGAAATTCTGACAGTAACCTTGGGAACTGAGCTGAGTAAGTGGATAATATTTCTAAGAAACAGAGCAAAAACCGCTGTGGCTCAGGACATTGCTGAGCTGAGAGCAGAAATGGGGAAGGGAGGAAACTTGCTGCAGGTAGAAGATAAATCCCTTCACACCAGCCTGTATGAAGGAAAATCAGAACATGAACATCAGCTCTTCCACGACAGCTTTATAGCACAGAGTGAACCAGGGTACAGGCTTTTTGCAGCATTCTGACCCAAGTGGAAAGTAGAGGACCCCTAACCATAGGAGTCTCTGATGATTTTGAACCGCAGGTCTGTGAGTGACAACAAAACATCATCATTGGTAGCTGTCCCAAGCAGACTCAAACCAAAACCATGTAGCCAGCAGCAATCAACAAAATGTGGACAGCAGAGACTCTCTACTGGTGCCTTCCCCCCACCTTCCTTCCTCCTTTTTCCCCTTCACTGCCTCACCCAACAGAAGAACCACATTAAGCCACCAAAACACCTGCATGTTCTAACTCCAAATCCCCTTTATGACAAAAAAGAGATCTGTATCCACATTCCAAACAGTGATTCCATCAACACAAAGAAAACTGCAGAGAAACCCAGCAAACCTGAATTGATAACCAAAAAAGTAAAACACACCAGCTCCACCCTTGCAAATATAGTTAAACATAAAATCCAGGTGAAACAAATCAATATGTACCTAACAGTTAAAGGCAACAACTTCAAAATGTCTCGGAAACAAGAGACAACCTCAAATCAAAAAAAAAAAAAAAAAAAAAAAACAGGACAAGACAATAGAAATAACACCCCAGATGAAAGGCTCATTTAATATGGATGAAGAAGAGGCAAAATAATTATCTGAGAAGGAATTTAGAAAATATGTGTGTTTCTACAAGAGCTCAAGGAAACCACAAACAGAATCAAGGAGAACAAAGACAGTACCCTCGAAGAATTCAGGAAAACCATTCAAGAGCAAAACAACAAGATTAATATACAATCAGAACTCATACAAAAACAGCAGTTAGAAATCCAGAAGATGAACCTAAAATTACAGTTACACAACACAGCAGATGGACAAAAGAGTACACTAGAACTGGATGAAGAAAGCATTTCCCAACTAGAAGATAAATCCCTTCACACCAGCCTGTATGAAGGAAAATCAGAACATGAAGAGAACCTAAGAGTTATATGGGATGACATGAAAAGAAAGAACATACATCTCATTGGAATACCAGAACAAGAAAAGGCAAAAACAAAACAAACAAACAAACAAAACACTGAGAAAATTGTGGAAGACTTACTAACATAAATTTCCCCCATAACATCAAGCTCAATTGCCATAACATACTACACAAAATACTGTTCCACCTCCTACTTTGGCGAGTAGTGACTGGGATCTTAAAAGCAAGTAGCCATCTAGATGCAACAATGGGTCTCCCCTCATTGAGAGCAAAGAAGAATGAAGAAAAACCAAAGAATCATGGAAAGAATTAGTCCTAGCGGCTGGTACACCACGTGATCCTCAGCCTATACGACTATGAGACCAGAACTAGAATGGTGCCCGGCTATCACTGTCAACCACTCAGAGGGGGATCTATGTAGGAGATCTTGGATAGAGAGGGAGAACAGCATGGAACAAAACTCAAAATCATCTGGGAAAAAAGGGGGGGGGCATCAGGTTTGCTGGTCTGATAGAGCCTGGTGGAACCACTAAGACTATGGCCCCTAGCTGCACTTCAGGCCTGGAATTGAACCCACACTCGTGGCTTCCAGCCAAGGAAAAGACAGGCATAGGAGCTGAACATTTACCTGAGGCAAATACACTCCTTAGAGAGAAAAATCATGGGAGAAAGAAGGGCTGTTTATACACAGGGAGACAGTGCAGGGGGCAGGGGTGTATGGAGGGATGGACACAGAGAAGAGGTGACTGTCAGGAGGAAGTGGGAGGGGAGCTGTTGCATTGTGGTGAACTGTGGTCAATGTCATGAGACAAAGTGTATGTGAACTGCTGTATGGAAAGTGAATTTACTCTGTAAATTTTCACCCAAATCACAATCAATCAATCAATCAATCAAAATTTCCCCCATATCATAAAGGATGAAAAGATATTGTCTAAGAAGTTCAAGGAGCCCCGTACAAGACAGATCTCGAGAAGTCACCAAGACGCATCATAATCAAACTCTCCAAAACCAAAGACAAAGAAAGAATCTTGCAAACAGTCTGGGGAAAAAAGAGAAATGTCACTTGCAATGGGCAAGCAATTAAAGTCAGTTCTCATTACTTAACAGAAACCATGCAGGCAATAAGGCAATGTGGCAGCATCCATAAGACATTGAAGGAAAAGAACACCAACCAAAAATTCTGTATCTAGCCAAATTGTCCATCAAATGTTGTTGTTGTTTTGTGCCGTCGAGTCGGACCTGACTCATAGCAACCCCTCCTTGGGCGAATTCAACAACGTATCAAAAAATAATACAACCTGACAAGGTGAGATTCATACTTGGTATGCAAGGAAGGTTCAACATCAGAAAAACAATCAATGTAAATCACCATGGAAACAAAAGAAAAGAATTATATGATCATATCAATTGATGGAGAAAAGACATCTGATAAAAGCCAACACCCATTCCTGTTCAGAACTCAGCAAAACAGGGATAGAAAAGAAATTCCTGAATGTAATAAAGGGGATATAGACAAAGCCAATGGCCAATATTATCATTAATGGAGAAAGACTCAAAAGTGTTCTGCTTACTAACAGGAACCAGACAAGGATGCTTTCTATCACCACTTCTATTTAACATTGTATTGAAGTCCTGGGATAAAAAAAAAAAAAAAAAAAAAAGTCCTAGCCAGAGCAGTAAGGCAAGAAAGAGAAATAAAAGGCATCCAAATTGGCAAAGAGGAAGTAAAGATATTTCCACTTGCGAATGACATGATCCTATACATAGAAAACCCAAGAGACTCAGAAAAACAACTACTGGAACTAATAGAGAGGTTCAGCAAAGTGGCAGGATACAAGGTCAACATACAAAAATCAGTTGGATTTCTCTACATCAACAGAGGCCTCTGAAAAAGAATTAAGGAAAACAATACCACTTACAATAGCTACCAAAAAGATAAAGTATCTAGGAATAAATCTCACCAGAGACACAAAAGACCTATACAAAGAAAACTATAAAACCCTACTACAAGAAACTGCAAGGGATCTACATAAATGGAAAAACCTGCCTTGTTCAAGGATGTTGTTGTTGTTGTTATGTGCCATCGAGTCAGACCCAACTCATAGCGACCCCTCCAGTCAATACGACTCAAAGCAATCTACACATTTAATGCAATCCTGATTCAGATACCATCAATATTTTTTAGGAATATGGAAAAACCAATTACTAACTTCATATAGAAAAGAGACCTCAGATAAACAAAGCACTA
>NW_006921843.1:4511141-4543891 GCF_000298275.1 Orycteropus afer afer | reverse complement strand
AGGATGAGAAAGACATGGGAAGTACAGACAACAATTATGAACCCTTTGCATATACAGTACTGAGTTGTAAGTGAAGGCAAACATGGGTACATGGATGGATAGATAGGTGGACAAGCTAAACGATTCGGTATGTCTATGAAATGGGGAGTGTATCCAAGATCATATATAGGGTTGGCAGAGAGTGGTCCTATAAGTTTATATGAATGATCAGAATTCCCAGGTGTATAGTAGAGCTGACAAGGGGCAAGGTTATGGTCACTGTCAAGCTAGATTAAAGACTTACATGTAAAACCCAAAACTATAAAGCTCATCCAAGATAAAACAGGGGCAAATCTAGGGGCCCTAATTTATGGCATAAATAGACTATCAAGCATAATCCAGAATGCACAAGAGGTGGAAGAGAAGCTACATGGCTGGGACCTTCTAAAAATTAAATTCTTATGTGCATTGAAAGACTTCTCCAAAAGGGTAAAAAGAGAATCTACAGATTGGGAGAAAATTTTTGCCTATGACATATCTGACAAAGGACTTATCTCTAAAATTTATAGAAAACTTCAACATCTCAACACCAAAAAGACTAACAATCCAATTCAAAAATGGGCAAGGGACATGAACAGACACTTCACTAAAGATGATATGCTGGCAGCCAACAAACACATGAAGAATTGCTCACCATCATTAGCCATGAGAGATGCAAATCAAAACAACAATGAGATATCATCTCACCTCAGCAATAAGAGCCAAGTTCAACAAGACAGAAAATAACAAATGCTGGCAAGGTTGAGGAGAGATTGGAACTCTCATATACTGCTGGTAGGATTGTAAAATGGTACAACCATCATGGAAAATGGTATGGAATTTCCTTAAAAAAAACTGAAAATAGAAATTCCATTTGAAGTAGCAATTCCATTACTAAGAATATATCCTAAAAAGGATGAGAGACAGGACACTAACAGACATATACACACCCATGTTCACTGCAGCACAATTCACTATAGCAAAGAGATGGTAACAACCTAATGCCCATCAACAGATGAATAGATAACCAAATTATGGTACATTTACTGAACGGAATACTATGTTACATTAAAGAACAATGAAGAATATGTGAAATCATCTCAAAACATGGATGAATCTGGAGGACATTATGTTGAGTGAAATAAGTCAACTGCAAGACAATATTGTATAAGTCTGTTACTGTAAAAAGTCAAGGAAGGGTTTCCTTATGGAAGGGAACTCACTTTGTAAGTTACCAGGGATGCGAGGGGAGGGGAAATTTTCAGACTAGTTGGGAGTTGGGGGCTCTAGTGGCATAGTGCCTAAGGCATTTGACTGGTTCAAACCCACCAGCCACTCCTTGGAAAGATGATGGGACAATCTAGTTCTGTAGTGATACTGCCTCAGAAATCCAAGGAGGGGTAGGTCTGACTCAAGGGCACATAACAACAACAGCAGCAGTTGGGAGCCACACACTGAGTTGGGTAAGGGGAGGGACAGTATGGAAAGAGTCTGTGACCAGCATGATAACACTGGGGAAAGGGAGAACACTAAATTGTGCATATAAGATATGGAAGACAGAGGCTAATACCAGTATATGCACAATATTGTATTACCACTAACACCAAAAACCAGGCTACAGATAAATGCACAGACAACTGAGAAGATCAGATGGGGGTCGGTGAATACGAATATACTATAGACCAATGACAGATTCAGCTGAGGATAATCTTGCACAGATTCTAGCGATACAAAATAACCACAATCATTACAGAAGCAACAGAAGACAGACTTGGAGTAATCCTTCAGAGACAGCCAAACACCTTGGGAGAGAGTCGGCTCTGCCAACTCAGTACCATGATATTGGGGGATACCAGGCTCAATTGGCAGAACATAATACATAAAAATCATGTACCACAACCAACTTTTTTAAGTAGTGACTGGAGTCTTAAAAGCTTCCGAACAGCCATCTAAGATGCAGCTTAATGGTTTCCTCTCATCTGAAGTGAAGAAGAATGAAGAGTGAAGAAAACCAAGGGCATTTGGAAGCATTGGAAGCAATCAGCCCTAGGCTATGATGGACCTCAAGACCAGAAGAACTAGATGGTGCCCAACCACCAATACCTACCACTTGGAAAGGGATCTAAACTGGAGATCCTGGATAGAGCGGGAGGAAAAACGTGGAACAAAATTCAAAAACAAAATAATGACCAGAATACTGGTCGGATGGACTCTGGTGGAACCCCCAAGACTACTGCCCTGGGATATACTTCAGGCCTGGAATAAGACTCACTCCCAAGGACTGGCTCTCAGCCCAACAGCAGTAAGACTTACGTGCAGAACACTCAACCCAGAGTGATGCACCTACCTACTCTACGGAGATATACCCCTTGGAGCAATTGGCCATGGTGCACCAGAGGCGCAGCAGTCACATGGAGGGAAAGCTGGACAGGACTGCATAACTAAAAAGGGCACAGGGATTGGGGCGGGGTGTGGGTCACAGGTAAGGGAGAGGAGGAGAGTAGGTTAGAGTTGGGGATGGTAATCGGGGAGTGAAACAAAATGTACATGAACTGTTGAATGTAAAACAAATTCTGCTCTGTAAATTTGCACCCAAAGCACAACAAAATAAATAAACAAATAAGAGTCACCACTAAAGATTAATTAATTAATTGGTACAATTTAATTTCCCCTGAAGAAATAAAGAAAGAAATAACACTACTGGAAATCCCTGAAAGAAAGGATTGGATTCCCAAAGGTGGGAAGAGATTTGCTTGCAGGACTGGAAGAGGCACTTTGGAAAAAGGGGAAAATCACAAGGATGAAGAGCAGAGTCAATTACTGCGGACAGGCCCACAAGGAGAACACCAATGGTTCTCAATGCTGGCTGCACACTAGTATCACCTGAGGAGATTTTAAAAATACCAGTGCTGGATTCTACCTCCAGAGATTCTGCTTTATTTGGTCTATGGTGAGACCAGGCATCAGCATTTTTAAATAGCTCCCCATGTGTGCAACCAGAGTGGAAAATCCCAGGTGCTTTACCCTTGGGGTCTGGAAACACACGGAGTTAGCCAATGGCTTTCCAATTCTCTCTTCTCTGAATTACCTTACCCCAGCCTTCTCCTCCACTGCATACAACACACTAAAGTGATGAATCTTAGATAAAATCGAGGTGCTAGTATATCTCAATAGGAAGACTTCAGACCTGTGGTGGTTAAGTTTATGTGTCAACTTGGCTAGGCCTGGTTGAGTAGCTGGGCAGTCGGATGTACTATTCCCCATGATGAAACTGGTAATCAACTCCATGGTGGAATCTATTGGGAGCAGCTGAGTAGCTGCTTTGGGTATGTGGTCTACTTCCAGTATATAAGCAGCAGCTTTGGGAATGGTCTCTAAGCTTACAGAACGCTTGAACCCTGCATGCAGCCATGTCGTGCTCAGCAGCCTGCCATGTTCTGCTGACTTTGGGACTCTCAATGGACTTGAATTAATGGCATGCCATGTGGTTTGGTGACATCGGGACTGTGCCACTTTATTTGTTGCCATTGGGCTTGTTAAGCCTCAGCACCCAATAGCTGCCTAAGTGAAGAGATGCCTCCAGTTTCAGTGGGCTGAAAGCAGGAGGCAGAGCTGAAGCCCAAAGTCGAGGGGCTTTCACACAGCGTCCCTGAGCCTGGCCCTTTGAACTCGGACTTAAAGCCTCCAAACTGTAAGAGAATAAACTCCTGTTTGTTAAAGCCATCCCATGTGTGGTATATTCCTGTCAGAGTGGCACTGGGTAACCAGAACAAGACCTAAATCAAAATTGTATTTTAAATTAAGATTTTCGTTTCTAACTTTCTAAAGAAAGTCAGTCAGCCTTTTTCCTTGTCAAGCTGTTACTGACTGAATAACAAGACAAGAACCAGATTTTCTAACCTAGATAAAAAATGTTTAGTGTTTGTGAAGCTATCTTAACTGCTCTTTGAATCACCAGGTGAATTTGACTTAAGTTTTTCCCAGACAAGTAAACAATGTTTTACATTTAAAAGTCTGAAGACTGGAATTGATTTCATTTTCTCTTCTTCTTAACCAAATGAATCAGTTTTCATTTCAAGGACTTTAATTAGAATTTACCTGATTCACACAACTCCCCTGTGATAGTTGGAGCTGTGTGTCATTGGCTGGACCACAATTCTGTGTGGTTTAAGCTGCTGTGATGTGGTTATTCCCATGATGGGATCAGATGATTATGTTTTGAGCAGGCAATCTGTTGAAAGGGAGTTTCCCTAGGGGTGTGGCCTGCTTCCAGTATATCTATGGACATTCCGGGAAAAGAGACATTCTTCTGTGGATCAGGATTCTATTGTGCTGCCTACAACTGTCCGTGAGTGACAATCCACCATTGGGCCTGGAGATCTTGGATTCATTATTCGTTGGAGTCAACAGCCGGTGTACTGCCTGCCAGCCTTGAGCTCCTCAGTCCCTGCGGCTACAAGAGTTGGGAAAAACCTCCAGCTTGATGTGGAAAAGCCTCTAGCCTGACATTTGATCCAGGAACTTTGGACTTGCCAGCTTCTATAAGTGTAGTGAGCCATTTTCCTAAGATAAATTTCTCAATATATACATATATATATATATATATATATAAGCTTTACTGGTTTTGTTTCTCTAGAGAACCCAGTCTAACACATCCCCCAACAGAAAAATTGCCTTAGTCAAATTGTATCAGGAGATAAGGAATAAATGTTTGGCTAAGAATTGTGAAGAAAATGAGTGTTTTCCCAATTTCTTGTAAGTTTTCCTCCCTTCCCCTGCACTTATCTTTAATATGAAATCCTTTCCCTTAGTTTAGTTTACCAAATAAAAACTATTTTTCCTATGAGGCAGGACAACTGTAAATCCTCTATTATTTTCTTACAGAGTATTAATCTAGTGTTTCTGCTAAGACAACCCTCTTCTGTGTCAGTGCTGAGGAAACTAGTGACAAAGAATGAAAGGGACGGTGATCTGCCTTATGATCCTTTAGGTAAGGACTTTAGAGGAGGGGAACAGCATCCTGGTAAGAAGTCTTAGCTGCAACTGGTGGCAAAACGGGCTATGGTTTAGAGCAAAGCAAAAGACCCATGGTGGTCTGTGGCACTGAAGTGGAGTAGCAGGTCTGAAGAGGCAGTTCACAGGTGACTGACTGAGCTAGAAAGTGACCTGAGGAGATAAATAACCACAGCCTTTGACAGACAGAATGAAGGGTAAGCAACTAGACTTTGAACTTTGCATCATTATTATTCTTATGATACCTTATGACAGATATCCTCTGAGGATATAGTATGTGACATAGTACAAGGGACTGCAGGTAACAAAAACTATTTTTGCACACATGAAGGAATAGAAGACACATGAGATACAGGGAATCCAAGGAGAAAGATTGACAGAACCAACAGCAGAGACATAAAGCTTGACTGTCTACAGGAGACACACGTTAGGCTGAAAGATACAACCAGGTTGATGTAAAGAGATATACCATGCAAAAAACAACCAAAGAAGAGACAGAGTAGCTATCTCAGTACCAGGCAAAATACTTTTGATAATTGGAGTTGTGTATCAACTTGGCTGGACCGCAATTCTTAGTGGTTTAAACAGTTGTGATGTGGGTTATGCCCATGATGAGATCAGAAGTGTATGTTCTGAGCAGCCAATCCATTGAAAGGGAGTTTCTCTAGGGGTGTGGCCTACTTCCAATGTATTTATGAACATCCCGGGAAAAGAAACTCTCGTGGATTGGGATCCTGTTATGCTGCCTACAACTGTCCGTGAGCCAACAATCCACCATTTGGCTTAGAGATCTGGGATTCGTCATTTGTTGGAATCAATAGCTGGTATACTGCCTGCCAACCTTGAGTCGTCAGCCCCTGCAGCTGCGTGAGTTGGGAAGAGCTTCCAGCTTGACATGTGATCCAAGAACTTGGGACGTGTCAGCATCTACAAGTGTGTGAGGGACCTCTGGTAGCATAGTACCTAAGGCATCTGACTGCTAACCAGACAGCTGGCAGTTCAAACCCACCAGCCACTCCTCAGAAAGAAGACTGGGCAATCTACTCCCATAGTGATATCACCTCAGAAACCCAAGGAGAGGTCACTATGAGTCAGATCCAAGTCCATGGCAGTAAGTGTGGTTTTTGGCTTTTTTTAATAAGCGTGTGAGCCACTTACCTAAGATAACTTTCTCTTTCTCTAAGTTTTACTGGTTTTGCTCCTCTAGAGGACCAGCCTAATACAATACTTACCAACAACAACAAAAAAAGTTACTAAAGAGGGATATTTCAAAATGATAAAATAAAGAAGCCGTTAGAAAATATAATTCTATACATGTATGGACCTAACAACAGAATCCCATTATACATGAAAACCAAAATGACAGAATCATAGGATTGTTGTTATTGTTAGGTGCCATCGAGTCAGCTCTGACTCACAGCGAGCCTACGTACAACAAAACAAACACTGCCCGGTCCTGTGCCAGCCTCACAATCCTTGCTATACCTGAGCCTGTTGTTGCAGTCATTGTGTCAATCCATCTTTATCACTGACCCTCCACCTTCACAAGCATGGTATCTTTCTCCAGGGAATGGTTCCTTCTAACAACATGACCAAAGTAGGTCAGAAAAAGCCTGGCCATTCTCATTTCCAAGGGGCATTCTGGCTACACTTCTTCCAGGATGGATTTGTCAGTCCTTCTTTGCTAACACCACAACTCAAAAGCATCAACTCTTCTGCAGTCATCCATATTCATTGTCCAGCTTTCACATGCATATGAGGCTACTGAAAATCCCATGCCTTGGGTTAAGCACATCTTAGTCTTCAGAGATATCTTTGCTCTTCAGCACCTGAGAGAGGTCTTTTGCAGCAGATTTGCCCAGTGCAATACGTCATCTGACTGGTTGACTGCTGTTTCCATTGGTGTTGATTGTGGAACGAAGTAGTATGAAATCTTTGACAACTTCAATCGTTTCTCCATTTATTGTGATGTGGTTTATTGGTACAGTTGTGAGGATTTTCGCAATGCATACTGTAGTCTGTAGTCTAATATTTCATCAATAAGTGCTTCAAGTCATCTTCACTTTCAGCAAGCAAGGCTGTATCATCTGCATATCACAGGTTGTTAATGAGTTTTCTTCCAATCCTGATGCTGTATTCTTCATACAGTCCAGCTTCTTGTATTACTTACTCAGCATGCAGATTAAATAAGTATGGTGAAAGGACACAACCCTGACTCACACCCTTCCTGATTCTAAACCATGCAGTATCCCTTTGTTCTGTTTGAATGCTCCTGGTCTATGTACAGGTTCTTCATGAGCACAATGAAGTGTTCTGGAATTCCCCATTCTTTGTAATGTTATCCATAACTTGTTATGACCCACATAGCTGAGTGCTTTTGCATAGTCAATGAAACATAAGTAAACATCTTCCTGGTATTCTTTGCTTTCAGCCAAGATCCATCTGATATCATAATGATATCCCTCATTCCACATCCTCTTCTGAATTCAGCTTGCACTTCTGGAAGTTCCCTGTCAATATACTGCTGCAACCATTTTGAATTATCTACAGCAAAATTTTACTTGCATATAGTATTAATGATACTGTTCAATAATTTCCACATTTTGTGGGATCACTTTTTTAGAATATGTACACATATGGATCTCTTCCAGTCAGTTGGCCATGTAGCTGTCTTCCAAATTTCCTGGCATAGACAAGTGAGCACCTTCAGCGCAACATCCATTTGTTGAAAAATTTCAATGGGTATTCCATCAATTCCTGGAGCTTTGTTCTTCACCAATTCTTTCAGTGCAGCTTCAATTTCTACCTTCAATACCACTGGATCTGAATAATATGCCACCTCCTGAAACGGATGAACACTGATCAATTCTTTTTTGTGCAGTGACTTTCCATCTTCTTTTGATGTTTCCTGCATCATTCAACATTTTGCCCACAGAATATTTCAATATTGCAATTTGAGGCTTGATTTTTTAATTCCGTTCCTTCAGCTTGAAAACTGCTGAGCGTGTTCTTCCCCTTTGGTTCTCTAACTCCAGGGCTTTGTACATTTCATTATAATTAACTCAGTCTTCTTGAGCTGGTCTTTGAAATCTTTTCAGCTCTTTACCCTGTCATTTCTTGTATTTGTTTTACCTATTCTCCATTCAAGTAGCTCTGGTAGCATAGTTCCTAAGGCATCTGACTGCTAACCAGAAAGATGGCAGTTCAAACCCACTAGCCACTCCATGGAAAGAAGACTGGGCAATCTACTTCCATAGATATACCACCTCAGAAATCCAAGGAGGGGTCGCTATAAGTCAGAACTGACTCAATGGCAGTTGAGTCCTCCCCCGCTTGCTATTTAAGGCATCTTACTGCAACCCAGAAGGCTAGCAGTTCAAATCCACCAGCCACTCTTTGGAAGGAAGGCTGGGCACCCTACTTCAGAAGCCCAAGGTGGGGTCACTATGAGTTGGATCTGACTCAACGGCAGTAAGTCTGGTTTTGGGCTTTATTGTAAAAAGTCAAGGAAAAGTTTATACATGGAACAAAACTTACTTTGATTGTTACCGGGGGAGAGGGGGAGGGAACACTGCTAGACAGGTAAAGACAAATAATGATCTGGGTGAAGGGAAGGGTAATGTGCCAAATGTGAGTGATCAACACTGTGGCATTGAGGAAGAGGAAGACAGAGAGAGGTACATGGGAGATATAGACAACAAAGATGAACCCTGCTGCACACAAAGTATTGTGTTGTCTGTGATGGCCAACATTGATCTACGGGTGGATAGATGGGGGGACAGGCTGAAAGATTAGATATGTCTAGGCAGGGGGGAGTGTGCCCACGACCATGTATAGTGTTGGCAGATGATATTTCTATAAGTATATTTGTATGTTCTGTAAGAATGTCCAGGTATATAGTAGAGCTGACAAGGGACAAGGTTGTAGTCACTTCTTGGCCACAGCCAGCTACACGAAGGGAGCAAGCAGTTGGACCTGTGAGCTCGGGACCATGGTCACAGATGTCATCAAGTTCAACTGGCATAACGTACTACATAAAAACTTTGTTCTACATCCACTTTGGTGAGTAGCGACTGGGATCTTAAAAGCTTGCTAGTGACCACTGAGGCAACAATGGGTGTCTCCTCATCCAGAGCAAAGAAGAATGAAGAAAACCAAAGATGCATGGAAACAATTAGTCCAAGAGACTGGTATACCATGTGATCCTCAGCCTGTCTGCCCATGAGTCCAGAAGAGCGAGCTAGATGGTGCCTGGCTACCACTGTCAACCACTCGGATGGGGATCTCTGCAGGAGATCCTGGATAGAGTGGGAGAACAATGTAGAACAAAACTCAAAATCATTTTTAAAAAAGGACCAGGTTTGCTGGTCTGATAGAGCCTGGTGAAACCCTTGAGATTTTGACCCTTAGCTGCCCTTTAGGTCTGGAACTGAACCCAGTCCTGTGGCTTCCAGCCAAATAAAAGATAGTCATATGAGCTGAACATTTACAATAGGTAGCTACACTCCTTAGAGAGATCAATCTTGGGAGGATAGAGGGTCAATGTATGCACAGGGGCAAGAATGCATGGGAAGGAAAGACCGGGAGAAGGTAGCTATGGGGGGGATGTGGGAAGAGAGCTGTTACACTGTGGGAAATTGCAGTCAATGTCAGGAGACAATGTGTATGAATGATTGTACTGAAAGTGAATTTGCTCTGTAAACTTTCACCCAAACTACAATTAAACAAACAAACAAACAAACAACACCACAGGTAAACATCTTTCTGGTATTCTTTACTTTCAGTCAGAATCCATCAGATATTAGCAGTGATATCTCTTGTTCAAAGTCCTCTTCTGAATCCGGCTTGAATTCCTGGCAGTTCCATCTCCTACTGCTGCAAACGTTTTGGAATAATTGTCAGCAAAATTTGACTCGTGTGATATTAATGGGATTGTTCATTCATTTCTACATTCTGTTGGATCACCTTTCTTTGGAATGGGCACAAATATAGACCTCTTTTAGTCAGCTGACCATCTAGCTATCTTCCAAGTTTCTTGGCATAAACAAATGAATGCTTCCAGTATATTGCAGACATTTGTTGAAACATGCATCAATTCCTGCAGCCCCACTTTTTGCCAACTATTTCATCACAGCTTGTACTTCTTTCTTTGATACCATCAATTCTTGATCATATGATACCTCTTGAAATGGTTGACATCGACCAATTCTTTTTGGTACAGCGACTGTGTATTCCTTCCATTTATTTCGATACTTCCTGCACCATTCAATATTTTGCTCACAGAATTCTTCAATATTCCAAGTTGAGGCTTAAATTTCTTCTTCAGTTCTTTCAGCTTGAGAAACGTTGAGCATGTTCTTCCCTTTTGAGTTTCTGATTCTGTAGAGGTCTTTGCACATTATACCTTCTTTGGCTTAAAGCTGCTCTTTGAAACCTTCTGTTCAGACCTTTTACTTCACCATTTCTCCCATTTTCTTTAGCTTCTCTCTCTGTTCAAGAGCAAGTTTCAGAGTCTCTTCTGACATCCTTTTAGGTGTTTTCCTTTCTCTCCTGACCTTTTGCTTTCTTTATGTAAGATATCCTTGATGTCATTCCAGAACTCAACTGGTCTTTGGTCATCGGTGTTCAATGTGTTAAATCTACTCTTCAGATGTCTCTAAATTCAGGTGGGATATACTCAAGGTTGTATTTTGACTCTTGTGGACTTTTTTTTAATTTTCTTCAGTTTCAACTTAAACTTGAATATGAGCAATTGATGGTCTGTTCCACAGTCACCTTCTGGCCTTGTTATGACTGATGACACTGAGCTTCTCCATCATTTTTCCACAGATGTAGTCTGTGGATGATTCCTGTGTTTTCCATCTAGGCACATCAAGGTCCATATTATAGTCACTGTTTATGTTGTTAAAAAAAGTTATTCACAATGAATAAACTGTAGGTCTTGCTAAGTTCTATGCAATCTCTGGCATCATTTCTATCACCACAGCTATATTTTCCAAATACTTATGCTTCTTCGTTTCCAAGTTTTACATTCTAATCACCAGTAATTATGTATCTTGATTGACCAGCTGGTCAATTTCAGCCTGTAGAAACTAGTAAAAATCTTCAATTTCTTCATCTTTGGCTTTAGTGGTTGTTGCGTAAACTTGAATAATAGTTCCATATATGGGTATAGATGTTATTCTATCACCAACAGCACTGTACTTCAAAATGGCCAATACCAGTCCATTTCAGCTCACTAAGAATTAGGATATCAACCCCTATGCATTCTATTTCATTTCTGACAACTTCAAATTTCCCAAGATTCATATATTGTACATTCTACATTCCATTTCTTAATGGATGGTTGCAGTTGTTTCTTCTCATTTTGAGTTGTGCCACATCAGCAAATGAAGGTCTCCAAAGCTTTACTCCATACACATCATTAAGGTCAGATCTACTTTGTGTAGGCTGCTCTTCCACAATCATATTTTGATTGAGGGGTACATTTTCTGACACCATATCAGACAATGTTTCACTGCTTTTCATAAGATTTTCAGTGGCCAGTTTTTTCAGAAGTGGACCACCACATCCTTCTTCCTAGTTTGTCTTAGTATGGAAGCTCTGCTGCAATCTGTAAACCACAGATGAACCTGCTGATATATGAAATACCAGTGGCACAGGTTCTAGCATTACAGGAACATGCAAGCACCACAGTACAACAAACTGACAGACGAATGGTGGGGGCACAAGATATGAACAGACAATTCTACAAATAAGATATAAAAATAGCCAATAAATACATGAAAAGAAGTTCAACATCATAATTCATTAGGAAAATTTAAATCAAAAGCACAATGAGACATCACTTCATACCTACCAAGATGGCTATAATAAAAAATAGATAATAATGAGTGTTGACAAGGATGTGAAGAAACTGGAACCCCCATACACTGGTGGTAAGGAAGTAAAAAGGGAAACATCCTGACAGTTCCTCAAAATGTTAAACACTGAGTTACCATATGACACAGTAATTCCACTCCTAGGGATATTTCTAAAGAAACCATACAACCACACAAACACTTGCACGTGAATGTTCATAGAAGCATTATTCATAATAGTCAAAAAATGAACAGAATCCAAATATACATCAACTAATGAATTAAAACCCACTGCTGACAAGTCAATTCTAACTCACTGTAACCCTATGGGACAGAGTAGAACTGCTCCCTATACTCTGGACATGTTATCAGGAGGGAGTAGTCCTTGGAGGATATCATGCTTGGTAAAGTACTGGATTAACAAAAAAGAAGAAGACCTTCAATTAATGGAATGACACAATGGCTGCAACAACAAACTCAAAAACAGCAACAATTGTGAAGATGTTGCAGGACTGGGCAGTGTTTGGTTCTGTTGTACACAGGGTCACTATGAGTCTGAACTGACTCAGAGCATCTAACGTAACAGCAACAATCTTTACCAAAGCAGACTGCCACATCCTTCTTCTGTGGAGAGGTTGGTGGGTTTAAACAGCTTATCTTCTCTGGTTAGGAGCTGAGCAAAATGCCATCAGGGATCCTTTAACTGATGAATGGATAAATAAATGTGGCATACCTATACCATGGAATATATAATTATATTACTATAAATAAAGGGATGAAATACAGTATACAGTACTCGTAAATGGTACAACATGGCTATACTCTGAAAACATTATGCTAAACAAAGAAATCAATCACAAAAGACTACATATTCTATGATAACATTTATAAGATACGTCAAAAATAGGCAAATATATGAGACATAAAGTAAATTAGGCCTGGGGGTGGGGTGATGAATGGGGAGTTACTACTAATGGGTCCCATGGTTTCCTTACGGAGGGGAAAATGAAAATGCTCTAAAATTAGATTGCAGTGATAATAATCCTGTGAATATATAAGAAACATTGAATTGTACAGTTTAAATGAATGAATATAAGGTATGTGAATTCTCCCTCAATGAAGCTGTTTATAAAAACATTAGTGACACATCATGGAAACCAAAAGACTCGGAAAAGGTACAATTTGTAGTAAATGAGGTAAATGCTACTGAGGGGGACAGATTTCAAAATAAGAGTTAGTAATTAAGATTTAGTAATTAAGAGTGCATTTGCAACCTAAGAGGTAGGAGTCTGAAAACATTTTACCAAATGAGGAAATTGTGGATTGAAGTGTTATTAAGTGGCAGAGCCAAGACTCTAATACTATCTGTAACTCTCAAACTATTACACCACATTTTATCCATGAAGTTTGGCAACTAAGAGAGAGTTGTAGATAACTGAGTAAAAGAAGAAGGTAGTAAAATAAAATATTTTCATTTAAAGACAGAAGAGACCATAGGTAAAGATTTAACTAGGTGTTATGAGACTAGGTGTGAGCCAAGTTCCAGAAGGTGGTGGATTCAATATTACAGGGAAAGAAGATAAAGTCACCTCTAAATTAAAGAGAAGAGGCATGTCATGGAGCGGCAATTTCTCCTTTGTAAGTAGGCAGTGAGGATGGGACAGAAGTTTGAGAAAAATAAAAACCAGTTGTAGTCCAACTGATTAAGACTCTTGGTGACCTCATGTGTGCTAGAGTAGAAATGTGTTCCACAAGGTTTTCAATGGCTGATTTTTCAGAAGTAGATCTTTGGGCTTTCCTTGTGAGGTGCCTTGGGATGGACCTTTGCCTCCAACTTTTCGTTCAGCATTCAAGCTGTTAATGATTTGTACCATCCAGGGCCCCGCTATAAGCCAAGCTCAACTAGATGGCAACTGTTTAAGAACACAGGTTTAAAATCATCTATAGAAATTCACTATGGAATCCATAACAGATGACTAAAAGGACAAACGAAAGGAGTCTGTAAAGGACCCAGGGAAAATGTCAATAAATTGACTTTCTAAAACAGACAATTTCAGTTATAAGAAGAGTACAAATAATCCAAGTATACCTTTTACTCAGTTTCCCCAATAATACCTTGACATTTTTGAAAACCATTCAGGTAGAAATCTGTCCCTCAATTTGGGTTTGTCTGATGTTTCCTTTTTTGTCTGTGTTGTTATTTATTTATTTTAATTTTTATTGTGACTTGCATGGAAGTTGACAGAACAAATTCATTTTCCATATAGCAGTTCATACACATTTTGTCTCATGACATTGACTGACATTCCCCACAATTTAACAAGCTCTCTTTCCACTTCCTCCCCATAGTTACCTCTTCTCTGTATCCTTCCCTCCTAGGCACTCCCCCCACCCAGCTGTCTCCCTGTGCAAACACTGCCCTTTTGTTCTCCCATGACTGATCACTCTAAGTACTGTATCTACCTGATGTAAATGCTACCTGATGTTTTGTGATTAGATGGAGGTTATGGATTTTTTTGCTAAGAATACCACAAAGCAATATGCCCTTCTCCTCATATCATTATCAAGAAGCACAGGGCATCAATATGACTTATTACTGGTCATACTAACCTTGATCACATGGTTAAATTTAGAGGAGATAACTTTGTGGCTATGCAAATATTCTGTTTCTCCTTAAAGTTTTGCTCACTAATTTTAACATGCATCAATGCATATTGAGTCCTGCAATTTTTGCTACAGTGTTTTAATGGTGATTATCTTTCCCTCTTTGTTTCTACATTTATTATTTGGAATTCTTTGTAAGGAACTTTAGTCTCTTGTCCCACTTATTTATTCAATCACTGTTTACATCAGTATGGCTATTTTATTTATTATGCTATAAATTCAGTACTATTTGGTATTTTGTTTTTAAAATTGTTCCAGATTTAGGCATTGGCAGTTCTTTCATGTTGGCTCCTTTATCCTTTGGACATGCCCTCTCTCCTTTTTTTTAATTTCTGGCACTGACCTCCAGAACCATCTTCTGTTTCCATGTCCCAGTCCTGAAATCAACCATTTCTCCAAGGAGCCCTGATTCCTTTATTTGGAGAATCATATTTAAAAACCAAAACTGGGTCCTGGTGCACTTGCTGCTTTTAGGTCCTCTCAGGAGACAGAGCTAGAAAATATATACATGTATATAAGCAACTATTTTTATTCTGTCTGTATACGTATGGAGCTCTGGTGGCATGGTGGTAAAAGCATTCATCTGCTAACTAAAAGGTCAGCAGTTTGAACCCACCAGCCACTCTGTGGGAGAAAGATTTATAGATATATTGGTGTCTGGAAAGATTTATAGGACATTATTAGAAAACGTATGAAAATCTGAATAAAGCCTGTAGCTTAGTTAAAAGTATAGGACCAATGTTAATTTCTTAGTTTAGGTAAATTTACCAAGGTTATCAAAGATGTTAATATTAGGGGAAGCTGGCTGAAGACTACACAGTAACTCTCTGTGTTCTCTTACATAACATTTTTATATATCAAAATATAACTGCCAAAGAAAAAGAACCAAGAAATATAAAAAATAGAAAATCATTTTTATTAATAAAAAAAAAAAAAAGGTATAACAAGAACTGTCTAGACTAGGATCTTTGGTATTACACAGCTCTGTCGTCAAGTGGAGAAAGGAGCCATAGGGAAAGAAAGAATAGAAGTAGGGAGGAGTAGAAATGAACCACAAAGAAAAGCAGTACACTTCTGGGGGATATGCTTTAAGTGGGTCATCTTATTATTAGAGGCATGTAAATAAATGCCAAGTTAACTTAGCTTGAGTTTTATTTGATAACATTATCTATTCATGTAGAAACAGTCTTTCAAATATGTAGATCAAGTAGCATAGCTGTCTGCTCACATAATAGTTACCTGCTCATAATTTTTTGCAAAAGAAACACTAGATAGAAGCTGGCATAAGCTACTGCCAAGTACTGCAATGCTACGGACCAGAAAACTAGCTTCTAGACAGGAAAGAAAGAGAAGAGACAAGGTTGGCCTCTTCCTAGATAAAATATATAAATCATAAGTACCGAGATGGTATTTTGTTTACACGTGAAAAGGCTGATCTTGAAGTAGTAGTACATAATAAAAGCTGCAAAACTCCTAAAGATGCCAACTTGTCATTGAGATTGCATAGTAAAGGGCTGTTATGCTAGAGAAGGTTTGCCTTGGCTCATGATAACTATTTGTGCTCATCTCTCCCACCTCTGGGTCCAGTGACATCAAGTGGATAGCTTGAAATCACCCACAGTGGGATATTTACACATGAAACGTTACCAGCACACTACTGGTAGTAAGCAACAGAGAAGTCTCATGGAAGATAAAGAAAGTAGGAAATTAGCTTCAAATCAGGGTAAACAAAAAGTACCACTGTTGTTGTTAGGTGCCAGCGAGTCGGCTCTGACTCATAGCAACTCAATGTACAACAGGATGAAACACTGACTGCCCAGTCCTGTGCCAGCCTTACAATCCTTGCTATATCAGAGCCCATCACTGCAGCCACTGTGTCAATCCACCTCGTTGAGGGCCTTTCCCTTCTTTGCTGACCCTCTGCTTTACCAAGCATGATATCCTTCTCCAGGGATTTGTCCCTTCTGAGAAATAAACAAAGTAGGTGAAACGAAGTCTGGCCATTCTCACTTCCAAGGAGCATCCCAGCTCCACTTCTAGGACAGATTTGTTCATTCTTTTGGCAGTCCATGGTACTTTCAGTATTCTCTGTCAACACCACAACTCAAAAGCATCAACTTTTCTTCAGTCTTCCTTGTTCATTGTCTAGCTCTTACATGCATATGAGGCAACTGAAAATACCATGGCTTGGGTTAGGCCCACCTTAGTCTTAAGAGACATCTCTGCCCTTCAGCACTTGAAAGGCATCTTTTGCAGACTTGCCCAGTGCAATACATCATCTGACTGCTTGACTGCTGCTTCCATTGGTGCTAATTGGGGCACCAAGTTAACATGAAATCTTTGATAGCTTCAATCTTTTCTCCATTTATTGTGATGCTGTTTATTGGTCTGGCTGTGAGGATTTTCATTTTATGTTGAGCTGTAATCTGTACTGCAGACTGAAGTCTGTAATCCTCATCAGTAAGTGTTTTAAGTCATCCTCACCTTCAGCAAGCAAAGTCGTGTCGTCTGCATATCACAGGCTGTTAAGTATTCCTCCAATCCTGATGCCACATTCTTCTTTATATAGTCCAGTATCTTGGATTATTTGTTCAGCATACAGATTGAATATGTATGGTGAAAGGATACAACCCTGACACACTCCCTTCCTAATTTTAAACCATGCAGTATCCTCTTGTTCTGTTCGAACGACAGCCTCCTGATCTATGTACAGGTTCCTCACGAGCACGATTAAGTGTTCTGGAATTTCCAATCTTCTTGCTGTTATCCATAATTTGTTATGATCCACACAATCAAATGCTTTTGCATAGTCAATAAAACATAAGTAAACATCTCTCTGGTATTCTTTGCTTTCAGCCAATATCCATCTGACATCAGCAATGATTTCCCTCATTCCATGTCCTCTTCTGAATCCAGCTTGCAATTTTGGAAGTTCTTTATCAATAAACTGCTGCAACTGTTTTTAAATTATCATCAGCAAGATTTTACTTGCATGTGATGTTAATGATATTGTTTGACAATTTCCACATTCTGTGGGATCACCTTTCTTTGGAATGCATACAAATATGGATCTCTTCCAGTCAGTTGGCCAGGTAGAGCTGTCTTCCAAATTTCTGGGCATAGACAAGTAAATGCCTCCAGTGGGGCATCTGTTTGTCGAAACATCTCAATGGGTATTCTGTCAATTCCTGGAGCCCTGTTCTTTGCCAAGTCCTTCAGTGCAGTTTCGACTTCTTCTTTCCATATCACTGGTTCTTGATCATATGCTACATCCTGAAATGAATGAACAGTGACCAATTCTTTTTGGTATAGTGACTATGTGTATTTCTTCCATCTTCTTTGGATGGTTCTGGCATCATTCAATATATTGCCCATAGGATCTTTCAATATTGCAACTCAAGGCTTGAATTTTTCTTCAGTTCCTTCATCTTAAGAAATGCCGTGCATGTTCTTCTCTTTTGGTTTTCTAATTCCAGGTCTTTAAACATTTCACTATAATAACTGACTTTGTCTTCTTGAACTGCTCTTTGAAATCTGTTCAGCTCTTTTATCTTGTCATTTCTTCCATTTGCTTTAGCCACTCTCCATTCATGGACAAGTTTCAGAGTCTCTTCCAAGATCCTTTTTTGTTTTTTCTTGCTTTCTTGTCTTTTTAATGACCTCTTGGTCTCTTCATGGATGATATTCTTGATGTCATCCCACAACTCTTCTGGTTTTCAGTCATTGGTGTTCAATGCATCAAGTTTATTCTTTAGATGGTCTCTAAATTCAGGAGGGATATAATCAAGGTCATATTCTGGCTCTTGTGGACTTGTTCTAATTGTCTTCAGCTTCAACTTTAACTTGCATATGAGCAACTGATGGTCTGTTCTACAGATGGAAAGAGCCAATCTGATTCCTGTGTACTCCATCTGTCAAAATCCCCATGTAGAGCCACTTTTTATGTTGTTGAAAAAAGGTATTTGTAACAAGTAAGTCACTGGGTCTTGCAAAATTCTATCATACAATCTCCAGCATTATTTCTATCACCAAGACCATATTTTCCAACTACCAGTGATTCTTCTCTGTTTCCAACTTTTGCAATCCAATCACCAGTGATAATCAACAAATCTTGAGTGCATATTTGGTCAATTTCATACTGCAGAAATTGGTAAAAAAAAATCTTCAATTTCCCTATCTTTGGCTTTGGTGGCTATGTGTAAATTTGAGCAATAGTATTAACTGGTTTTCCTTACAGGTGTATGGATATTATCCTACCACTGACAACACTGTACTTCAGGATAGATCTTGAAAGATTCTTTGTGATGATGAATGCCACGCCATTCCTCTTCAATTTGTCATTCCCAGCAGAGTAGATCATATGGTTGTCTGATTCAAAATGGCCAAAACCAGTTCATTTAGGCTCATTAATGCCTAAGATATCAATCTTGATGCATTCCATTTCAGTTTTGACAACTTGCAATTTTCCTAGATTCATACTTTGTACATTCCATGTTCCGATTATTATTGGATGTTTGCAGCTATTTCTTCCCATTTTCAGTCGTGCTACATCAGCAAATGGAGGTCCCAAAAGCTTTACTCCATCCACATCATTAAGGCCAGCTCTACTCTGAGGAGGCAGTTCTTTCTCAGTCCTATTTTGAGGGTCTTGACCTGAGGGGCTTGTGTTCTGGCACTATATCGGACAATGTTTCAGGGCTATTCATAAAGTTTTCCAGTATTGTATTAGTTCACTGTTATTCAAGGTTTTCACTGGCTAATTCATTGAGAAGTGGATGGCCCCTTCCTTCTTCCGAGTCTGTCCTAGTCTGGAAGCTCCATTGAAACCTGTCTACCATGGGTGACCCTGCTGGTATCTGAAACACCAGTGGCATAGCTTTCAGCCTCACAGCAACACACAAGCCACCACAGTACGACAAACTGACAGATGAGTGGTGGAAAAGTACGATAGAAAAAACTAAATTATAAGCTGATTGGCCAACAGTTTCTCTTACAACCAGGTAAGGAATCAAAACATCATTAAAGTCTGTTTTCTTTAAAGACCTTCCATTTTTGAAGATAAATGAGAAAGTATAATTAAAATTATTAAGTCTCTGAATGGTGTAATTAGAAAAGATTTTAACTTCCTGAGAATTGAAAATTCATGTCCCATCATTTTGTGTGTCCCCAACACCCTTCTTAATGCCTTCAGCATTTAGAAAGTCAATACCCACCTGCTTGATAGATAGGTATAATTTGCCCCCAGCATTTTAGCTTGGAACACAGTTTTAAGATAAATCTTACTGTGTTATGTTATAATCTTACTGTGCACAGGAACTACATGTATATGCCAAACAACTCAATTTGTAGCTTTAAACAGGGTGCCTGGGAAAGAGGGCTTTTCTGGTACACAGGAAATCAGGACAGTCCCAAGCAAACTGAGATAAAGTCATCACTCTAGCTTCAGATAAATTCAGGAATGAATGTGGCCTTGGTAGCGTAGTGCCTAAGGCATTTGACTGCTAACCAGAAGGCTAGCAATTCAAACCCACCAGCCACTTCTCAAAAGGAAGTTTGGGCAATCTACTTCCATAGTGAGACCACCTCGGAAACCCAAGGAGGGGTCGCTATGAGTCGGGTCTGACTCGGCGCATAAAACAACAACAACAACAAAAGTTACTATGAGATGTTGAAGCTATGTAGAAGACAAACACAAATCTTCTGATGCCGTTACTGGTACTAACAGAGTCTACTTCTGTTGGTTATACACAATTCAAAAAAGCATGGGGTCAAGTATCACTAGTACCACCCACAAGTAGGAGAAAGGGCAGGAAGGGAGAAAAGGTAAAGTTATCAACGCAGACCTCAGGAAAAGATCAGAATGAAATTTTAAAGGAAGAAGGCAGCTGAGATAATAGTAGAGAGAACATGTGATAATGATAGCAACAGTGGCCTCAATAAGGAATAAAGAATCTATGAGAGAATAAGGAACCACCCTGATAGAAGCAAATGTCAATACTGGGAAACAGTGAGAAATAAGGTCAGCAAGGTGAAGTGTTAACAAATCAGACAGAATGTAGATTCTATCCTGTTTAGGAAGGATTTTATTTACTGGAGGATATGAAAAGTTTCTAAATAAATGAAAGTTTCTAAGCGGAAGTGGCAAAGTATAAATAGACTGATAAGGTAAGATAAGGTACATTGCTTGGTTCTACAATCGATGCCAAAGGAAGCAGCAGTCAGGACTTTAGATGACGTGTAGCATTGGGAAAGTCAACTACGAAGGAACTGTATCAAGTGCTGAGGAGCAAGGATATCTCCTTGAGGACTAAGGTGCGCCTGACACAAGCCATGATATTTCCAATCGCCTCGTATGCATGTGAGAGCTGGACAATGAATAAGGAAGACCGAAGAAGAGTTGATGCTTTTGAGTTGTGGTGCTGGTGAAGAATGCTGAAAGTACCGTGGACTGCTAAAAGAACTAACAGATCTATCCTGGAGGAAGTGCAGCCAGGATGCCCCTTGGAAGCAAGAATGGCCAGACTTCATCTCACCTATTTTGGTCATGTTGTCAGAAGGGACCATTCCCTGGAGAAGGATGTCATGCTTGGAAGGGTGGAGGGTCAACAAAAGAGGGGGAGGCCTTCAACGAAATGGATTGACACGGTGGCTGCGATGATGGGCTCAAGTACTGCAGGGATTGTGGGGCTGGCGCAGGATCAGGCAGTGTTTCGTTCTGCTGTGCATGGGGTCACTATGAGTCGGAAACGACCCGATGGCACTTAACAACAACAACAAGGTAAGACAAGTTAAGTGAGTAATAAAATACTGGCCTACAACACTGCAGGTTTCACACTGTGACAGCAGCTTAAGGAGTAGACAGCTCTAAATATTTCTAAGGTTCTACAAAAAAGAAACAAAAAACAAAAACTCACAATCATTGAGTTGGTTCTGACTCACAGCAACTACCACTGTGTTTCCAAGGTTGTAAATCTTTATGGATGTAGGTTGCTTTACCTTCCTCTCACGGAGCAGCTGGTGGGTTTAAACTGCTGACCTGGTTAGCAGCCAAATGCCTTACCCACTATGCCACCAGAGCTCCTTAGGTGAAGTATAAACTAAATAATAAGATACTAATACAACTGGTTACATTGTTCAGAGTCCCAAGGGCAGATCATAAATCCTTCGGTCTTTTCAAAAGCAATGTATTCAAGAATTAAAGTACTATAAAAATCAGTTTATAATCACTTATAAAGCCTATCTACTAAAAAAGGATTAAAAGAAAAACTATAAAATACTTAAAAGACAAGGGCTTTGCCTTTAAGGGATTCATCATTCAGTTGAGAAAGCAAGACTTATGGTGAGGAAGAAAATAAATGGCTGAACAGTGAATATGTAAAAAATAAAGAAACAGATCAACACGACAGTGGCTATTTTCGTTTTCCAGATGAGTCATGGTCATGTGCTTTCCTGAATTGACTCTGAAAATCAATGTATTCATTATTGATCCAATAGTCCATCTCAATAAAGACAGTGCTTTTGGTGCTATAGATGGGAAAAGGGAAAAACTGAGTTGACACACAGCCTGAGTACATGGCCAAGGCTTATCAGGCACTCAAGATTCAGAGCACAAGACATTTCCAAGAAGCTTTTCCTGATATCCTCCTTCCCACACCACCAAATCTGGTTTAGGTGACCTTCTTCTAAGTCCTCACAACCACCTTTTCTGTCCTCCACCAAAGCATTTCCCCACTGAACTGGAAGTGTCTCAGGGCAAGACTCCATTTTTCTCAGCTTTTTATGCCTCTGCCAAGCAGCATCAAGCTTGCATTCAATACCTGCTGAACAAGTTAATTATCGTTAGCTGTAATATTGCAACGCTACCTCATAGATACTTAAAATGATCATGCTCCAAGGGTTAGAAAAGAGCAAAGGCCATCAAACCCAACTCATTGCAACTCTCACATCCTTGTTATAAACCCACTGGCATTCAACCAGCCTCTGCTTAAACACAGCCAGCAAGAGGAAGTCCACTGCCTCCCCAGACATTCCTTTTTCTGGCAGCTGAAACTATGTAGAAGTTCATCCTCAAGCTGGGTCAAGATCTGTCACTGCTATGAAAAGGGCAGAGCTAAGGACAGAGCTCTTTTTTCACCTCACCAGAGAACTCCCTCCAGGCTGATATCCAATTTGCCCTCAATCAGCTCCAAAGGCATAAATCTGTGCTCTGCCCTCAGTGCAGTCAGGTCAGCCATGCTGCTTGGTGGTTAAAGGCATGTGCTGAGGTTAAAGAGATAGCCTTGGAGTCGGGCCCTGAAGCCTGGCTCTGCCCTTGTCAGCTGTGTAACTTAACCTCTATAAACTAGTTTTCTCATTTGTCACATGAAGATAAACTGGTACACTATCTGATAGCATTATTAAGACAATTAATCTGTAAACTATGTTAGTTACGAATCTTGGTTGGAAGTGTCAGAAACACACCTGGAACCAGCTTAGCAAAAAGCGGTATTTTGTGGCTTTTGTGTTAGCTGAACCTCAAGGAAAATGGAACCTAGAAACTCGAACATCATCCAAGCACTCCCTCAGGTGTGTTGCTTCTGTCTCTCTCAACAGTGACTTCACTCTTTAGGACAGGTTTTCTGGAGCTACGGCCACTGGTAAGGGAACGCTGGTGGTGTAGTAGTTAAAGCATTCAGCTACTAACCAAAAAGTTAGCAATTTGAACCACCAGCTGCTCTGCAAGAAAAAGATGTGCTTCCATAAAGATTTAAGTCTTGGAAATCCTATGGGGCAGTTCTATTCTGTCCTAAATGGTCACCATGGGTTGCAATCGACTCAGTGGCAATGGACTTATGGCCACTAGTAGCATTTACTGAAAAAGGATCTGTTGCCTTTGTTCTAATCTGAAAATATCCACAGAAAGACAGTGCTCATGCTTACAGCCTGGGGTGAGTTGTTATGCTTTTTGGGCACACTAGAACCTGACTCTGGGAGAAGATGGAGGAAACCCACTTGTCAAAAGAAGGAGGGTACATTCTTTTAGAAGATGCTGGAAGGACTCCTGGGCAGATAAAATAATTGATATTCTGTGTACGTGTGTGTCATTAAATTATATTTATAAGAACGTCATCCAGTAGCTTTCAGTTTATATTTTACAAACTAGGTATACTACCAAAAATAATTCAGGACAGTAATACAGAGTTCCCAATCTTTTATTTTGCCAGCTTAAAAAAAAAAAAAAAAATTAAGGCCATCTCTACTATTACCATAATTTAACAAAAGAATAAATTTACACCAAAGAAGTAGGAAGGGCGGGCATAATCTTAGAATAAAGGACAATCCTTTGAATGAAATAAATTTAACTTCATGAAAAAGCAGCATTCTTCCCAATTTTCTCATTTTGGCTAAAACAAACAAAAAACTCCACTGCCATTAAATTGATTCCAATTCACAGTGACCCTACAGGACAGAGTAGAATTGCCCCATAGTTGTTTCCAAAGCTATAATCTTTACGAGAACAGATTGACAGTACCCTTTTCCCACCATTTTGACCAAGGACTGGTAAAAACTTCATCCAGATCTGATGCCAGGACCTTGTTGAAATTGGGGAACCATTGTTTCAATTACCACCTACGAAGTTCTAACCATCCCTAAATTTAGCATTGAGTATAACAACTCAGGTCACCTTCTTCTCCCTTACCCACACTCAGCTTCTAGCTTACACCAGCCTTTGCTGTGAACCAGGTACATAAGCCTCCAATACTCTCCTGCTTAGTACAGCCTAATTACCCAGGAGGCATTCACACGCACAGTGAACTGATTACCAATCCAAGAGCTATCAAAAATAGACACGAGAATGGTCTGGCATTATTTGTTCTCAAAAAATGTATTCTGGAACACACATATACCCTTTAAAATTTACACTCTCCCTACTTTCAAAAAGCATTGGGGCAATACAATCATTAAAGGACAAGACTTGTACAATGATAGGAAGATGGAGCTCTGGTAGCTTAGTGCCTAAGGCACTTGATTGCTAACCAGAAGGCTGGCAGTTCAAACGCATCAGCCACTCCTCGGAAGGAAAATGGGGCAATCTACTTCCGTAGTGATACTGCCTTGGAAACCCAAGGTGGGGTCGCTATGAGTCAGGTCTGACTCGACAGCAAGTAACAGCAAATAACAAGGAAGATGGACAGAAAACTTTGGCACAGGCTAGGTGCTTTGACAAAAACCAGTTGCTATCAAGTCAGTTTTGACTCAAGGTGACTTCATATGTGTCAGAGTAGTACTGTGCTTGATAGACTTTTCAATGACTGATTTTTTCAGAAGCAGATGGCCAGGCTTTCCTTCCAACGTACCTGTGGGTAGATATGAACTTTCAACTTTCTGACTAAAGCCCAGCACATTAACTGCTTACACTACCCAAGGAAGAATACTGTATTTCAATTCCAGGCTCTGATATAATTCTTTTGAGAAGTGTGGCTCTAAGAAGAGCAGAGATACAGGGTACAAAATAACAGTGTTCCTCTTGCTACTGAATCTGGGTATTGGGTGGGGTGTGTGTGCATGTGGCTATGTTAACAGTTTAAGCAAGTAGTTTGAGAGGTCCTTTTTTAATAATAATAAACATCATGGCATCTATCATGCTTCAGACACTATGCTAGACACTGGGACCATAAAGTTAAATAGATAAAATTTATATCTCAAGGCATGTTATGAACCAGGGAAGTTGAAAACTAATAACATAAACTACAACCTAAATTAAATCACTAGTCATTGTCTTCATATAACAAAAGATGAAAATTAGTTTTAATTTAGCCATGTTAAGTCCCAATTGAGTACATGGTAACTACACACAAATACAACACCACCACACAAATAAACAATTGACAGGTGTTCTAATTTTCACCTCCTTATTGAATTAACAGTCCAAAGTCTGGGCAACTGAATTAGGATATCCTTGAGCCCAAGGTATTATGCCAAAACGTAACATGCAATACTGTATTCCTGAACAATTACTTCTTGTCCTGTGTTCCTATGTAAAGACATAGGTGACCTGTTCAACTTTCCTCTTGGTTTCTGACTGTGATGAAGGAAAGAACTGTATTATTCAAGTCCTCTTAATAAAAGCTCTAGCCTAGCCTAGGTCTTTGGGAGCTCTGGTAGCATAGTGGCTAAGACACTTGCCTGCTAACCAGATGGCTGGCGGTTCAAACCCACCAGCCACTCCTCGGAAGGAAGGTTGGGCAATCCTACTTCCGTAGTGATACTGCCTCGGAAACCCAAGGAGGGGTCGCTATGAGTCGGGGCCGACTCGCTATGAGTCGGGGCCGACTCGACGGCACATAACAACAACAACAACAACAACAAGCCTAGGTCTTTAGATCACCAATGCCTCCGATACTTTCCATATGCCTTCCACATTTCATGGGTATAATAGTAAGCTGCCCACCCAAAGAAAGAGCAACAGAGAAGAGGCTCTAATAGCAGTCAGATGAGACATGAAAAGTGGAAGCAGGGAAAAGAGATTACAACAGAGTGGCCAGACAACAAAACACAACCAGGAAGAACGTGTGGACTAGGATTAGAAGGTAAGAACAGAAGGGGTGCTCAGAAAGGAGAGCAAAAGACATGATAACTTAGGACTAGTGAAATGTTCTGCAAGGAATAAAGTGAAAACACTGGGTGACAGAACAATCGTGTATGTATACGTAGATTTTAGCTGTGATGTGTAATTCAATGCAAGAAAAATTAATACAGGTCAGAGAATTGCTTAATGGGCAGCTAAAAAAAGATAAGAGATTTAGCTGCTATTTCTAGGACAAGTAAAGCAATTATGGTCAGCAACTGGGTTTAAAATCTTCCCCAGAAAATTACGACTTTTTAGCAATTCCACAGAAGGGACAGCCCTTCAGTGGAATAGTTCTTTAAGCTAATTAATATTTAGTAACACTATTTATAAGCATATCTTAAATATTAAAGCTAATTTTCAAAAAACTCAAGCACTATCGTTTGTAGCTAAAATCATGTTGTTTATTAGTGTCAAATCATATTATGGGGGGGGGGGGAATCAAAGCCTAAGAAGCCAGCCTGTTCAGACAAAGTAAAGGGAGCCAAAGTTCAATAGCTCACGAGCAATCATTCAAGATGAGCACTGTTTCCCTTAATTGTCTTTAAATGCCTGGAGTAACTAAGATGGAAACAGGCCACATAGGATACAAGGGTTACCGTTAAATTCTATTGCCACTCTGAGCAGAAGTACAAAAGGTTAATGGGTACACACTGTTTGAGTGAAAAGTACTGACAAAATCAAGGGAAAATATTTATAACTAACTCCCATAATAGAGTTAAGATATTTTTAAGAGTTAGTATCTACAATATGGAACCACTGTTTAATGCTTTTAATGTGTTTGTCCCTACACTTAAAAATTTAAAACACAAATTTTAAAATTTCCAAATATTTTCAATTACTACCTACAAAGTTCTAACCATTCCTAAATTTAGCATTGAGTAGTAACTCTGAATTTTAAATGTTAACAGCAGCCTTAAGATGGTATATGATTATATTTCAGGTTTAAAACAATTTTTTCTAAGTATCTGGATACTTTCCCCCAATGATCATATTAAAAAATTGAGTTTCCCTAATTGTTATACAAGGAACTATATTCTGTATGTCCTAAAACTGAACTTCTGTCTACCACCAATCATTATCTCTACCGCTAAGACAAATTTTGTTCTAAAGCAGTCATTCTCAACCAGGAATTTTGCCCCCTAGAGGACATTTGGCAATGCCTGGAGACATTTCTGGTTGCTATACCTGGCAGAAGGAAGGTGCATTTAGCTGGTAGAGTCAGACA
Source organism: Orycteropus afer afer (assembly GCF_000298275.1). Classification (NCBI taxonomy): domain Eukaryota; kingdom Metazoa; phylum Chordata; class Mammalia; order Tubulidentata; family Orycteropodidae; genus Orycteropus; species Orycteropus afer. The sequence continues at coordinate 4,516,500 of NW_006921843.1, read as the reverse complement.
TGCTGTTTAACATCCTACAATGTACAGGACAATTCCCCTACTCCAACAAAGAATTATCTGGCCCAACATGCCAACAGTGCCATTGCTGGGGAAAACCCTGTTCTAAACTGAAACAAGTAAATTTGCAAATACAGCTGACAACTTTAGAAAATGACTGCCAAATGAATAATTCAAAGTTCACCAAGCTTTGCTAGTGATATAGAAAGACATAATAAAGACTGCTTTTCATACTGTTAAAATGCATTAAAATGATGACTATTAGTCATTAATGCATGAAGTTGTAGAAGACAGACATGAAGGACAAAGTACTTCCACTACCTAAGCAATTAAAGATATGCTTCCTTTAAAATAAAACATGTCAAGAGGCCAAAAAAAAAAAAAAAAAGTCATTAAAAAGCAGTTATATTACTGACAATTTTCTGTAATGCTTTAAACATTCATGGATAAACACTAAGTCACTTATTTTTTGTTGCTGTTTAGTTCTAAGCAACGTTTTCTTCTATTTTCCCCCAGTCATTTGACTTTTAACTGGAGAAAGCTGAAAACAAATAGAGGAGGAAAGTTAACCATATGTTCTAGTAAGTAGAACAATCTTAGACAAAACACATTCCTAAAGTATCTGGAAGAAGGCTAACTAATGTTTACCTGGCAAAAGGACTGGCTCCAGTTTTTTAATCTTCGGTTCCGAATTAACCTTTTCATCAGTCTGAAATAAATTAGTAAAATAAATAAAAATCAAATTTTTCCTTTTCAGATATTAAGGCAAAATTTTTGTTAAGTGCTCACACAAGCGACATACTCATCCCCCCCCTTTTAAATTCTTTCACATTTACTGATCTCTTTTTAAGTCCTGCTCATTTACCTGGGAGTCTGACAATAAAAATATAAAAACTGCCTGTGCCGATTCCAGATGTTCACATTTTTGTACAGGTAACCTCTACCAAGTGGCCACAAGGCACTGCTAATGGGCTGCAATCACGCTGGCAGTCACACTGTGGACTGTCGCCAGGCGGGGAGCTAAACCCAGCTACAAACGTTCTCCTGAAACTCGTCACAATGCACAACTACGGACGACAAGGACTTCAGGCAGCGAACAGCTAAGACAGAGTTTTACAAGTTTCCACCGCGCCAACTTCGGCTCCTAGGAGGGAGCATTTCTCCGGGCCGGGGCTCGGACGCTCGCGCGGCTGGGGGGTGGGGAGACAGGCGCAGCCTCTGGGCTTTCTCCCAGGGGTGCCAAATAGGCACTCGCCCGGCGGCTCCCCGGAAGCGCCAAAGAAAAGGGCGCACACAGGGAAAAGGTTGTTTACCTGGGGCGGCGGCAGGAGGTAGGACCTGAAGGTAGGTCTGGGCGGCTTGAGGGAGAACATGGTGCCACCGATTTTTCGCCCCGGCCCCAACGCAGCCCGGGACTTGCCGCGGGACAGCGGCAGCGCTGACGCCTCCAGATGCCTCTCGGTTTAGAGCTCCCTGTGCGGCCGCTAAGGCCCCGTCTGCGCCCGGGCTGGCCAGGGCGGTCTGACGGGCGGGGACACGGCGGAGCGCCCGCCCTAACGGGGAGGAGCCGGAACAAAACCAAACCGACGCGAGCGCCGGGGCCCATCCCCGGATGGGGCCCGGCGCCCCGCCCCGAGAGACGGCGAGCGCAGGACCAAAGGCAGGACGCTGCCGACCTTTAGGCCGCTCAGGCGCTGGAACGCAAGACTTGAGCCGTGCGCTCGTTACAGAGACCTAAGTGAGGGAAGCGGGAGAACCAGAGCGCGGTGGCCATCTTGAGAGCGCGGCCTGGGGAGGGCGCTCCTACGGCGGCCCGCGGGAGTCAAAGCGGCCCACAGAGACCTACGGCGGCCCGCAGGGGACAGGGGGACCGCGGAAGGCAGCGAGCGAAGCACCGTGTTACAGAGCATTTTCTGTCGCTACTGCTCAGCATACTCTCCTTTCCTGGGACAGTTACCTTGGCTGCCGTTCGTTAGACAACTGGCTCCGGCAATCAGTGTTTTTTCAAGTCTTGGGAAGGAGTTCAGGTGGATGTAAACGGCCTATGATGTACCTGACAGCCAGTCACACCTTGCGCACGGTGTTGAGGCACCGTTGTGGGAGTGGTGGCCACTGTAGCCACGAGTGACCAGGATCAAACTCTCAGCGCGATTTCATATGAAACCTCTCCCTCTAATGGTCCACACTTGGGGAAGATTTTTATCCATCACCTCATCTGCTGTCATTGTGTAGAACTTTGAGACAGGGATGTCTTCTACTTGCTGAACTTATTGCTGGCCACTGGCTGCTGAGACTTGTGTGGTCTGTGGTCGTGGGGATTATGGACATTGGCAGGTAACACAAATTCTTCACTTTTAGTTAATAAATTTCTACTCTCCTTATTAAACATTGATGTGTAAAAAAGATTGTTGCTTGCCTTTTCTTGCCCATCCTAGCCACTATGCTACCAGAGCTCCCCACATGTAAAATTACTGGTAAATAATATTGCAAATAAAAGATCAAATCTGCAGCGAGATTAAGTCCCTGCTGGTGTGGAGCACTTCAACAGGCTATCCAAAAAAAAAAAAAAATCACACTCACAGCAGACGAGTCCATTCGGACTCATAATGACCCCTCCTTGGCTTTCCAAGGAGGTATCCCCAAGGAAGTAGATTGCTCAGTCGTCTGACCTTCCTAGGAGTTTGAACCACCAGGCTTCTAGTTAGCAGTCAAATGCCTTAGGCACTAGGCCACCAAAGCTCCTTAGGCTATAAATCGCCAGGCTGTAAACCAAATAATTTGCCTATTAATTGAATAGAAAAGCTAGTTTCAACCTATCAAGCATAGAGAATTTCTTAACTCTTCGCCGTATTTCTGAACCAGATCAGCCTTTGGTAGAAAGGGGCTAGAAATGTTACCTTTTGGGGATTCTCTTAGTTGAGACTAAAGCCCCAATTTAGCATTTTATTATTTATTATTCACAGGGAACCTCCATTGTAGGCATACGAATCACAGTCATACTAACAAGTGCTGCTAATGGGAATATTTTTTAAAAAGATTTAAGAGAATTGCCCTTTTTCTGGAAATAATTTATCCTGGATTCAAAATCTTACTGATCTTTCTGGTTAACCTGTTTGAGTAACACATGACTCCTCTTGCTCAGGAAACAAATTGTTAGAAAACACTTTTGTGCAGAAGCATTTTTTGCTTTTGTGAATATTCTGTGACTCCCTACATTAAATGGATTTTTTCCACAAAAACTCTTCAAGCAATAAGGTTTTCTTTATACTGAAATTAATTATTTTGTGATTTAGTTTCTGCTGTACAACTTTTCTTAGGATGTATAACTCTGTAATATGTGACTATATAATTGAAAATCAGAAAAACTCTGATTTCCAGATTTGTTATCAACCTAACACTAAATTTCATATATCTAGTCTTATACCTCTGGTAGCATAGTGGCTAAAGCACTTGCCTGCTAACCAGACGGCTGGCGGTTCAAACCCACCAGCCACTCCTCGGAAGGAAGGTTGGGCAATCCTACTTCCGTAGTGATACTGCCTCGGAAACCCAAGGAGGGGTCACTATGAGTCGGGGTCGACTCGACGGCACATAACAACAACAACAACAACATACCTTCTTCCCAGATTCTAGTCTCCTGACTACTCTGTATGTTTGTCATAGTTAATCACCTCCCCTTTGTGGTTCTAATGTCATTATTTTATCCTGATTCTCCTATTTTTATGACCGCCCCTTTGCTTCCATTACTAGTTCTTCTAGCATGGGAGATATTTCGTAAGGATCTCCTCTTTCCTGTCAAGAGAAGGAAAAAGCTAACCTTGAATACAGATATCATCAGCTATTTTACATATTCATTTAGTTACTCATTCAATCAGTTAACAAATTTCTCTTGAATGCTTACTTTGTGCAAGCACTATTCAGGAAACTAGAAATTAAACAGAGTGAGATGCTACTTACGTGTAGTTTTCATTCTGGATAGAAAGATATTTAATAACATACAAAATGCCAGGTGCTGACAAGTATGATGAAGAAAGAGAAAATATGGAAGAGGTTTGACAGTTCCATTTTTTAATTTGTGAGTATGTGGTCAGAGACTTCTGATAAGGTGACATTTGAGCAGAAATCATGGAGAGTGAGAGAGCAAGCTGTGTAATCAGGAAGAAGAGCATTTTGGGCAGAGGGGATATACTGTGCACATGGCCTGAGGTGAGAACCTGTGTAGTGTATTTGAAGCCAGTGTGGCTGAAGCACTAGTTGGAGGGAAGGAGTAGCTATCATAATAGTTTAGATAAAAGAAGGTGATGGTGGCAGCAATGAAAGAGGTTAGAAGTGGTTATACATAATGTCTCCAAAACTATGCTGTTGCCTGAGCTTAATGGTCTTTTAAGATTACTATTTAAGTTTAAAAAAAATAAAAAACTTCTTGAGGGGGAAAAGAGGGCAGCAGCAGTAGAACAGTTTTCAATCCCCACATAGAAACAAAATTTCAGTTTAGAGAGAAGCTTAGGGGGCAATAAGTTTATGATAATGGTAGTAGAATAATTTGGAAAAGGATAGCAAGAACAGTTACATAACTTGAAAAATGTAAGCAATGTCACTGGGTTTTACATGTGGAATTTGTTGAAATGGTGTATTCTTTGCTATGTATATTCTCTCTCAGGCTCATGCACACACACACACACACACACACACAAAGCATACAAAAAAAAAAAAAAAAGCAATTAATAGCAAAATCCAACCCCCAAGTACAACTTTTAAAATAAATCTAAGTGAAATGGTGGCCCAGTGATCTCCAAAATGAAAGCCAGTAGGAACAAACTCATAGCAGTCACAAGACCTTTGTGATATCAGCAAAAAGAATCAAAGATACGTGGAGAACTCCAAAATAGCCTAAAGGTATTCACTGGAAGACTAAGCTGATCAAGTTGAGAATAGCGGCTGAAATTTAAGAAGGAATTCTTGCCTTCTCTAAGATTATAGAGCACAAGGGACTTATTGTAAGGTTGAAGGAGCTGGAGCAATATAGCTGTAAGAACGCTTGAAACTGTCTTACCAGGGTTTCATTCAGGAAACTGCCCCACACCAAGGACAAATTGTTGAGCATAGAAACAAAATGGAGCAGAATAGAGACCGGGGAAAGAAAAGGTCAGGATGAAAGTGGAGGACCAGAAAATCTCGAAAAGCAAGTTAACATCTTTTAATACCACACAGTAAGAACGGAGTGGGGCACCTTGGCACTTGTTATGCCAGATATACATCATTAATGCACAAAATAGATTTTTTTCACTATTGCTGTGAATGTGGAATGTCTAATAACAAGTTAGGAGCTCTGGTAGCATAGTGCCTAAGGCACTTGACTGCT
>NW_006921843.1:4501065-4510206 GCF_000298275.1 Orycteropus afer afer | reverse complement strand
TCTTCCACATAGTTACCTCTTCCCTGTGTCCATCCCTCCATGCACTCCTGCCCCCTGAGCTGTGTTCCTGTGCATACACAGCCCTTCTATTGTCCCATGATTGTTCTCCCCAAGGAGTGTATCTACCTCAGGTAAATGTTCACCTCATATGCCTGACTTTTGTTTGGCTGGAAGCCACATGTGTGGGTTCAATTCCAGACCTGAAGGGCAGCTAGGGGCCATAGTCTCAGTGGTTCTACCAGGCTCTATCAGACCAGCAAACATGGTCCCCCCCCTTTTTTCCCCCCAAATAATTCTGAAGTTTGTTCCACATTATTTTCCCACTCTGTCCAGGATCTCCTACATAGATTCCCCCTCCAAGTGGTTGACAGTGGTCTTATCCTGGCTCTCACTTCTTTAGGATATATACCTAGTAATGGAATGGCTGGGTCAAATGGTATTTCTAATTCCAACTTTTTAAGCCAGTCACCATCTAGGTTCTTCTGGTCTCATAGTAGTATAGGCTGAGGATCACATGGTGTAGCAGTTGCTTGGACTAATTGTTTCCATGAATCTTTGGTTTTCTTCATTCTTCTTCGCTCTGGATGAGGAGAGACCCATCGTTGCATCTAGATGGCTGCTTGCAAGCTTTAAAGATCACAGTAGCTACTCACCAAAGTAGGAAGTGGAACAATGTTTCGTGTAGTATGTTATGCCAATTGAGCTTGATGTCTCCTGTGACTATGGTCCTGAGCCCACAGGTTCAACTACTTGCTCCCTCTGGGTAGAGAAGTCACTACAACCTTGTCCCTTGTCAGCTCTACTATATACCTGGGAATTCTTACAGAGCATACAAATATATTTGTAGAAACATTGTCTGCCAACCCTGTCCATGGTCTTGGGCACATTCCCCATTGCATAGACATGCCTAATAGTTCAGCCTGCCCACCCACTTATCCACCCGTATACCCATGTTTGCTTTCACTGACAACACATATGTGCAAAATGGTTCATTTTTGTTGTCTGTACCTCCCAGGTACCTCTCTATGCCTTCCTCTTCCTCAATGCCATCATGTTGATCACTCATATTTGGTACATTGCCCTTCTCTTCACCCAAATCAAAATTTGTCTGTACCTGTCAAACAGTGTTCCCTCCCCTCCCTTCCCCTCCCACCCTTGGTAACCAACAAAGAAAATTTCCTTCCATATATAAACTTTCCTTGACTTTCACAATAAAGGACTAATATAATATTTGTCCTGTGATTGACTTATTTCACTCAGCATAATGTCCTCCAAGTTCATCCACGTTATGCAGTGTTTTGCAGATTCTACGTTATTCTTTAGGGTTGCATAGTATTCCATTGTGTGTATATACCATAGTTTAGTTACCCATTCTTCAGTTGATGGACACCTAGGTTGTTTTCATCTTTTGGCTATTGTAAATAGTGCTGCAATGAACATGGGTGTGCATATGTCTGTTTTTATCCTGGCTCTCTCTTCTTTAGGATACATACCTAGTAATGGAATGGCTGGGTCAAATGGTATTTCTAATTCCAACTTTTGAAGGAATTGCCATACTGCTTTCCACAGTGGTTGTACCATTTTACAGTCCTACCAGCAGTGTTTGAGAGTCCCAATCTCTCCACATCCTCACCAGCATTTTTTAATTTTGTGTCTTGTTGAACTTTGCTAGTATTGCTGGGGCAAAATGGTATCTCATTGTTTTGATTTACATCTCTCTGATGGCTAATGATCATGAGCATTTCTTCATGTATTTGCTGGTTGCTTGAATATCCTCTTTGGTGAAGTGTCTATTCATGTCTTCTGCCAATTTTTTAATTGAATTGTTTGTCTTTCAGTTGTTGAGATGTTGGGGTTTTCTATAAATTCTAGAGATAAGTCCCAACAAGGAATAGTTTTATTTTTTAAAATAAATATTATCATTCATTACATTTCAAATTCCCAGCACCCATGCAATGGAATCTTAGTCCTCATTGATAAATTCAGCCCATTTTAGGGATTCTAATTTGATTATCAAAATCTCAGTCTCATTTTTAGGAAAAAGATTCAATCATAGGGTGTTATTATCTCTGATCTCTTCCACATAATTGCAGTGAGCTGTTGTTGAGGAACAGGCCATGATCTCTTCCTTTCTTATTCTCTCTCCTCCCTTGCCAGCTTATGGCACCATGATGGCCTCTACCTCAGATGCGAATGGGAGTGACCATCTCCTTTTTCTGTGATCATCTCCTCTTCCTGTCTGACACAGCTCCCGAGCCTATTGAGACAGGCAGGGAATCTAGCTACCTAGGTCAGACAGACCCCTGACTCAATATCCTTGAAATTTTAGCCTACATGTAGATCACCACATAATTCTAGCTGCTGGTGTCAGAAAACTGATTAGTTAGCAAGCCAGGGGCTTGAGTGAGATAAAGAGGCCACAAATTAAAAGCCCTGAGCTTGATTAGTTATACAATGTTGATAAACATCCGGATTGTTTTTGTAAAACTCTCATTAGGTGTCCAGCAGGTGCAGAGCATGTACAGTAAAGGTTAACAGGACTGACAAAGTGACTTTCCACCAGAGGCAGGCGAGAATAAGAATCTCTCACTGGGGCTCAAAGTGAGGTACAGAGACATCATGCATGTGTAACTTGAACCTCAGAACCCCACTCATTTCGTGAATAAAGGTGATGCCTCTCTTCTAAGACCCGTTATAAACCTTACTCAAACTAAAAACTCACCTACGTGAGGATAGAGAAAGGAAGAGATCATGGCCTGTTCCTCAACAACAGCTCACTGCAATTATGTGGAAGAGATCAGAGATAATAACACCCTATGACTGAATCTTTTTCCTCAAAATGAACATAAGATTTTTATAACCATCAAGTCAATTCTGACTCCTAGTGACCCCCATTGAGTTTCCAAGGCGGTAAATCTTTACAGAAGTAGATTGCCCATTTTTCCTTCTGTAGAGTGGCTGGTGGGCTTGAACTGCCAACCTTCTGGTTAGCAGTCAAATGCCTTAGACACCGTGCTACGAGAGCTCCTTGAGTTTGGTTTGTAAACCTTAGGAATCCCTTTATTTGGGGAGAGACTGGAGGCTAGCATAGGCAAAAGCCCCTCTTGTCTCTCCCTCGCAAACCCCTCCCCTCTCCTCTCTTTAATAAACTTTGGTTCATGTAGACATTTTGCCTCTCCTGTTCAATTTTTCTGTCAGTAGAAGGCAAAGCCTCCTGCTCAGGGTCCCAGCACCCACGTAACACTATCATCACCAATTCCTGGGTACTTTACCCAATGATTCTTTCTGGGTATGAGGTGCTTCACTGGTTTAACAGCTGTCAGTAATTGTAGAGTAATTCTAGGCAAGAGGATGGTCCTTTATGTGTTCAAGAGACCCCCTAAGACCTTATATGAGATGTTCTTGCAGGGTGGAGAGTCTCAGGGTCCAACTCTAACCTCTGAGAATGTTGATCACCTCTACTCGGAAATGACCCCTTTCTGCCCTTCCCTGGCTCTTTTTGTAGACAAGAGTGGTTGAGAGGATCATCTTGTGGGTTCCAAGGGAGGTTTTCTCTCTGCACCCCTGAATGGGGGTGCCTAGTACTATGGTGGGTGTTTTGTTTGAAGGAACAATTCAAAGCCCAACACCTTGTATCCTCTGCCATGTGCTTTTGACAATTCCTGCCTTGAACATGCATCCTTTGGGTTTTAGCTACAGCTTTGCACAATTACCTAGCTGGAGGTACAATTAACTTATATTTATTGTTGACTATACAACAACAGGAAAGTACATATTGATTACTTTATTTTTATACAGTAACAAAACTCTTGGTCACTCTAAATTATTAGGGTATGATATTTGATATCACTGTGTACTTTTTTTCATCATGTAGTTTTCAAACAATAAATATTCAATGAGTTTCTAATAGAGGATTAAATAGTTGTTTTATCCAAACCAGGGGTAAGCAAACTAAACTACTATTCCTTTGAGTGAGATCTAAGAAATAGGATATTTATGGCTCCTTTCCAAGTCTTCTTGCACCTCATAATTTTCTTTTTCTCCTTCTCCTCCCTCCTTTTTCCTCTACATTTGTTTTCTCTTTAATTTCTCTTTCTTGTATAGTTGCTTATTCCTTAAATGACCTATTGGTGGTAGCACCCAATGGTATTTCTTGGCTACTCAAAGGATACAAATAAAGAGATTATAGAATCGATGTATTGATTTATCTCGATTGGAGTATTGTCACTTTCATTTGATCCTGTTCCAACTAAAACATTAAGTTTACTAACATATGCTAACAAAACATTACTTTAAGTTTAGGGCATTACATTTTACATTAATAATATATCCAAATTACCAAAACTTTTTAATGAAAATATTTCCAGAGACTTAAGTTGTTTAAATGGCCAAAATAGACTTACTACAGTTTTGTTTTAAAAATCAAAGAAGCAAAGCACATTAGCATTCAGTTTCTGTGGACATTTTCGCTTGCTTAACCTTTTGTCCTTCTGTTGTAATTCCACATACAACTACTAAGTTACTTGCACTGCTGGCATGTCCAGATCTGTCTAATTTACCCTGAATGGGTTTAGCAATCCTAGGATGGCCATGCAAACTTTTTGACCTTATACATGGGAATCCGAAACCTTGGTCTGGATTCACACACAGTAAATGTTCCTTTTCAGTTTTGTCAGTGACAGCTAGGGATAAATGAGAGATTTGAGGGACTCTTCCAGAAACATAATTTTCATCTTCAGTATATGTAAACTGCTGTTTCTGCTCGGCTTGCACTGCAGCTTCAGAAACAATGTGAGGAATGTCTGTACTACGAGATCGTGTAATCTTTTGAACTTGGCATTTCCATTCTGTTGTCCATTGTTGTACTGTGGAGGGGCCTACTTGACCCAACACTGAGCTGCATTCTGAACTCCTGTTGTTGACTCCACTGACCAATCTTCCATGAGAATATACAAAGCTTCTGGATTTCATTGTCTTATAAGTATTGAAAGTTTCATCAGGGTAACAACGGGCAATTTTTCTTTCTTCTAAGGGACAGGTGACAGTGCCTTCCACCTTTGTCGTTTCCACTGTTAGCTGAGTGTTTTGAAAATCTGATTTGCTCTGTCCATGCATGACATCTGTTTGATTCAAATTTGGTGAAATAGTTTCTTCTCTTTTAGAGTCTGCCTGTTTTTCATCATCATTGGTTAAAATTCCAATATCTGGACCTAATTTTGGCTCTGACAGGTTCTTTAAATTGTCTGATGTAAGTCTACTACAGTCTGGTGTTGGGCTTGTGCTAGATAAAAGGCGAAGGCTACCCTGATGCTCGGGTACTAGATGTGTTTTTGCATCTTTCTCTTCCTTCACACGGAACGAGCAGGCTTTTTTCCTTAATCCTATCCCTGGTGACATGGAGAGAGAAGAATCCTCATACAATAACTCTTCTCCATTAAAATGGTATCTGTACATGCTGTAGCCATCAGCACTGTTGATACTGCTTTGCCTTAGAAGATAAGTTGCATCACATTCAGAAGAAGCTCGTGACCGTGTCTGTATCAGATCAGACTTGTCAATTCCTTCAAGATTTTCAAGAGCATTCACCATTCTGCTAGATAATTCTTCTAGTTGAGAAAGTCGAAGGTCAACGGTCTGTAGAGAAGCTTTCATAAAGTTTTCTCTTTCATTGATTTCTTCCAGCCTCATTGACATATTTTCAACTCTGGTGAATACAAAGGGATAGATTATTAAAGTGAGATTAACTATGTACTAAAAATAAAACACAATGTAATTGCTACATGAATTTTCAGTCTTTTGAGAATCATGACCTTGAGTATATTTTCCAACTTTACATACTTCTCATATGACCACTAAATATTATTATAAGGGACATCAGAAAATAATTCAATTAATGCTTAATGGGTATAGTGCTTGCTGTTTACCAGCCATTGTTCTAAGTACCTTATGGGGTCATTAACAAGCACTTAATGAGGTATTGTTCTAGGCTTATTGATTCCTCACAATATCCCTAGAAGTTTGGTATTATTGCTATCATCCTTATTTTACAGGCAGAGGAAAATTAAATCAAGAAGAGTGTAATTTGCCCAAGGTCACACAGCTACAAAGCAGTGGAGCTGGGATGTGAACACACACAGTATAGCTCCAGCATTTGCTTGTGGCTTTGTCTCTTAACCACCTCTAATAAAAAAGAAAAACATCAGCATTTAGTTTTTTGAGTTCTGACTGTCACTATCAGCAATAAATGGTTATGATGACAAATTAAAATCCTTATTGGAAGTTCAGGGGATTCAGAAAATGAATTGTTAATAATGAAGTTCAGTTAACTGGATGATTTACTTAAGGGACAATGCCAAAGCACACTGCTGGCAAGTAGATTCTGACTCGTAGGGATGTTATAGGCCAGAGTAGAACTGCCCCATATGGTTTCAAAGGCTGTAAATATTTGTGAAAGCAAACTTCCACATCTTTCTCCTGTGGAGCAGCTAGTGAGTTCAAATTGCTGACCTTTTGGTTAGCAGCCGAGTGTTTTAAACTTTGGACCACCAGGGCACCTCTAAGGGATAATAGATCATTTTATTGTCTGAAGAATATCAGTAATATTAAATTATTCATTATATGTAATAAGTTATCATTACCTTAATAAGGTAATTGTAGCAGATTATAAATATCTGTTGTCAGACCTTTTTTCTTCTTTAACTTCTAAAAGATTAGGCAAGAGCCTACAAAACCACAATGTTGCTTACACAAAATCTGTTGGTATAGACCATGTTTTATATTTCAAGAGAATGTCCCATATGAATTCTTTCAACTTGTCCATGAAATTTAACTCTAAGAGGTAGTGAGGTATGCCCAGGACCTAGGACTGCCTTTCAAAAGTTAAGTTTGTCTAGGGTTGGGGGTGGGAGCTCTGGTAGCATAGTGCCTAAGGCACTTGACTGCTAATCAGAAGGCTGGCAGTTCAAACCCACCAGCCACTCCTCAGAAGAAAGGTTGGGCAATCTACTTCTGTGATACCGCCTCGGAAACCCAAGGAGGGGTCACTATGAGTTGGGTCCGACTAGACGGCACATAATAACAACTACAATAATGATGCTAGAAGCTATGCCTCTGATATTTCAAATACCAACAGGGTGTCCACCCATGGTGGACAGGGTTCAACAGAGCTTCCAGACTAAGACAGACTGGGAAGAAAGGCCTGGTGATCTAAAATTAGCCAGTGAAAACCCTTTGGATCACAACAGAACATTGTTTGATATAATGCTGAAAGATGAACTCTCTAGGCTGGAAGGCATTCAAAATATACAGTGGCCACAACAATGGATTCAAGCATATCAGCGACTGTGAAAATTGTGCAGATTGGGTAACTGGTTCATTCTGTTGTGCGTAGGATCACCATGAGTTGGACCAATTCGATGGCAATTAACAACTCACTTGACTTGCATTGCAATCTGTTTCTACTCGGTTTTATCAGTCTTTGCTAGCCTCTCTACATATCCTTATACATTTCCTCACTTGTTCTTTCTTTCCTTTTATCTACATCATGATGATGTTGCCCCCTTTTTTTGCCTCCTGGTGCTTTTCTCTGTGATGCTGACTCCTCTGCACTGCCCTGGCTGATTATATCGCCTGTACTGTACCCCCCTGCTGCTGCTTCTGTTGCTGCTTCTGTTGCTGCCTTACTCCTCATTCACTTTTGCTAATTCTGTGCTTGTTAGCCACATTGACAGCTATGTTCTTATGTGTGGGAGGGTTCTTGGTTTCTATTCTTAAACAACTCTTTTTATGGGGAGAGGACTATTTATATGCCCCTTAGGAAACCACATCCTCTGAGCAGGAAGGGTCTGGCTTCCTGGAAGTTTGCCACCAAGAGGACCAATTCTCCATGTATAAAAAATCCTGGTTTCCCTCTTTTAAAGCATCCCATACTACAAATTCAGAGTTGAGTCTCTTCTGGAATTTCAGGGCCCCACAGAAGAGTTTTTCACTATTAGGTTTGCATTACTTCTGAGTAAGGTTAAGATTTGATTTTCTCTCTGTTAAATGTGGGAACTCCAGTGGTGTAGTGCCTAAGGCATTTGACTGCTAACCAGTAGGCTAGCAGTTCAAACCTACGAGGTGCTCCTTGGAAGGAAGGTTGGGCAATCTATTTCCATAGTGATACGGCCTCAGAAACCCAAGGAGGGGTCACTATGAGTCGGAAATGGCAGTGAGGTGTTTTTTTTTTTTTTTTTTATGTTAAATGTAATGGCTCTTGTTCACCCTAAATCTGTTACTTCTGATGATTCCTTTTTGTATTAAAAACCACACAGACTTCATAACAAACTTGAGATAGTTTAACAAATACTATGTTTAGAGATAACATAGCTATGCAAAATTTTAAAAATAAATAAAATGGCAGTATGGATAAGTATTTTCCCCTCCCCCATAGAACCAGTGACTAAGATCTGTCAGTGGTAGGAGGGTAGGACATACCTCTTTTGGCGTCTTACTACTCTCCCATCCCTACTTAACAATTTACCATTAAGTTGATTCCAACTCATGGTGACCCCATGTGTGTTAGAGTAGAACTGCACTCCATAGGGTTTTCAATGGCAAAATTTTAAAAGTAGATCACCAGTCCTTTCTTCTGATGGTGGACTTGAGCTGCCAACCTTTGTATTAGCAGCAGAGTTTGTTAACCATTTGCACCACCAAGGCACCCCTCACACACCAGCCCAATCCTACTGTCACTCCCTCAGTTGTGGCTGTAGAAAAAACAATGTGTCATGTGTGGTTTAGGTTAAGAAATTATCTGTAAAGAGACAGAGACTTGCAGATTGGATAAGAAAACAAAATCCATCAATGTTCTCTCTACAAGATACACACCTTAGAGACAAAGACAAAGATAGACTAAAAATCAAAGGTTGGAAACGATATATCAAGCAAATGGCAACCGTAAAAGAGCAGGAATGGCAATATTAATTTCTGATCAAATTGATTTTAAGACAAAAACCACCATATGAGACAAGGAAGGACATTATATAATGATTAAAGGATCAATTGAACATGAAAATATAACCATAATATGTATCTATGGACCCCATGAAAGAGCCCCAAAATACATAAATCAGACTTTAAAGGAGTTGAAAAGTCAAATAG
>NW_006921843.1:4499255-4500911 GCF_000298275.1 Orycteropus afer afer | reverse complement strand
TCAAGTGCCTTAGGCACTATGGTACCAGAGCTTCACAGTCATAGTGGGAGATTTTAATATACCACTTTCAATGAAAGATAGAACAACTGGAAAGAAACTCAACAAAGATGCAAAGAGCTAAACAATACAATCCACAAACTTGACTTTATAGACATCTACAGAACACTTCACCCAACAACAGCACAATATACATTCTTTCCTGTGCATGTGGAGCATTTTCCATGATAGACCATATGTTAGGACATAAAGCAAGCCTTCATAAATTTAAAAATATTGAAATACTGCAAAGTATCTTCTCAGATCATAATGCTATCAAATTACAAATCAACAATAGGAAGACCAACAGAAAAAAAGTAAACACATGAAAACTGAACAACACCCTCCTTAAGAAAGACTGGGTAAGAGAAGAAATAAAAATTGAAATTCAAAAATTCTTTGAATCAAATTAGAATGAGATTACAACATACCAAAATCTTTGGGACACAGCAAAAGCAATGATCAGAAGCCAATTTATAGCAATAAATGCACACATCAAAAAAGAAGAAAGAACCAAAATCAACACATTAAACCAACATCTCCAACAATCAGAAAAAGAACAGCAAGAAAAGCCTACAGTCACCAGAAGACAGGAAATAAGATTCGAGCAGAAATCAATGAAACAGAAAATAGAAGGGCAATAGAAAAAATGAACAAGACCAGAGTTGGTTTTTTGAAAAGATCAATAAAATTGACAAACCACTGGCAAATTTAACAAAGGAAAAGAGGGAGATAATACAAATAACACAAATATGAAATAAAATGGGAGACATCATAACAGAACCAACTGAAATAAAAAGGATAATATCAGAATACTATGAAGAACTATGGGAGCTCTGGTAGCATAGTGGCTAAGGCACTTGACTGCTAACCAGAAAGCTGGCGGTTCAAACCCACCAACCACTCCTTGGAATGAAGATGGGGCAATCTACTTCCATAGTGATACTGCCTCGGAAACCCAAGGAGGGGTCGCTATGAGTCGGGTCCTACTCAACAGCACATAACAACAACAACAACAACAACAATGAAGAACTGGACTCCAAAAAATCTGGAAGAAATGTACAGATTTCTAGAAACACACCACTTACCTAAACTAACACAGACTGATGTGGAAAAGTTGAACAGATCCATAACAAAAGATGATATTGATCAAGTCATCAAAAAGTTACCAACAAAAAAAAGTCCTGGCCCAGATGGTTTCACTGGAGAATTTCACCAAACATTCAGAGAAGAACTGACACCATTCCTGCTCAAACTATTCCAAACCATAGAAAAGGATGGAATCCTCCCTAACTCATCTTATGAAGCAAGCATAACCTTGATACCAAAACCAGGCAAAGACATAAGTCAAAAGGAAAACTACAGACCAATATTCCTCATGAATATACATGCAAAAATCTTCAACAAAGTCCTAGCCAATAGACTCCAACAACATATCAAGAAAATAATTCATTTTGACCAAGTGGGGTTCATATCAGGTATGCAAAGATGGCTCAACATTAGAAAAACAATCAACATCATGCACCACATAAATAAAACAAAGGAGAAGAACCACATGATCATATCAATTGATGCAGAAAAGGCATTTGATAAAATCCAACACCCATTCCTGATCAAAAC
>NW_006921843.1:4488377-4489624 GCF_000298275.1 Orycteropus afer afer | reverse complement strand
GTTTTTCCAGTTTGTTCCTGGGATAGTATTACAGGTAGGCCCCACCCCTGGGGAAACTCCCCCTAGACTGACCGGCCGCTTAGGACGCAGTCATGTGATCCATCATGGGAAACACCACTCACAAGTGAAGTCCAGCCAAGTTGACACATCTTCAACTATCACACTAACTTTATATGGAATGGAAAGAGACCTTGGATAAGCAAAGCATTATTGAAGAAGAAGAACAAAGTAGGAGGTCTCACACTGCTGGATCTCAAAACCTACCACATAGCCAAAGTAGTCAAAACTGGCTGGTATTGTGAGGAGTTCCAGTAAGATGGTGGAATAGGCAAAAAGACTGCAAAGACCCTCTTCAACAAAGAAAAGGGAACCAATTAACACAGATACAGAAGATAATCCTAGACCCCTGAGCCTTGAAGGGAAGGATATAGAAGTGGACTAAACTCCAATTAGCAGAAGAATTTGCATGGAAACACCAGAAAAGGAGGCATACGGAACTGGAGTCTGGCAGTGATCCTGACGGCACAGACAGCTTGGATATTGTGAGTGGTGGTAAGACCTATGAATTAACCCCAAAATCAGTTCTGCTAGGCAGGGACTGCACGGAGGACTGCTCTGGTGGCTGGGGAATAAAAGGGAAAGCAGTGAACAGGACAGCGGGCTGTGCTGTGGACTTTTGTCTGTCCGGAGGGTGCAGCCATTTTGAATGTTTACAAGTGGCTTGACCATTTTGGATATGGAAAGCGACAGCATTCTCCCAGATTCCAGGGACTTAAGAACAGGCTCCACTTGCCAGTAACCCCAAGTACATTCTGGACCCAGGTGACTGGAAAGGTTCCAGTTTTTGGCTTTTTTTCTTTCCCTGTTCCTGGTTGCAATTTTTTATATTTATTATTATAAATTTTGCCTTTTTCTTTCTTGTGGTTAACCACATTCCTTGTTTTTCTTTTTGAATTTTCCACATTTTTTCTTCATTATTCTTTCTCTACCTTTCTTCTCTTATTCCCCTCTCCCCAGACACTTCTGTTTTTTTTTTCTTTTTCTTCTTTTTCCCTTCTTTCTTTTTTAAGTTACTGTTCCAGTGTGATTACACAGTGTATTTTTTGTCTATTTGCTTTTACTTTTTTTTAATGGTTATTCAATTGTTATTTTTGTCTAACTGAGTGGAAGACAGTGACAGTCCCCATACAATACAACTACAGCCACACCTCCTGCAGCTTTGCTTACTGAGAGCTTCTTCTTCTTCC
>NW_006921843.1:4484464-4487258 GCF_000298275.1 Orycteropus afer afer | reverse complement strand
AAAAATTTTCAACCAAGAATTATATACCCAGCAAAATTGTCCCTCAAATATGAGGGTGAAATTAGGTGATTTCCAGAAAAGCAGAAACTAAGGGAATTTGTTGAAAGCAGACCAACCTTACAAGAGATACTAAAGGGAGTCCTTTGAACAGAGAACCAAAAATAGCAAGTAACAACCAACCATTAATATCCAAGATGACATAACCCAGAAACCACAGCTATGGACATATCCAAAGTAAAATTAGCTTACAAGATTATAAACAGGAAACCAAAGACATCAATTGGCAAGTGAGGACAACTACAAACCAAAAAGAGGGAAATTACTGTGTAGTTACAGAACTTCTAAATGGTGAGGAAGTTAAGAGAGTTGCAAGATAGAATGGGCTGTTCTAATCTCGGGGAGAAAATTATAAATTACAGGGTAACCTCAAAGAAAAATGATAAACCTTCACATCAGAATAAAAAAGAAGACAAGCACAAATATTCAGCAAATGCTAAAACAACAGCAATAAAGGAAATGATAACATGATTCATAAACATAATGAGCTCAGCACAGAAAATAATACGGAACAAAGAAACTAGGGACACCGTGAAAAAACACATACCAAAATGCAGCAACTAATTCATACTTGTCAATAATTACTTTGAATGTTAATGGATTACATGCACTACTCAAGAGAGGGAGAGTTGCAGATTGGATAAAAAAACAAAATCCATCAATATGCTGTCTACAAGAGACACACCTTAGAGACTAAGACAAAAATAGACTAAAAATCAAAGATGAACCCTTTTGAACAAATAGTACTGTGTTGTCAGTGAAGGCAAACATGGGTTTATGGGTGGATAGATGGGTGGACAGGCTGAACTATTAGGTATGTCTATGCAGCAGTGAGTGTACCCAAGACCTTGTATAGGGTTAGCAAACAATGGTTCTACAAGTGTATTTGTATGTTCTGTAAGAATTCCCAGGAGTATAGTAGAGCTGACAAAGGACAAGGTTGTAGTCACTTCTTAGGCACAGCCAGATACCCAGAAGGAGTGACTAGTTGAACCTGTGGGCTTGGAACCATAGTCACAGGGGACATCAAGCTCAATTGTCATTAACATACTACATAAAACATTGTTCCACCTCCTACTTTGGTGAGTAGTGACTGGAATCTTAAAAGCTTGCAAGCAGCCATCTAGGTACAATGATGGGTCTCTCCTCATTCACAACAAAGAAGAATGAAGTAAAGCAAAGATTCATGGAAACAGTTAGTCCTAGCAACTGGTACACCATGTGAACCTCAGCCTATATAACTATGAGATCAGAAGAACTAGATGGTGCCTGGCTACCACTGTCAACCACTCAGAGGGGGATCTATGGAGATCTTGGATAGAGAGGGAGAACAATGTGGAACAAAACTCAAAATCATTTTTTGGGAAAAAAAAAGGTGGGGGGACCAGGTTTGCTGGTCTGATAGAGCCTGGTGGAACCACTGAGACTATGGCCCCAACTGCACTTGAGGTCTGGAATTGAACCCACACCTGTGGCCTCTAGCCAAACAAAAGACAGGCATATGAGTTGAACATGTTCCTGAGGTAGACACACTCTTTGGAGAGAACAATCATGAGAGAAAGAAGGACTGTTTATGCACAGGGAGACAGCTCAGGGGGCAGGAGTGCATGGAGGGATGGGCACAGGGAAGAGGTAACTATGTGGAGGAAGTGGGAGGGTAGCTGTTGCATTGTGGTAAATTGTAGTCAATGTCATGAGACAAAGTATATGTGAACTGCTGTATGGAAAGTGAATTTGCTCTGTAAATTTTCACCCAAATCGCAGTTAACAAATAAAAATAAAATAAAAGAAGTTACCTGATGCTTGTTTTAAGCTTGATATGGAAATGATATAGCTGTGACCTTGAAAGAGCAAATTTGGAATAACTATGCCAAATTTAGAGAAGCTGTATTGTGTTTTTGTAGTATGTGTGTGAAAAGAGAAAGACAAATTGATTTTAAGTTCACTTATACCTGAAACTCACTGCCATCGAATAATCAAATCTGACTCATAGTGACCTCTCCTTGGGTTTCCAAGGTGGTATCTCTGTGGAAGTAGATTGCCCAGTCTTCCTTCCAGGAGTGGCTGGTGGGTTTGAATGGCCAGGCTTCTGATTAGCAGTCAAATGCCTTAGGCACTACACCACCAGCGCTCCTTGTAGCATAGTGCCTAAGGCACTTGACTGCTAATCAGAAGGCTGGCGGTTCAAACCCACCAGCTACCTTAAAAGGAAGGTTGGGCAATCTAGTCCCGTAGTGATACTGCCTCAGAAACCTGAAGAGGGGTCGCTATGAGTTGGGTCTGACTTGATGGCACATAACAACAACAACATATACCTGAAATGATTAACAAAAAAGACAAATGATGAACTCTCTCTTATGCTAACCATATTTTGTGAGTTCTCACAATTACTTAAACATGTTTCATAAACCTGGAAATCCATATAAATGGTGGTTTACATTTCAGATGGGTAAAGATAGGCTTTTTAGGACCCAATTTAAGAAGAATCCCCTATCTGTTTACATTAAGTGGCAGGAAAACTTACAAGTGAATCCACTATTTATGATAGAGCTCATTGTGAGACTAAATTTGTTAGAATATACGTTATTCTGGCGCAGGATCGGGCAGTGTTTCGTTCTGCTGTGCACGGGGGTCTCTATGAGTTGGAAACGACTCGACGGCACTTAACAACAGCAACAACGTTATTTGTTTAGCTTTCTAAGCTTTAAATTCAGCTTTTTTTTTTTTTTTTTTTTTT
>NW_006921843.1:4463242-4483139 GCF_000298275.1 Orycteropus afer afer | reverse complement strand
TCTCTATCAATATACTGCTGCAAACGTTTCTGAATTATCTTCAGTAAGATCTTACTTGCATGTGATATTAATGATATTGTTCTATAATTTCTACATTTTGTGGGATCACCTTTCTATTCTAGTATATTTAAAATTTCATATTTTCTTTCTTATCTTTTAAAATTATCTTATGTTAAAAAAATTATCATATAGTAAATTGGCTTTCTTTTTCCTTTTGATTTACAGTTCTATAAATTTTAAGACACATATAGATTTGTTTAGCTAACACCAAGGTCAGGATACTAAGTATTTCATCATCGCCCTCTTCTTCCTCATGCTTTATAGTCATACCCTTCCCCTATGCCAAACCTTGGCAGCCACTGAGCAGTTTCTATCACTATAGTTTCTTTTGGTTTCATTTCCCTGTGTATGGGCCATATTTCCTGTTTCTTTGTGTGTCTTATAATTCTTATTGAAAACTGGATGTTTTGTATATTATAATGTGACAACTCTCGAAATAAAATTCTCTCCCCCTCCATAATATGTTGTTGATACTATTTATAGTAGTTGTCATTTGGTTGTTTAGTGATTTTTCTGAGCTAGTATTGTAAAGTCTATATTCTTCGTCATGTGTGGCCTAAAGTCTCTGTTTCATTTGCTTAATGGTTTGCTAGTGATTAGACAGATTTTCTTTAATGCTAGGATACAAAAACTCTCCCAGTTTTTACTAAGGCATGTGTGTTGAGACGTGTTTTCAACACTCAGGTAGTTTACATCTCTACCTTAGCCTTCATTTCTGCTTGCATGGAGCCTCAAGGTCAGCCTGAAGTGAGAGTTTTGAGCTTCCTTAGGTTGCTCTTGAGCGTTCAATCGCCGTGGCATGCACATAGCCCTTTAGGTTTCCAGGAATATATCAGAGCTTTTCAAAGTCCTTTCCTCTCAAGATTTTTCGGAATCTATTGTTTGCCCCAACTATTATTTATCACCTCAGGCAGCAGGACTAAAACATTTGCCCCTGTGAATGTTTTTTTTATAAATGCTCCACAGGTAGCAGCTTTAACACTGCACCAGTCAGGTGAAATAAAAACTGAAATAAAGTGAAATGAGCCCATCTTTGGGGTGAGGGAGCACAAATAACTACAGTTCTTTGTGTAAGAGGTCCTTTCTGCTTTCTCTGCTGTGGTACAGAGAACATGGGCTGGAATATAGGCTGGAATTTTCAAGGCTACTGCTGAGCTGGGGAGTGGGTGATGGTACTTGGGTAATTTAAAATGCCGCAAAGCTCATTGTTTTCAGTAAAATTCGGCTGTTTTTCTTGAATAAGTGCTCTCCTCATTGCTATAAGCCTTTGACTAATTTTCAAAGTCCCAAAAAAAGTTGACTATGATTGTTTTGTTGTTGCTTTTATGCTGGGATATGATTTTGAAGTTTCTTATTCTACTATTTTTGCTGACACCCACTCCCCCATCCAATGTCTTTGTTATACTTCTAAGGAGCAGAACCGCACATACACAGCTTGAGCTGAGCTCTAGAATTCAGAAACAGCTTTATGGGGTTACTTCACAGCATCCCCTCTTTCCACAATTCTCCCTGCTATTTCCAGTTCCCTGAGCTTCCTTTTCCATCCTACACCTAGAAAGCTGGGGCTTTAATTAATTCCCCCTGTCCTGTGCTTCCACAAGTGCACTTACTTCCGTGGCCAATGTTGGGAAAACTGAGAGAAAAAAAGGAATGATAATTGATCCCATTCTCTTGATTTTTAATAGAGTGGGCAGGGACCACTGGATTTTCTGCAACTGACTTAGGGAGTATTGTTGTTGTTGTTATGTGCCCTCGAGTCAGACTCGACTCATAGGGACCCCTCCTTGGGTTTCCGAGGCAGTATCATTACGGAAGTAGATTGCCCCATCTTCCTGGGTGTATTAGGGAGGAACAATAGAGAAGGGAAAAGCCACCAGTATAACCAAGATGGGATCTCAAAATTGTTGTTGTTGTTGTTGTTATGTGCCATCGAGTCGGCCCTGACTCATAGCGACCCCTCCTTGGGTTTCCGAGGCAGTATCACTATGGAAGTAGGATTGCCCAACCTTCCTTCCGAGGAGTGGCTGGTGGGTTTGAACCGCCAGCCGTCTGGTTAGCAGGCAAGTGTCTTAGCCACTATGCTACCAGAGCTCCCGATCTCAAAATAACTTCCTTTAATATTAAGAGATATATGACCCATTTTGTACCCCGAACTGACAAGGCAAAACAATGTTAGTTATTGGGAATAGCCTCTATGCTACTAATGTTCTCTCATCCTAATTCATAAATGACACAACCATGTCATTTCTTATTTAATAATAGTAGCAGCTTCTCAAAGCACTTAAGATAGAAACAAAATTTCTTAGCCATAGTGGGCACCAAAAAGCAAGTTAAATAGGGGAACCTCATAAACTCCATTAGTAATCCCATTCTATGATATGGACAATGGATGCCCTCTCAATATTATATAAATTACTATGCAAGTACAGTAGCAAGTCTTCCAGTTCAATAGCCACTCTTAACTTCCTCCTATAAAGATTTCTGTTTTTATATATATTCAAAGCTCTTCAGAAACTGGCCCCCAACCTCCCTTCTTACTTCTCATTTTCCATCACATTTGCTCAAATCACCCTTCATAAATATGTCATCATCATCATTGAAATGAAAAGGTAAAATTCTCTTAGAATTTAAAGACCCCAAACACCAACGCATTTGAAGATCCCACTTTGAGAAAACCTGTCCTAAAACATGTAGATATCTCTATGTTTATATAAGAACTAGATGAATGAAAGCTGTCTTGTGAGCCAAGAACCCCAGCTATTGTAAGTAAAAGTATGTTGCTATCCTGACATCAGGTATAGTTTAATTAAATTAATAATAATCTAGAATAGCATGAGTGTGTTCTTTATTATCTGGTATAACAATTTTCAAAATAATATTCATTTTATAAAATATACCAATACTCTTGAATATTTCAAATCATTTGTTCAAATTACTTTTAACTCTGTCCAGTAAGAGATGAATACTAACTCATCTCAAAGGGACTATTTCATTGGATGCTACACACTTTCATGGTGCAAAGTATGCTTTCTTATATACTGCACTACTGATCTCACATCAGATCTGCTTTTATCTATTTTCTCCCATTGTGAGTTCGTGGCTTCTGTTACTGCTTCTGTGTTTGGATTTACTTGTAGATTAGATACATAGGTTTATTAGGTTTTTATTCACATATTAAATTAGCATTTACTTCACAGCAAACAAATCTTCCATTTAATAATACTTTTGAAAAAGGCTTTAAAGCCTTTAATTTCTAAACTAAACCAAAACCAAATTCACTGCCATAGAGTTGATCCAGACTCATAGAAACCGCTCCTTGGGTTTCCGAGGGGGTATCACTATGGAAGTAGATTGCCCAATCTTCCTTCGAGGAATGGCTGGTTGGTTTGAATCGCCAGCCTTCTGGCTATCAGTCAAATGCTTTATGCACTATACCACCAGAGCTCCTACTGGCGGTGTAGAAGCAGGCCTGAAAAACCATGCCTGAGGGCAAGCTTCCTGCATTCTATTACATCAAAGGGAACTATAAACAAATGAAATCTAAACTATCTGGGCCCAAATTAATCATTAATCATTCTCCTGTCCGAATAGAATTTTCAACTGCACTTCATTAATGATAGTATTTGCCCCATCCTTCACTGCTCCATGTGTATCTCCTACTAAAACCAAGATTGGCCCAGAACTTAATTTGCTTAATCAACCCAAAAACCAAACTCACTGCCATGGAGTTGATCCAGACTCATAGCAACCCCTCCTTGGGTTTCCGCAGTGGTATCTGTACAGAAGTAGATAGCCCCATCTTCCTTCCGAGGAATGGCTGGTGGGTTTGAACCACCAGCCTTTGGGTTAGCAGTCAAATGCCTTCGGCACTATGCCACCAGAGTCTTGGTATGATTTTAGCTGTGTTCCCCACCCTCTCCCTGAGATTTTTCTGGGTTTGATTTAGAGATAAAAAAAAAAAAAAAACAAACCACCTCACTGCCCTCGAGTCAATTCCAGTCATAGCGACTCCTCCTTGGGTTTCCCAAGCAGAGCTCCTGATTTAGAGATAAAAAAAAAAAAAAAAAAAACCAAACTCACTGCCCTGAAGTCGATCAACTCACAGCAACCCTCCTTGGGTTTCCAAGGTGGTATCACTACAGAAGTAGATTGCCCAACCTTCCTTCCTTTCTTCCTTTGAACCACCAGCCTTCTGATTAGCCTTAGGCACTGCACCACCAGAGCTCCCAATTTAGAGATTAGTATAGATTATTGGTCTTTGTTCTTTTTTGTTGTTATTGTCAAAAGTGTACACCTTAATTTGCTGATTATTGTCAACATCTGTCATTTATATATAATTCTGTGGCACAAATGATTAAGGGCTTGACCACTAGCTGAAAAAATTTGTGGTTTGAATCCACCCAGAGACAAAGACAGGCCTGGTGATCTATATCTGAAAGGTCTTGGAAACCCTGTGGAACAGTTCTTTTCTGCACACATAGGGTCACCATGAGTCTAATACACTTGACGATAGCTAACAACAACTACCACTTTTTTCATAAATTAAGAAAGTGAAAAATAATTGTACAAGATTAACAAGTGACATTATATATCATGACTCTTTTTGTCTATTTCTTTGCTTCTGCAGAAAAAGAAAAGCTCTTTGTGATGCACATTTTATCAACTTGAAGATTACTTTTGAGATGAGCACATATTCATGTTAGGGATGAAGCTGCTCCATCAGCTTTTCTTTGTTGTGGGTCTACCACCAGGAAAGTGGTTTATAAAACAAGGCTAACAATGGTAACATGATAGTGTTGTGAGAAGTAACTGAATTGGGTAAATGGGAGTACTCCAAAAACCAGTTTGCTTTGTAAACTTCACCCAAATCACAATAAAAAGTAAATAAGATAAATATATAAATGGAAATGCTCTATTAACTGTAAATGCCACATAAATGTTAAGTGATATGATTGTGTGAAATCGGTCTGCTTGCAAATCTCCACACGTCTCTATCTTTATCTTGATATAGCTATTACTTAGGACACTACTTTGAACATGATACTGTTGTTGTGTGCTGTCAGTTGATTCTGACTCTTAGTGACCATATATGACAAAGGAGGATTGTTCCAAAGAAGCCCTGGTGATGCAGTGGTTAAGCACTCAGCTGTTGACTGAAAAGACAGCAGTTTGAACCTGCCAGCTGCTCCTTGGTAGAAAGATGTGGCAGTCTGCTTCCATAAAGATTTACAACCTTAGAAACCCCATGGGGCAGTTCTATCCTGTCCTATAGGGTCACTAAGGAGCACTGGTGGTGCAGTGCCTAAGTAATTTGACTTAATTGCGAGGTTGGCACTTCAAACCCACCAGCTGCTGCATGGAAGGAATCTTTCATAAAGATTTGCCGCCTTGGAAACCCAGTGGAGTTGCTATAGATTGGAATCAACTTGATGGCAATGGGTTTGGTTTTGGTAATCTTTAAGAGATTATCACCAGGTCTTTTCTCCCAGGAAGCAACTGGTGGGTTTAAACCACCAACCTTTGGTTACCAGCTGAGTGCTAAACCTTAAAGTAATTTTACTGAAATGAAATAATGCTTTCTAGTTCATTCACATTATAGTTTGGTTCCACAGTATATCTACCATTCGTCTGTCTGTTGTACTGTAGTGGCTTGCGTGTTGCTATGATGCTGGAAGCTTTGCCACCCTGTATTTCAAATACCAGCAAAGTCACCCACAGTGGTCGGGTTGCAGTGGAGCTTCCAGACTAAAACAGATTAGGAAGAAAGGCCTGGGGACCTATTTAAAAAATTAGCCAAGGAAAGTCCTATGGATCACAACAGAATATCATCTGGTATAGTGCTGGAAGATGAGCACCTTAGGTTGGAAGACCACAATGGAGTCAAGCATCATACAAAGCATTATGAAGATGGTGCAGGTCTGAGTAACAATTCCTTCTGTTGTATATGAGGTTGCCATGAGTCAGAGCCTACTCGATGGCAACTAACAACAACCACACAACAATGTATAGATCTGTGGAATTTTTGTAATAACTTGCAAGGCACTGTTTATAGATGGTATAACTTTACTGAGGAGATCTGGTAGCATAGTGCCTAAGGCACTTGAATGCTAACCAGAAGGCTGGTGGTTCAAACCCACCAGCCACTCCTTGGAAGGAAAGTTGGGCAATTTACTTCCATAGTGATACTGCCTTGGAAACTCAAGAAGGGGTTGCTATGATTCGGGTCCGACTTGACATAACAACACATAACAGCAACAACAACATAACTTTACTGGACCTTACATAGACTCTTTTCTATTGAACAAAATGTCCAAATTCATGTTCTCATGGTAAGAATCTACGTGTGTTTCCTAAGGATGGGATTTAGAAATTTGGAATTCAACAGTAAGCCAGTTATTAAACTTACTTCATGTGCAGTCATCTTTTCATATGCAACAATCACCTGCAAAGCAGCCCATAAATTATATGGAAACATTTCCTTAATGACAGAGTTAGATGTTAACATAAAAAACGTAATGTTGGTGGAACAGCTAGGTCCAGTTCATACTTGAAGAAAACCATGTTGCAAGATCCTGTGGTATTTTATACATGAATTCTAAAACTATTCCTACCCTCTAATTTTATTCCAGATCTATAGATCATAAAGTTTTCTAATCCATTCCAAATTTTACATCCAGCTATTTTAATTTCTGTCCATTTCCTTATATAGGGTTGCCATTTAAATTTAGTAATTATAGGGAGAACGCCCAGATTAGAACCTTGCTGTGCTTGCTTACAGAGTTTTTATATGTGAAAAATTTAAATAAAGACTAACATTAAAACTTCTGGCTTCCTCATCGTTTTAATAAACAATATAAAGACTAGTTATTAAAAGAATAGTAAGCTCATTAGGATTCTAGATCTACGCTGCATCATTTATATGTGCCAACTTGGCTTTACCTCAGACTTCGTTGGTTTCTAGAATTCAAGTCATTTAAATCATTAGCTTTTTCTATCTGCATTTCACTTTTTCCTTACTAATATCCTAGGTTCTCTCTCCCTTGTTTCCAACATAATAGTGCCAATCCCTACCCTTCGTTTGCCACCACCAGTGCTCCACAGCTGGACAAAGATAAATGGTGCCAGGGGGCAATGTATTATGTTTATGCTGCCATTTGCAAACACTAGCTTCTTTGTGATATCCCCATTGTCTGGTTCTACGAACATAAGTTTCCTTCTGCCTCCCTTTTGTGCAATGATTGGCTTGCTTTCTGCATCCTTGCCCTTGGGCTGTAGAGGATCATCAGTGAAAGTCGTGGGAGCCACGTTGAGTTGGCCCAATGATATTTCATGTTATCTAACTTCAGTTGAGTCTCCATTATTCCTGCTAGGCAATCTCTTGGAAATCTCTTTTCCTGTATTTTTTCATAATGGTGGACTCAAATACTCTCTCCTGGTTTTAAGTCTGTTATATTGATGAGGGGCACACTTCCCCCATTCCTGTTGTTTATTTCTATGTGTCTGGACTTTATGTTAGTGTAACACTCCTGGCCTCATATTGGTCTTTATTTATTCTTGAGGATGACTACTTTAATAAATGGAGTTTGGGGCCAGGGAGTCAGCATTGCTTCTTTTCTCTCCCCCTTTGGGAGCCAGCTGCCTGCAAGGAGCCTAGGTTCTCACTTTTTCTTGGTTGCTTGGTAAACTTAATCAGGAAGGCCAACTCTGCCTGTGTGAGGAAGGCTTTTGGATGCCTGCTGCTGTGTCTGGGTGGGTATGTCTACTTGTGAGCTGTGCATTTGGCAAGGACTGGGCTACACCTCCAATACTACTTTTATAACTAATAAAGCTGATATTGTTATCATTTTCTGCCTGATGTCTGCATCTCTTGGTATTGGGTATCAAAGTCAGGTGAGGAACTAGAGTGTTACTTACTAGGTACATTAAAACTTCAAGATTCAATCTCACCCTTCCTCATCATCCAAGCAACTTAGACTTTTAGCATTTTATATAATTAAGACATTCAGATGGATCTTCCCCAAACTTCTCCATTACTGCATGCTTGTCTTTCCATGTCCTTCTCTATATCAAAGAAATAACCTGCCTCCTTTCTAAGACTGATCACTCTTTCAGTTTCCCTCATAGTTACTACCTTGTTTCTCTCCTTGCTGGAAGCTCTTCTGACCAGGTTTAATCTAGACCCTGTGAACTTGTGATAAGGGATGCCAATCCACAGAAAGAATATTGCATTCAATAGTAGACTTACAGAGATGTCTTTTAAGCCCCAAGTGATAAGGATACATGCTACCAGTTTAAGTTGAAAAGTACTGCCTTGACGGTGCTTGCAGAAGTTATCTATAAAATGTTCTTATCCCACCAGTCCTCATGGTTATCTGATGTTATACCTTTGAGCAAAGAGACAATGCCAACAGGTGATATTAAACATTCTTTCTGACAATTATGGGTAGCAATCATTAGTATCTTGAGATTGTTCCTAGTTCCTAATAGTAAAAGCAATGTTTCTAGCCTAGAGGGAGCATGGCTGATTTCTTATTTGATATGCCAATGGAAAACCCATTGAGGATGGGATAGTCATTTGTATTCAAATCAGGAGACAAAGTTTGAGGTATTCATTCATTCAAAAAAATTGAGGTCCTTTTCTGTGATGTTCTCGCAATTTTTCTTTATGTTTGCAATTATTTCCAAATAAAAAAGTTACAAAAAATGAGTTGGATGAAAAGCAATTTATTTATTTATTTTTTTTAAATCAAGCTCCTACTAAGTGGAGGCATGTGCAGGTTCTGGGGATATCCTGATAAATAAAATGCAGACATTGTCCTTGCCTTCATGGAGCTTAGGGTCTGGCATCCTGACTAAGATGTAAGATGGTCAGGGAAGTTTTCAAAAAGGAGTTGGCATTTGAGCAGAAATCTGAAGGATGAGCAGGGGAAGAAGGATGGGGTGTGCCAGGTAGCAGAAACACCATGTGCAAATACCCTGTGCTAGGAGAGGAGCAGGTGCTTTTGCAGAAATTAAAGGAGGTCAGCAGACTGGAGTACTGTGAGGAAGAGAGTTTTCCAGCAGGGTGAGGCTGGTGAGAAGGCAGGACCATACTATGCAGGGCTTTATGGACTGACAGCAGTGGGAGTCCTGGAAGGATTTTTAGGAAGAGCTGATGGGGAGGAGGGCAGGACTAAAAGGGGACAAAATGAATATGAAAAGACCAGTTAGGGGGAAACTGCAGAAAATGAGGTGAAAATGATGGATGTGTTTACTAGGGCAGTGGTGGCAGAGATGGGAAGGAGTGGGAGGACCATGATATGCCCACAGGTAAAGGAAACCAAAGTTGATGATTGTCAGTGGATAGGGAGACAGCAAAATTATATGCCAGTTTCCATCTTGCTGAGCTTAATGGCTGGCGGTGCCTTTCAAGAGCCCAGAGCATAGGAGCGGAGGCCATGTTTGGGAGAAAACCTGTGGGTGCAGGGCCACTAAAACAGTGGGCACATGTTGCATAGGACTTGGATGGGGAGGTTCAGGGTGAAGGAGAGGTCTGACTTTGACAGTTATTGGAATACATAAAGCAACAAAAGCCTAGGCATGAAGGAGTCTGCTTCGGAGAGTGTCTGGAGCAGGATCACCAAACTATACAGCTCACAGGCAAATTGAGCCACCACTGTTTGTGACTTGTGAGCTGAGAGTGGTTTTTCCATGCTGAAATTTTTGGGAAAAAAAATAAATAAGGGTAATATTTGCTGACAGGTGAAAATTGTATGAAATCCAAAATCCAGTGTCCATAAGCAAAGTGCCACTGGATCGCAGATACACTCATTCCCTTACATATTGGCTATGGCTGGCTTCACATGACAATGGCAGAGGTGAGGAGATATGACAGAGACCCTATGACCCACAAAGCCGAAAAGACTTACTATCGGCCTTTTGCAGAAAGTTTGCAGACCACTGATCTGGTAGAAAATGTGGGGTTGAGTGACATTTTCCAGCACCTTGTAAGATCTTGGAGCAAGTCACTTTAGCTTTCTGAACAATTTTGCTTATTTGTAAAATCAGTGCATTGCATCTGACTGAGGACCTGTGATGCTAGGTTGAATGGACGGGCAGCTGCTTGAGTATGAAGTCTGATCTCTTCTGAGATCTTCAGCTTAGAAGAAACTCACTCAGTATCGTACAGCTGGTGTAAAGACCATGTCTGATTATATGATCAGGACTGGCAAGTGCAGGGAAACCTCAGAGTGTAGCCTGGAACACTAGTTTGAGGAGATGCTTGGATGAAAGGATTCCATGTCAAACAAATTTAGGAAATGCTAGTCACATCAGGTGACTCTGTGGCTTAAGCCCCTTGAGTGGCTCCCCATTTCATTCAGAGTGAAGCTCGTATCTCTAAGAACTTCCATGGTGGCTGCTGCCTGTCATCTGGCTGAGGTCCCTCCACCGTTCTCTCCCAGCTCGTTCCCAAGGCTCCAGCCCCACTAATAGCCTTGTTTTTTCTTGCTGGGGTGAATGTGCTTCCACCATGGGGCATATGCTCTCATTGCCCTTCTGTGGAAATACTCCCTTAAACACTTTCTCGAGTCCAGCCAGCTAGCTCCTTTTCAATCTTTGCTCAATCCTACTTCTTGATTGAGCACCCACCCCTCACCCCTCATCCTTCTGCACTCTCAGCCCCTCTCATTTTATGGTGTCTTCTCCTTTTTTATCTTGTGCTTATATATCATATAAGGAGCTCTGGTGGCATAGTGGATAAGGCACTTGACTGCTATGCAAAGTCAGCAGTTCAAACCCACCAGCTGTTCTGAAGAAGGAAGACTGGGCAATCTACTTCCATAGATTTACAGCCTCGGAAACCCAATGGAGGCTGCTATGAGTTGGAAATAACTAGATGGTAGTGAGTTTAGTCTGGCTTTTTATAAATCATTTATTGTGCTTATTACCTTACAGTATATTATATACTCTGTTTATTTGTAATGGCATTGTTTATGGTTTGTTATTTCTCCCTGGGGGTTTTGGTCACTGACATATTATCCCAAGTGTCAGAAATGGTGCCCAGCATATGGGCATTTAGTACAACATGTGCTGGATGAATAGATGCCATTTAATAGAGGAGGTATTGAGCAAACGATGGTACATCTGTACTATGGAATGTGATGTTACTATTAAAAAGAAAGATTTAGGCCTATGGAGGACCACAGTATCTGTGATAAATTATTAAGTGTGGAAAGTATATTGCAAATGTATGTGTATAGGTTGATTATTTTTTATATATTTAAAAAAACACTCATATTTGTTTGAATGAGCAGAGATTCTTTGTACCCTTGTGTTTGACTTTGTAATCAATATTACAGCTTTTATAGTCTGAAAAATAAAGCATAGTAAAGTTTTTAAAATGATTAGTAGGTAGAAAAGCCATTTGTATTCCTTTTATTTTCACCTGTCAAGACCAAAAATGTTTCTTTCTTTAGGTGAACCATAGCATTCTATTGTGTCCCTATTAAATATGTTTTAGAATGAAATAGTATTTTGATCTCCTTTCATGATTTAATTCATTCATTTAATTTCAACTGTTTAGTGAGGGGTTTTCCTAGAGACTCAATTTTTTTTATCTAGGATGAAGTGAGCTGGGTTAGCCACTGACTAGAAGGGAGGAAACACCCAAGGTTGCCTGGCTATATGGGTCCTGCTGGGGAACGGGCCTTCAAACAGAGTCCAGCTGCAGGTTCCTGCCTGGCACTTGGCTTAACGTGCATGACAATTAGACAACCCAGGGCTCAGAGGCCACCCACATAGTAGGTAATTGCATCTGAATTAGAGGTTGTCTGCACTTTATACCTCACAAAAAGCAAGCCTTGAAGAACATTTAAAGGCTTTCTTGACATAAAACACAGCAACCCCTTTGCTTGCTTAGCACCTGCCTTTTGTGTTATATCTTGATGTAACTAAAAATCAAACCGTATTGTAAATCTCATATTGAGAGACTGAATTACTTATGTTGGCTCTTACAAAATGTCAGAATTTTATGATTAAAATAAATGGTTAAATTGTTAGACTTTTAGATACAACTTTGCACACATTAAGAGAAAACCATGAATTTGGTTCCCACACAAGCACTCAAAGCACAGTGAGTGGAGCTTACAAATGTGTAAATTTTGTTCCTGTGTGGACACATTTGCAAGGCTGAATCATGCAAATCCTTGGCCTGGGTTTGAGAAGGTGCCCAAACAACAGGGTGGCAGGAAGGAACTGATACAGACAGCACATTCCATAGATTCTCACTCCCAACCATGTCCTGCAGTATTAATTGTGCTGGGTAAGGCACAACCAAGACAAGAACAGGAAATTCATCAAATGGCAAGTGGTGATGAAGACAATAAAAACAATTGTATATACAACAAGCAAACAAAAAACCAAACCAGTTGCTGTTGGAGGCAATTCCGACTCATGACAACACTATGAAGAAGAGTAGAACTGCTCCATAGGGTTTTCTTGGCTGTAATCTTTATGGAAGCAGATGGCCAGGCCTTTCTTCCAAGGTGCCACTGGATGGGTTTGAACTGCATACCTTTAGGTCAAGTGCAAATCATTTGCATCACTCAGGGATCTTATTGGATATATAAAACCAAACTCATTGCTATCGAGTCAATTTCGGAGGTGGCAAATCTTTATGGAAGTAGATTTCCCAGTCTTCCTTCCGTAGAGTGGCTGGTGGCTGGTTTTGGTTTGGTTTGGATATATAGAGAAGATAAAAAAAAAATGGCAGAAAAGTTTGAATACTCAAACATTTCATTTTAAAAGTAATCACATTTGTCAAATGTTAGCCACTTTATCCCTTGCTCCTCAGCTGTCATGGTTAAGAATTAAGGAAGAGTAAAGGAATACTACCTTCTCCCCAAACCTTCAAGGCAGTCCTCCTCCTCTTTGTTTCTGGCATTCACCTGTGAGTCAGACTAGAAAAGGTCAATAAGGAAAATGGAGGGGCAGGAATGTGCTCCCATCTCTCCTGGGGATCTGGGGATCGCAGCCAAGGGAAACAGGAAGTAGCATGTTTTACTGCTCTGCACACATTAATTCCTATTACATCTGCACAGAGCCCCAAGAGAAAAATGCAATTTGGTTGGTGACCTGATAACCGCATTCCTGGAGCCTTGGTCCAAGAATGGTAAAAATCCAAACAATGCTGGGGGAAGGGAGGAGGGAAAGAGGCAGAGTCAAACAAAACACAATTTCCATTGTAAATTATTGATTATAATTAAAGTCAAGTTATTATGTAACGAATAAGTGGAAATTCTATACTATCTAGATAATGTTGTATCTTTCCTATGAAGAAATAATTTTTATATCTTGAAAGCTTAACAATTAGTGTTTAAATGCCAGTATTTCAAAGTTTAATTGAAAATGCACCTTATTAAGGTAAAAGTTGGTACAGGCAACCCTTGAGTTTGGCTGGATGGGTTTGGTTGGATTACAAAGTGACAGGGGAGTAGGGCCAGAGCCTGCAGCTGCTGGGGCATCATTCTTCCCTGTACATGCACCAGGGAGACATCAGGGTTTATCCATGAATTCTGTCT
Source organism: Orycteropus afer afer (assembly GCF_000298275.1). Classification (NCBI taxonomy): domain Eukaryota; kingdom Metazoa; phylum Chordata; class Mammalia; order Tubulidentata; family Orycteropodidae; genus Orycteropus; species Orycteropus afer. The sequence continues at coordinate 4,469,520 of NW_006921843.1, read as the reverse complement.
TTGATAAGTCCTATCGTGTTTTCTTGTATATCAAAATTCACATGTATCTGTATCAGAACTTTAATTAAGAGTACTGTATCAGAACTTTAATTAAGAGTACTCAAGATTTAATGAGCTAGAGTCCCTTTCGACATTCTCCTCCAAGCTCATCTACCACATTGTTAGTTAAACTCTTTGAACAGCATATTGTCAAAGTATTTAACAAGCTTACATTTGCTATTACTGAGCGATAAAGAGTCTCAAAAATTATATACTTAAAAAAATGTAGATAATGAGGGTTTATTGTCCCCATCTACCCTTTGCTTGTTATTCTTTCTCAGCTTTGAGAAGAGCAATACTATAATTTTAAAGTTTGGAAAATGTCACCCTTTCTATTCCTCCCTGACCTGCCTTCATGTGCTCATTCATTGATTCATTCACTCATGCATGTATTAAGTCTGCATTTATTGAATGCCACTATGTAGATAAGGAGCTCTGGTGGTGCAGAGATAAGGCATTTGGCTGCTAACCAAAAGCTTGGCAGTTCAAACCCACCAGTCACTCTGCAGAAGAAAAACAAGGGAGTCAGCTTCCATAAAGATTTATAGCCTTGGAAACTCTATGCAGGCAGTTCTACTCTGTTCTAAAGGGATGCTATCAATGACAGTGGGTTTGTTTGTTTGCTTTTTTGCTTACCATGTAGATGTGGTCCCTGCATGGTGCAAATAATTTGTGCTGGACTAGTAACCTAAAGGTTAGTGATTTGAACTCACCCAGCTGCACCATGGAATGAAGGCTGGCAATCTGCTTCCATAAAGACTATCTACAAGGGGTTCTGGTAAGATAGCCAAATAAACAGACAAACTACATATACCCTCTTCAACAAAGAAAAGAGGAACCAATTAACACAGATACAGGAAATAATCCTGAAACCCTGAACTTTGAATGGAAGGACACAGATGTGGACTAAATTACAACTAGCAGAAGATACTGCAGGAAAACACCAAAAAAGGAGACATATGGAGCTGTGGACTGCTAGTGATCCTGAAGGCATGGACAGCTTGGATATTGCCAAGTGGTGTTAGGACCTAAGAATTAACCTAAATATCAGCCCTGCTAGCCAGGGCTGCATGGAGGACTGTACTGGTGGCTGGTGAATAAAAGCGGGAGCAGCAAAGAGGGAGACAGGCTGAGCTGTGGATTTTTGCCTGTCCGGAGAGTGCAGTCATTTTGAAAGTTTACAAGTGATTTGACCACTTTGGATATTTAAAGTGACAGCATTCTTTCAGATTCCAGGAACCTAAAAATAGGCTCTACTTTCCTGTACTGCAAGGACATTCTGGACACTGAAGAATGGAAAGGGGTGAAATTCCCCATGTTACTCTTATACCCCACATGCTCTTGGTGAATGGAGGTGCTGCCATCCCTCATTCCTACCTACCTTCTGGGCCAGCAGTAATTTCACCCCAGTCTGTGTGTCTGACGGAGCCTGGGTGCCCTGCCCAGATTTTTTTCCCTGTAGTTTGTTTGTTTTTGTCTGTTTCAAAATTATTATTATTATTATTTTCTTTTTTCATCCTTTTTATTACTATTCTTTCTTCTTTCCATGCAAGGTTGTTGTTGTTGTTGTTAAGTGCCATCAAGTTGAGCCCTACTCATAGCGACCCCTCCTTGTGTTTCCAAGGCAATATCACTACGGAAGTAGATTGTCCCATATTCTTTCTGAGGAGTGGTTGGTGGGTTTGAAATGCCAATCTTCTGGTTAGCAGTCAAGTGCCTTAGGCACTACGCTACCAGAGCTTCCTATAAGGTTCTAGTCTTCAGCTTTTTCTGTCTTCCCTTTTCCTGGTTCCCATTTTTTCTTTCTTGTGGTTCTTCCCATTCCTTGTTTTCCTTTTTGCATTTTTCCTATTTTTTCTTAATTATTCCCCTACTCTACCTCTTTTCTTTTACTCCCCAAGCCCCAGATGTTGTGGGTTCTTTTTTTTGCCCCCTACTTCTATTCATATTTCTTTTAGCTTTTTAAAATACTTCTTTAAATACTTTTTCTCATTTATTGCCTTTTTCTTCTCTCTCACTTTTTCTTTTTCTTTCTATTTTCTCCTTTTGGTGATTGTTACTGTGTGTTTATGAGGTGTAGTTTTTGTCCTCTTGCTTCTACTTTTTTGATGTTTTTTTAATTGCTGCTTTTGTCAAACTGAGGGGAGACAGCAACTGTGCCCATATGACCCAACCACACTCATACCTCCTGCAGCTCTACTTGCTGAGTGAGAGCCACCACTTCCTTCTGCACCAACAGACCAATGATACATGACCACCAATAAAAGCCCAACTCTCTCTTAACTGCTTTTCACAAACAGTTAACAGAGACTTATTCAGCCATTCTCATTCTCTACCACACCCACCAGGATACAGGTGGTGAGTGCATAAGTGCTGCCAACTAGAGAAGAGAGGAACACAGTACCCAGCTTACTCAGATACACGAAAAGAAAAGAAAAGAAAAGAAAAATCTTGAGTGACTCACTCCAAAATACAATCACCAATTATATATAAATACAACAAAGTTAGAACGTCTTGGAGACAACAGACTATCACAGTCCACACAAAGAAGCAAGATAAAGCAGTAGAAACAAGGGAGCAGGATACAGACCCAGAACAGATCCCTGATGAAGAAGCAGCACTGGAACACCCTGATAAAGAATTCAAAAGACTTATATTTATGTACCTTCATTAGATTGAGAGACTGGTCAAGGAAAACACTGACAAAATTAAGAAAAACACAGACAAAACCTTGGAACGATTTCAGAAGAATATACAAAAATAAAATGACAAAATAAATGAAAAATTAGAAATGATTCAAAATCTACAGGTAGAAATCCAGAAGATTAATACTACATTTTCAGAAATAGATAACACATTGAAAGGGCAAAGGAGTAGAATTGAATTAATGGAAGACAGAATTCATGAGATTGAAGACAAATACCTGAATACTTCTTTGGAAAAGGATCTATCAGAAAAGAGATCAAAGCAAAATGAAGAAAGCCTGAGTCATATGGGATACCATCAAAAGGAATAACCTATGTGTAATCAGAATTCCAGAACAGGAAGAGAAAAAGACAACCACTAAGAAAATTGTCCAAGATTTGTTGGAAGAGAACTTTCCTGATATGATGAAAGATGAGAATATATCAATTCAGGTAGTCCAACTATCCCCAAACAGGATAGACCCCAAAAGAAAACCAAGACATATCATTATCAAACTCACCAAAACCAAAGACAAAGAAAGAATCCTGAAAGGAGCATGGGAAAAACTACAAGTTACCTTGGAAAGGTAATCTTTTGCCTTTTGTAGACTAAGCTCTGATTTTTCAGCAGAAACCATGCAAGTGAGAAGGCAGTGGGATGGTATAAATAAAACACTGAAATAGAAAAATTTCCAACCAAGAATTATGTACTCAGCAAAATTGTCCCTCAAATATGATGGTGAAATTAGGACATTTGCGGATAAGCAAATTAATTAATTAATTAATTAATGGAATCTGTTAAAACCAAACCAACCTTATAAGAGATACTAAAGGGGGTCCTTTGAACAGAGAACCAATAATGGCAAACAACAACTGACCATTAATACACAAGATGACATAACCTAGAAATCAACCCAGTTATGGAAGTATCCAAAGTAAAATAAGTTCACAGGGTTGTAAACAAGGAGCCAGAGACATCAATTGGCAAAAGAAGACAACTACAAACCAAAAAGAGGGAAAAAATAGTGTAGTTACAGAACTTCTAAATGGTGAGGAAGTCAAGAGCGTTGCAAGATAGAATGGACTGTTCTAAATTGGGGAAAAAATTATAAATCACAGGGTAATCTCAAAGAAAAATGATAAACCTTCACATCACAATAAAAAAGGGGGCAAGTACAAATATTTAGCACATACTGAAACAACAGCAATGAAGGAAATGATAATATGATTCATAAAAAAAATGAGCTCACCACAGAAAATTATATGGAACAAAGAAACCAGGAACACCATGAAAAAACATGTAACAAAATGACAGCAACAAATTCATACTTGTTGATAATAACACTGAATGTCAATGGATTAAGTGCACCACTCAAGAGATGAAGAGCTGAAGAATGCTTAAGAAAACATAACCCATCGATATATTGTCTTCAAGAGACACACATTAGAGACATAGACAAAAATACATTAAAAAGCAAAGGTTGGAAAAAGATGTGTCAAGCAAATGGCAACCATAAAAGAGCAGGAGTGGCAATATTAATTTCTGAAAACATTGACTTTAAGACAAAAACCACCATAAGAGACAAGGAAGGACATTATATAATGATTAAAGGATCAGTTGAGAACGAGGACATAACAGTAATAAATACCTATGCACCCAATGAAAGAGCCCCAAAATACATAAACCAGGCTCTAACAGAACTGAAAAGACAAATAGATGACTCCACAGTCATAGTAGGAGATTTTAATACACTACTTTCAATCAAAGATAGAACAACTGTAAAGAAACTCAACAAAGACACAGAAGAACTAAACAATACAATCCACTAACTTGACCTTATAGACATCTACAGAGCACTTCACCCAACAACAGCACAATATTTCCAGTGCACATGGAACATTCTCCAGGATAAACTATATATTAGGCCATAAAGCAAGCTGTAATACATTTAAAAACATTGAAATACTGCAAAGCATCTTCTCAGATCACAATGGAATAAAATTGGAGATTAACAATAAGAAGATCAACAGAAAAAAAGGAAACACATGGAAAGCGAACAACACCCTCCTTAAGAATGACTGGGTAAAAGAAGAAATAAAAAATGAAATTAAAAAATTCATTGAATCAAACGAGAATGAAAGTACAGCATACCAAAATCTTTGGGACACAGCTAAACCAGAGGACAATTCAGAGCAATAAATGCACACATCAAAAAAGAAGAAAGAGCCAAAGTCAACAGCTTAACCCAACATCTCCAACAATCAGAAAAAGAACAGCAAGAAAAGTGTACAGCCACCAGAAGAAAGGAAATAATAAAGGTCCAAGCAGAAATCAATGAAACAGAAAATAGAAAGACAATAGAAAATATCAAGAAGACTAGAAGTTGTTTTTTTGAAAAGATTAATAAAATTGAAAAACCACTGGAAAATTTAACAAAGGAAAAGAGGGTGAGAATATAAATAACATGAATAAGAAACTAAATGGGTGATATCACAAGAGAACCAACTGAAATAAAAAGGATAATATCAGGATACTATGAAGAACTACTCCAACAAATTTGAAAATCTGGAAGAAATGGACAGATTTCTAGAAACACACTACTTATCTAAACTAACACAGACTGAGGTGGAAAAGTTGAACAGATTCATAACAAAAGAAGAAATTGAACAGGTCATAAAAAAATTACCAGCAAAATAAAGTCCTGGCCCAGACAGTTTCACCAGAGAATTCTACTAAACATTCAGTGAAGAACTGACACCAATCCTACTCAAACTATTCCAGAACATAGAAAAGGATGGAATTCTCCCAAATTCATTTTATGAAGCCAGCATATCCTTGATTCCAAAAGCAGGCAAAGACATCACTAAAAAGGAAAACTACAGACCAATATCTCACATGAATATAGATGTAAAAATCTTCAACAAAATCCTAGTCAATGGACTCCAACAGTGTATCAAAAAAAAAAAAAACATTATGACTTAGTGGAGTTCATATCAGGTATCCAAGGATGGTTCAACAGAAAAGCAATCAACATCATCCATCACATAAATAAAACAAAGGAAAAGAAACACATGACCATATCAATCGATGCAGAAAAGGCATTTGATATAATCCAACAGCTATTCCTGATAAAAAGTCTCAGCAAAATAGGAATAGAAGGGAAATTCTTCAACATAATAAAGGGCACATACGTAAAACCAACAGCCACCATTATTCTCAACGGAGAGGCACTGAAACCATTCCCCTTGCGAACAGGAACCAGACAAGGATGTTCTCTATCACCACTTCTATTCAGCATTGTATTGGAAGTCCTAGCTAAGGCAATAAGGCAAGAAAGGAAATCAAAGGCATTCAAATTGGTAAGGAATATATCAAACTATCCCTATTTGCTGATGATATGATCCTATACCTAGAAAAACCAAGACACTCAGCACAAAATCTACTGGAACTAATTGAGATATTTAGCATCATGGCAGGATACAAGATCAACATTCAAAAATCAGTTGGATTCCTCTACACCAGCAAAGAGATTGCTGAAAAAGAAATAAGGAAAT
>NW_006921843.1:4458079-4463032 GCF_000298275.1 Orycteropus afer afer | reverse complement strand
CTTGGGAATAAATCTTACCAGGGACACAAAAGACTTGTACAAAGAAAACTACAAAACACTACGTCAAGAAACTATAAGACACCTACATAAATGGAAAAATACACAATTCTCTTGGATAGGAAGATTGAACATTGTGAAAATGTCAATTCTACCCAAAGCAATCTATACATTCAATGCAATCCCAGTCCAGATCCCATCAACATTCTTTAAGGATATGAAAAAAGCAATCACTACCTTTATATGGAAAGGAAAGAAACTTTGGATAAGCAAAACACTACTGAAGAAGAAGAACAAAGTAGGAGGTCTCACACTCCAGATCTCAAAACTACTATACAGTAATCAAAACTTCCTGGCGTTGGTAAAACAACAGACACATAGACTAATGGAATAGAATTGAGAACCGAGAAATAGATCCATCGACCAATGGTCACTGATTTTTGACAAAGGGCTAAAATCCATTAAATGGAGAAGAGATTGCCTGCTGGCAAAACTGGATAGCCATCTGCAGAAAAATGAAACAAGATCTGTACCTCATACCATACACAAAAACTAACTCCAGATGGATCAAAAATTTAAATGTGAAACCTAAAACTATAAAGTTTTCAAGGAAAAACTAGGGGCAAATTTAGGGGCCCAAATATATAGCATAAATAGACTATCAAGCATAACCCAAAATGCATAAACAGCAGAAGAGAAACTACACATAAGTTAAAACTTTTTGTGCTTCCAAATGCTTCTCCAAAACAGTCAAAAGAGAACCTACATAGTTGGAAAAAATATTTGGCAATGACATATCTGAAAAGTGACCTATCTCTAAAATTTATAGAAAATACCAACACCTCAACAACCAAAAGACAAATAATCCAATTAAATAATAGGTGGAAGACATGAATAGACACTTCACCAAAGAGGATATGTAGGTGCCAACGAACACATGAAGAAATGTTCATGATCCCTAGCCATTAGAGAAATGCATATCAGAGCAACAATGAGATACCATCTTGCCCTAGCACTAGTAGCAAAGTTCAACAAGACAGAAAACAACAAATGCTGCTGAGGATGTTGAGAGATTGGGACTCTCCTGCACTGCTGGTGGGACTGTCAAATGAAACAACCACTGTGGAGAACAGTATGGTAATTCCTTAAAAAGTTGGAATTAGAAATACCATCTGACCCCACAATTCCAATATATCCTAAAGAAGTGAGAGCCAGGACAAGAACAGATAAATGCACACCAATGTTCATTGCAGCACTATTTACAATAGCAAAATGATGGTAACAACCTAGTGCCCATCAACAGAAGAATGGATAACCAAACTATGGTACATACATACAATGGAATACTATTCAATCCTAAAGAATAACGTAGAATTTGCAAAACACTCCATAACATGGATGAACTCGGAGGAGATTATGCTAAGTGAAATAAGTCAATCACAGAGGACAAATATTGTGTTAGTCCGTTGTAAAAAGTCAAGGAAAGATTTATGTATGGAAGGAAACTTTCTTTGCTGGTACGAGGGGAGGGGAGGAAACACTGCTAGACAGGTAGAGACAAGTATTGATTTGGATGAAGGGAAGGGAAATGTACCTAATGTGAGTGATCCACATGGTGGCATTGAGGAAGATGAAGATGTAGAGAGATGCATGGGAGGTCCAGACAACAAAGATGAACCCTTCTGCACATAGTGTGCTGCTTTGTCAGTGATGGTAAACATTGACCTTCTGGGGGATAGACGAGTAGACAGGCTAAATGATCAGGTATGTCTGTGCAGGGGGGAGTGTGCCCATGAGCATGTATAGGGTTGGCAGACAATGTTTCTACAAATGTATTTGTATGTTCTGTAAGAATGTCCAGGTATATAGAAGAGCTGACAAAGGACAAGGCTGCAGTCACTTCTTGACCACAGCCAGCTACCCAGAGGGAATGAGCAGTTGGACCTGTGGGGTCAGGACCATGGTTACAGGGGACATCAAGCTCAATTGGCATAACATACTACCCAAAAACATTGTTCCACATCCTACTTTGGCGAGTAGCAACTGGGATCTTAAAAGCTTGCAAGTGGCTATCTAGATGCAACAATGGGTCTTTCCTTATCCAGAGCAAAGAAGAATGAAGAATATCAAAGATGAATGGAAATAATTAGTCCAAGTGACTGGTACATCATGCGATCCTCAGCCTATACGACTATGAGACGAGAAGAACTAGATGGTGCTCAGTTACCACTGTGAACGACTTAGAGGGGGTCTATGAGAAGGAGATCCTGGATAAAGTGGGAGAACAATGTGGAACAAAACTCAAAATCATTTAAAAAAAAAAAAAAAAGACCAGATTTTCTGGTCTGTTGGAGCCTGGTGGAACCCCTGAGACTGGCCCTTAGCTGATCTTCAGGTCTGGAATTTAACCCACTCCTGTGGTCTCCAGCCAAATGAAAGACAGGCATATGAGCTGAACATTACATTAGGCAGATACACCCCTTGGAGAGATCAGTCGTGGGAGAACAGAAGGTCTATGCATGCATAGAGAGACAGGTCCTGTGGCAGGAGGACATGGGAGGGAAGAGGTGGCTATGGGGAAGAAGTGGGAGGATAGCTGCTGCCTTGTGGGAGATTACAGTCAATGTCATGAGAGAAAGTGTATGTGAACTGCTGTATGGAAGATGAATTTTCTCTGTAAACTTTCACCAAATCACAATAAAAATAAAATAAAATAAAATAAAATAAAAGCCAGCCAGAAATCTCCTGCCAGCAACTCTCTCTGGAATATCATTGATGTGCTCAATGGAATACTTAAGTTGCAAGTAACAATTTCTATTGTTCTGAGTTGCCATGATTCCCCTTTCACTGAACAAACAAACAAACAAAAGAAAAAGATTAAATACAGCCAGAAAAACCCTATGGAGAAGTTCTCTTTAACACATAGGATCTGTATGAATTGAAATCGACTGGACTTTAAAAAAAAAAAAAAAATTATCTACCATGTAGGTTATGCTGATATTGCATGGTCTTGAGGATGCAAAAGTGTCTGCAGCAGAGATGCTGCCCTAATTTTGAGGCTTCTACCCTCATAGGGGACAAATGTGTTCATCAGCACAGGGAGGAGGGGGCCCTTACCTCTGCCTGGTTAGGTTGGGAAATGGGTCCTGGAGGAGCAGCAAGACATGAGGGAGGTTGAGGGGGCAATCAGGAGGGGAACACCAAGCTAGGCAATAGGAAAAGTATGTACAAGAGCAGGGAGAAAGTTGTTTTCAATTACATAGTCCTGTAACGTTCTCTCCATTAAGGCAGGCTGTTGTTGTTATGTGCCGTCGAATGGGACCCGACTCATAGCGACCCCTCCTTGGGTCTGCCCAACCGTCCTTCTGAGGAGTGGCTGGTGGGTTTGAACCGCCAGCCTTCTGGTTAGCAGTCAAGTGCCTTAAGCACTACACCACCAGAGCTCCTCTTTATAAGCACGTTTAAATCCCAAGTTTGAATAAACATAAACAAACTTGAATGTAGTTTGGCATCCCTCATAGGTTTGGTGGAGGGTTCCGAAAACCCTTGGCCAGCCTGTCCCGTGGTGAGGACACACTGGTCTGCACCTCTCGCTTGTAACGCGGATGCGCTCGTCGCTGGACGACTGCTGTTCGTCTTCTTTCTCCTGGAAATGCTCCTGCACGCAGTGCTCCTCAAACTCATGCAGCCGCTTCAGCTCCTCTTCACTCAGAAACAGCTCTGTTTAACGGGAGGAGTGTTTGTCATGTGAACAAAAACAAAAGATATTTGGGAAGAATCCATTCAGTCTTGTTATTGCAAATTTCACAGCCTAACTTACAGAAAGGTCCCTACGTGGCAAACGGTTTGTGCTGGACTGCTAACCCAAAGTTGTTGGTTCCAATCCACCTAGCAGTACCTTGGAAGAAAAGTCCTGGTGATCTGCTTCCATAAGAGTACAGCCAAGAAAACCTTTTGGAGTAGTTCTACTCTGTGACATACAGATTGCCTTGAATTGGAGTTGACTCGATGGCAACTAACAACAACAATCTCAAGCGAAGCAGATTTCTAGACCCTTTTCTTCCTTGGTACCCTGGGTGATTTCCAATCGTCAACCTCTAGGTTAACAGTCAAGTGCAAACAGTTTTCCTCACCTAGGGGCCTTCAGTAATCTAAATTACTCATAATTAACAAAACCCAAATAAAATAGACACAAAATGAAATGTGTTCTGAAAAGAACAGCAATTAGGCTAGAGTGTTGTGTTTTCACATTTAAGTAGTTTAGTGAGAGTCAGTTGGAATTCTAGAAATTAGCTCAGGATGCAAATGAAGGGGTCTTGCACATACTCAATCCATGATCCTGTTCTTCTTGGTCCCCTTCTCTTTTTTTCCTGCAGCGACCACTAAGACGCATAATGATGATGTAGATGTGGCTTAAAATGATCATTGGTGGTGGTAAAACTGGCCGGTCATGAAATGTCATAATCAGCTGGTACCTCTGGAATTTCCACACTTGATTGGATATTGATTTTACTTCAAAGAAGGTATTGCTTTTAAAAGAAGACATTTTTACAGTTATTTATATGCTTGCTTTTTTTTTTTTTTAAATTAAATTGTAATTTCCCAGAAGAATCAGAAAATATAAAGATGTCTTTTAATGCCAGTTAGGACTGATTTACGGATTACTCATTTTCTCTGTTTGTCTATCAATGTGGATTATCTATGCTTAAGGACATAACTAAAAATTAAGTAGATAGACAGCTTTCTTGAAAAACCACACCACAGAGGCGGGGCAAGATGGCGGACTAGGCAGAAGGATTGCACAGACCCTCTTCAACAAAGAAAAGGGAAACCAATTAATACAGACACAGAAGATAATCTTGGGCCCCTGAGCCTTGAAGGAAAGGATGCAGATTTGGACTAAACCCCAACTAGCAGAAGAATTTGCGTGAAAATACCAAAAAAAAGGAGACCTAC
>NW_006921843.1:4441940-4454812 GCF_000298275.1 Orycteropus afer afer | reverse complement strand
AAAAGAAAAAAAAAAACCACACCACAATCTACAATTCATGTGCATAGGAAATTTTATTTCATATACTTTAATGTATGAGTGGGAGCTCTGGTAGCGTAGTGCCTAAGGCACTTGACTGCTAACCAGAAGGGTGGCGGTTCAAACCCTCCTGCCACTCCTCGGAAAGAAGATAGGGCAGTCTATTTCTGTAGTGATACTGCCTTGGAAACCCAAGGAGGGGTCGCTATGAGTCGGGTCTGACTCGATGGCACACAACAACAACAACAACAATGTATGAGCTATTTAACTAAGTCTTCTGATGTATTTAAACTTTCAGTTCAATTAAACATCCAGGTGACTACGTTTTTGTCACTGATTTGATTAATTATTAAGCTGATTTGATCAAAGGTGCATTATTTTGGACTTTGGGTAGGTATACACTTTGCCTTATTTTAGCTTCCAATAGGAGGCAGAAAGTGCAATATAGTTAAAAGCTGATAATCCTGATCAAGCTTGTTGTATACTGACACTAACCCAAAACCTAACTATTGTGATCAGATCAATTCTGACTCACAGTGACCCTGTAGGACAGAGTAGAAATGTCCCATAGAGTTTCTAAGGCTGCAATATTTACAGGAGCAGACATCTTCCTGTGGACTGGCTGGTGGGTTCAAACTGTTGACCTTCTGGTTAGCAGCTGAGCACTTAACTACTGCCACTAGAGCTCCTTATACTGACACTTGGGACCTTAAAAAAACCAGTTAACCAGGAGTTTGTATCAGATTTTCTTCAATGTATGTTTAGCTCTAAGAGCGTATATTTTCATGAAGGATTTTTCCTTTATGCTTTTCATCTTAGAGGATAGTATTTTTCTTTCCCAGGATTTACTAAGCATGGTCATACCCAACAAATCATGCCAAATTTTATAAGAAACTTGATTTAACAATTCAATCTATTTCTTTCCCAGGACATTTTCTCTTCTATTCTATCCATCATAAGAAAAAGATTTTGCATAATATCACAGTAATTGTAACAGCTTATGAAATTGATATTGCTCTTTGTTCCTCTGAAAATGAATTTAAAGCATAACTACTTCAGGAGACTTTCAACTAAGAAAATATTTTCATGAAATTAAGATGTATGCCAAAGTGTTGAAATACTAACCAAAGATGAAATTTAAATTTATTTAAGTGTCAACTGATGTTTTATGAATACTTTAAAGCTGATTCATTTGTGGTTGAACAAAAAAGACTGCAAAATTTCTATCCATTAAAAAGCCTTGGTAAAATGTTGTGCAAATACATGGTAATGTGGGATATTTCTGAGATTAACTTGACAAGCTGTGAAGCAATAATAATAAGCCCATGATTATCAGGTCTGGCACATACTTGAAAACAGCGATCAGCAGGTTCACTAGTAGGATGTTGGCCACTAGCAGGTAGCATGCCATTATGGCTGGTGTCAGCCAAGCACCTGGGATACAGGGTGGGAGCCTCTTGCCATCTTCATCATACAGGTTTTCACCACAAGGAGCTGGAACGAAAACTTTGTTTTTGTGGCTTAAGCAACAAGTAATTGTTACATATATTATTAAATTACCTATTTATTTTATGATACGATTTTTTTCTGATTTCCCAAGCAATAAATTTCTGTGTGAAAATATCAACTTATGCAAAAAAAGAAGCTAAGAAAGTTACTACTGCACTCAGGGTTAGTTGTTCTTAATTTGTCATATTTGCATTTCCCCACTTGTTCGTTTTGTGCATGTGTGTTGTTTTCTTTCTTTCTTTTTTTTCTTTAATTTTTTTTTTTTTTTTTTTTTTTTTTTTTTTTGAACATTTTATTGTGTTTTAGGTGAAAGTTTGAGCTCTGGTAGCATAATGCCTAAGGCACTTGACTGCTAACCAGAAGGTTGGTGGTTCAAACCCACCAGCCACTCCTCGGAAGGAAGGTTGGGCAATCCTACTTCCATAGTGATACTGCCTCGGAAAGGAGGGGTCGATATGAGTCGGCCCAACTCCACGGCAAATAACAACATAACAACAACAACAGGTGAAAGTTTACATAGCAAATTAGTTTCTTATTCAACGATTTATATGTAAATTGTTCCTTGACTTTGGTTGCTATCCCTGCAATGTGTCAGCCCTCTCCCCATTTCCACCCTGCTTTCCCCTTTCTATGTTTCCAGTTTCCCTGCTCTTCCTTGCCTTCTCATCTTTACTTCTGGGCAAATGTTGCCCGTTTGTTCTCATATAGTTGATAGTTCTAAGAAGCACATTCTTGACTGGTGTTATCATTTATTTTCTATTACAACTTATTATTTGGCTGAAAAGTGACTTCTGGAAGTGGCTTCAATTTCAAGTTAAAAAGGTTTCTTAGGGTAAAAGCCTTGAGGGTTCCTCCAGTCTGGTATATCTGGCCTTTTTTTTTTTTTTCCCAATGACTGTTTTGTTCTACATTTTTCTCCTGTTCTAACTGGGTGTCCCTGGTCAGAGCGATTAGTAGTAATAGCCAGGTACCATCTAGTCCTTCTGTCTCAGGCTAGAGGAGTCTGTGGTTCATATGGGCCATTAGTCCTGCAGCCTAATTGCTTCTGTGAGGCTTTTGTTTTCTTTTGCTCCAGATGTTGTTGTTGTTGTAGCGACCCCTCCTTGGGTTTCCGAGGCAGTATCACTATGGAAGTAGGATTGCCCAACCGTCCTTCCGAGGAGTTGCTCCAGATGAGAGGAGACCAATTCTTGTATCTTGTAAGATTTTAAGACCCCAGATGCTACTCACCAAACTAAGATGTAGAACATTTTCTTTATGAACTATGTTATGCCAATTGACCTAGATGTCCCCCGAGATTATGGTCCTTGGCCTTCCAGGCCAAAAACTGACTTCCCCTGTATTGTGAATGTGAATTGGCTTTCCCTTCAATGGAATTAACACTCACCTACTATGTAGTAAGTAATTCTCCCTCTTTTCCCCTCTTATCCCTGGCAGCCATCAAAGAATGTTGTTTTCTGTGTGTAAACCTAGTCTTTTTATAAAAGTGGTAGCATACAGTATTTGTCCTTTTGTGATTGATTATTTAATTCAGCATAATGTCCTCCAGATTCATCTATGTCACAAGATGTTTTGTGGACTAATTCTTTATTGTTGAATAGTATTCTATTGTGTGTATGCATCACATTTTGTTTATCCATTCATCCATTATTAACGTACACTTAGGTTGTTTCTATCTTTTTGCTATTGTGAATAATGCTCCAGTGAACATGAGTGTGCATATGTTTATTTATGTCATTGCTCTTATATCTGTAGGATATATGCCTGTTGTTGTTGTTGTTATGTGCCATCGAGTCGGACCTGCCTCATAGCGACCCCTTCTTGGGTTTCCGAGGCAGTATTACTATGGAAGTAGATTGCCCCATCTTCCTTCCAAGGAGTGGCTGGTGGGGTTGAACTGCCAGCATACTTAGGAGTGGTATTACTGAGTCATATGGTGTTTTTATTTCTAGCTTTTTGAGGAAGCGCCATACCATTTTCCACAGTTGTTGTACCATGTTATAGTATCACCAGCAGTATATAAGAGTTCTAATCTCCCCACAACCTCACTAGATTTGTTGTTTTCTGCTTTGTTGATCAATGCCATTTTTGCAGGGGTGAGATGGCATTGTATTACAGTTTTGATTTGCATCTCTAATGTCTAATGATCACTAGTATCTCCTCATGTGCTTGTTAGATGTTGAATGTCTTCTTTGGTAAAGTATCTGTTTATGTCCTTTGCCTATTTTTTGATTGGATTGTTTGTCTTTTTGTTGCTGAGGTATTGAAGTTTTCTATGTATTTTAGAGATTAGACTCTCCTCAGATATCATTGACCATTTTTTTTTTCTCCCCAGTCTGTAGGTTCTCATTTAACTCTCTCCATTTTTGTTTATTTATATTGTGCTTTAGGTGTAAATTATAAAGCAAATTTGTTTTGCATTCAATAGTTCATGCACATTTGATTTCACACTCT
Organism: Orycteropus afer afer; assembly: GCF_000298275.1. Classification (NCBI taxonomy): domain Eukaryota; kingdom Metazoa; phylum Chordata; class Mammalia; order Tubulidentata; family Orycteropodidae; genus Orycteropus; species Orycteropus afer. The sequence goes on along the minus strand of NW_006921843.1, from coordinate 4,450,831 downwards.
GGTTACCATCCCAGCCATAAAAAACTCTCTTACCCTCTCCTCCCTGTGCTCTTCATAACTATGCATTCCTGTCTGTCCTTCTTTTGCTCTGTGTGAATGCTGTCCCTCTGGTGTCTCATGGCTGAGTGATCTCAGGGGTGCATTCCCCTAGATTAGGTGAGTGCATCGCCCTGGGGTAGGTGTTCTGCATGTAGGTCTTTCTACTATTGGGTTGAGCCAATCCATGGAAGTGAGTCCATTTCTAGGCCCAAAGGGTAACCCGGGGCAATAGTCTCAGGGTTTCACCAGTCTCTGTCCGACCAGTAATTCTGGTCATTTTTGTAATTTTCGAATTTTGTTCCACATTTTTCCTCCCACTCTATCCGGGATCTCCCATTTTGATCCCTTTCCAAGTGGTTGACATTGGTAGCCAGGCACCAACCATTTAGTTCTTCTGGTGTCAGGGTCATGAAGGCCTAGGTCCTCATGGTCCATCTTATCCTTGAACTAATTGTTTCCAGATACCTTGGATTTTCTTCACTCTTCTTTGCTTCAGAGGAAAGGAGTCCAATAGTTGTATCTTAGATTGCCACTCGAAAGCTTTTAAGACTCCAGTTGCTACTCACCAAAGCAGCTGGTAGAACAAGACTTTTATGTACTATGTTTGGTGATGTGGTGTCTAAGGCATTTGACCGCTAACCAGAAGGCTGGTGGTTCAAATCCACCAGCCATTCCTTGGAAAGAAGATTGAGCTATCTCTACTTCTGTGGAGATACTGCCTCAGAAACCCAAGGAGGGGTCAACGGCAGTGAGTTTATGTTGTGCCAATTGAGCTTGATGTCTCCCAAGACCATGGTCCTGTGTCTGCAGGCCCCATGATTCTTTCTCTCAGGGTGTTTGGTTGTCTCTGAGAAGTTACCCCAACTCTGTCTTCTGTAATGTATGTGGCTAATTTTGTAGCTTGGTAAACTCTTGTGATGAACATAAATAATAAATTTTTAGGAGGTTAGAGTTGTCTAGTTTATCTTCTGCTGTTTGTATATTTTTAGTTATGTTTTGTGTGTATTTATGTCATAAATTAGGCCCCCAGCTTAGTTTTTATGCTATCTCCTCAAACCAAACAAAACCAAACTCCCTACCATTGAGTCAGATCTGCCTCATAGTGACCCCTCCTTGGGTTTCTGAAGTAGTATCACTACGGAAGTAGATTGCCCTATCTTCCTAGGAACTTTATAATTTAAGGTTTAATATTTAAGTCTTTGATCACTTTGAGTTAGTTTTTGTGTATAGTGTCATTGTATTTTCATATACAGAAGTTCTTAAATTTTATGCTGACAAATCTATCTCTATGGTTTCTTCCTTTATTGTTTCTATTAGAAACTTATTGTGGCTTCTAATTATTTAACACTTGCTTGTTTTCTTGGTTTTATTTATACATTAACTTTGAAAATAATTTTGTAACATAGTGTGTGGTAGAGATCAAACTTCCCTCTTCCCCTCAATCAGTTCTCTTCTGGTGTCATTAAAAAAAAAAAAAAAATTCCTTTCTCTAATCATCTGAAATGGCACCTTTATCATATAGAAGAAAAAAATAGGATGATTTCCAACAGTGGTTAGTGAAGTAATCTTCATGAATTTATATCTGCTTACTTTTTTTATAAGTTTAAAAAAGTATTGGCACCACTACATGAAAACATTGTTCTGCATCCTACTTTGGTGAGTAGCAACTGGGGTCTTAAAAGCTTGCAAGTGGCCATCTAGATGCAACAATGGGTCTTTCCTCTCCTGGAGCAAAGAAGAATGAAGAAAATCAAAGACACATGGATACAATTAGTCCAAGAGACTTATGGACCATGCAAACCTCAGCCTATATGACCAGAAGACCAGAAGACCAGAGACCAGAAGAACTTGATGGTGTCTGGCTACCACTGTCAACCACTTGGAAAGAGATCAGTGCAGGAGATACTGGACAGAGTGAGAGAACAATGTGGAACAATACTCAAAATCATAAAAAAAAAAAGGCCAAGCTTACTGGTCTGATAGAGCCTGGTGAGACCCTGAAGACTATGGCCTTTGGATACCTATCAGGCCTGGAATTGAACTCACTTCCATGGCTTCCAGCCAAACAATAGACAGGCATATAGGGTGAACATTTATACCAGGTAGATACACTCCTGAGAATGATCAATCGTGGGGGAACAGAAGCATAGTATTTGCACAGGGCGTGTATTTACTCAGGGGGCAAGAATGCATAGGGAAGAAGGACACATGGAAGGGGTACCTACAGGGAGGAAATGGGAAGAGAGCTATTACATTGTGGGCATTGTGGTCAATGTCATGAAACTATGTGCATGAACTACTATGGAAAATTAATTTGCTCTGTAAACTTTCACCCAAATCACAATATATATTAAAATAATAATAACAATAAAGTATTGGTACCAGAAAAGAAGAGAGGGATTTGAAACTTGTATACGATGATTAGTAATTGGCTAAGGAAAGGCTAATTAATAAACATGTTTCCCAACCAGAATTATCAATTCCATGTCAACTTACGATTAATTTCCATAGCGTAGACTATACATCAATTGAAAAGCAGGATTTTGTTTTGTTTTGTTTTCAGTTGTGACAGGAGGGGAAGAAAGAAAAAAAGATGACAGTTAAGAAGAAAGTAAAACAAGTGAGTTAACAACACAAGAAATGTTTTACTGGCAAGAAATGCAAAGATTTCAAACCTCAGAATTATAGACTTAAGCTTAGAAATAGTGATCTATTTGGGAGAATTGTACACATTAATTTTAGGAAAATATGTTTTACATGAATATTTATTTCACCATATGTTGTAGGCAATAGCAAAATCTCAGTTTAAAAAATTTCATGAAAAATACATAATGCTACTGGCAGATGATCATTTTAACTTACAGGTTAACCCATTGAAAAGCATTCCATATGTTCCAACCCAAGCACATCATAAACACAAAAGATATGAAATTACTATGCAATAATCAGATCTAATTGGAAAACACATTTAATGGTGTTGCCGAACATAGTTTAGCCTCAAGTCTACTTGTTTACCTATCTTCTATCATTACTGGATTTAATAATAATTATAAAAATTACAGTTTATATTGGAGTCGAAGCTCTTAGCATGCATTTTTGTTTTACCTAAGCTGATACTCTTTTGAAATTAAATTAGATTTTTATGTTCTGGCTTACCAAGCTACAAACAAATCTAGTACAATTTGTGGTCAAAACTCAAACTCACTGCCATCAAGTTGATTCTGACTCATAGTGACTTGCATTGTTTCTTTACAGAAGCAGACTACCTCATCTTTCTTCTGCAGAGCAGCTGTTGGGTTTGAACCACCAACCTTTTGGTTTGCAGTCAAATGCTTTAGCGACTACACCACCAGAGCTCCTTCATTTGTGGTACTTGTAATAATAATATGTTCACATTGCATTATAAAGACTAGAAAGGAGGTATTGTATGAACTACTTATCAGTCTAACCTAGTGAGAGTATATATACTTCCAACCCTGAGTTCCACATGACAGGAGGATGTTCAAAACCTTCTGTTCTCAAATAGCAGAACACAGGCAGCAGCAGACACACTATTGTACATTATGCTTTATGTGAAAGTATGAAAACATGAATGGAAATGTTGGTACTGATATGAAAATGAGACCAAAGCACCTCATTCATTGGTGGTGCATTGGCTGTCCCCAGTGAAACAGGTAGAGGAACACTGAGCTTCACTTCCCTCCAACACAAATTATCATAATTTACTAGCTCAGTCTGAGTAGAGCTGAGGTCTGCATTTTCAAGAAATCCATGACAGGATTACAACTCATTTCCTTGTCTAGCATCTAGATTATTGTTGATAATAAAAATAGCTCTGGTGGTGTAGTGCCAAGGCATTTGACTGCTAACCAGAAGGTTGGTGGTTCAAACCCACCAGCCACTCCTCAGAAGGAAGGTTGGGCAATCTACTTCTGTAGTGATACTGAAACATCAACATCTTGTAATCTACACTTATTTCTTCATAAAGTAATTGGATGCCTTGTGACGATGAAAAATATTTTATTTCCAAATTAACACAAATAATAACTTCAAACCCACTACCATCGAGTCGATTCTGACTCATAGGGACCCTATAGGACAGAGTAGAATTGTCCCATAGAGTTTCTAAGGCTGTAAATCTTTATGGAAGCAGATTGCCTCATCTTTCTCCTGTGGAGTGGCTGGTGAGCTTGAACTACCAACCTTTTGGTTAGCAGCCAAATGCCTTAACCACTGCACCACCAGAGCTCCTAATTAACACATACTTATCCATTAATTTGGAACTGATCATCTGCTTCAGAAGCAGGGAAGAGAATCTTACTATGAATTCTATTCTTACGGTCTATCTGGTCTGCAAACACCTCTCCGTAGATCATCCAGTAGGGCATATAGAAGATGTTTCGGGCCAGTCTCCAAGAAGGTTCCTCATCTGGGTGCAGAATGGCTTGACGGGCTACTCCAAAACTCATCAGCACAACCAGCATGATGACCACAAAATATAGCATGTCGATCATCTGAACAGAGAGAACACATGCTTCTTTTACTGTCTTGACTCATGGGCCAAGATAACTCTGGTCCATTATATTGCTCTCACAAGTGCTTGATTAGGATGATGAAAGCATATTTTCCTTCTCTCAATGCTATCCAGGGGCTACTCCATGCAATGCAAAGGCTTACTCTAGAACATTGATATCATCTACTACTCACAGTCCTTCTTGCTTCTCCTCTTCTGTTGCCCATAAATAAATGTATAGTTGCACATGGAGAAAGGGAAGAATTATGAGAAAAGATATAGTTTGTATGGGAAGCTGAGGAACAATAAGAGGAAATACCTAAAATGGTAAAAAGATGATAAATTGAGAGCATACACCGATACTTATTCATTCAGTATACAAATGCTGAGCAATGGTTATAGTGATCAATGATCTGTGTACTGTGGGTACCGGACTGGTAAAATTTCTAATTTTGGACATCTCTGAAGAATGAGGATCTTTGCTGGAATAAGCTAAACTATCTCCTTTAGCTGTAAGCTACTTGCTTTAAAGAGTTTTTCCTAAATTTAGGACTTTTTTCTTTCTTCTGGGACCAAGCCTAACACAGGCTATTTTAGGTAATGTAATGATATTCCATTCTTAATTTTTAGTTTCATATTCTATACCCTGCTCTGGAGTAAACTTTGGCATGGATTTATCTTGACTTAATCACACAGTATAGATTTATCTCGGCATACTTACACAGATAATTCTAATTACCTGTGCCCTCTCTAGGTCAGAGGACAGGTGCTGAAGATTGTCTAGAATACATGTAGGGGAATGAACCAAGGCACCCTCTGCCTCTGGGTGCTACCACATGTTTGAAAATTGTCAGTCAGATTAGCACCATATAAACATTCTGAAATGGATGTAACCTCATAGAACCTCAAAACCAAGTCCCCTTATTAAGGAATGCTGAAAACTGTTTCTACTCATAAAGAGTAGAATAACTATTTTGAGATACCTGCTTTGCTGTTCCACTACTCATCGGGCAGTTTGTCATACTGTCTTGGCTTACATGTTGTTGTGGTGTTGGAAGCTATGCCACTGATAATTCAAAAGCCAGCAAGATTATCCAAGTTGGACAGATTTCAGTGGCGCTTCCAGATTAAGACAGACTAGGAAGAAGGATGAAGCCAGCTCCACTTCTGAAAACATAGGCCACTGAAAACCTTATGAATAAGCAGGGAATTAATGCCTGATATAGTGCTGGAAGATGAGCTTCTCAGATTGAAAGTTACTCAAAATACGACTGGAGAAAAGGAAAGTTGACCTTAATGACATGGATGGGGTAAAGCTTTTGGAACCTTCAATTGCTGAGGTGGCACAACTCAAAATGAGAAGAAATAGCTTCAAAAGTCCATTAATAATTGGAACATGGGAAGTATGATGTATAAATCTAGGAGAATTGGAAGTTGTAAAAAATGAAGTGGAATGCATAAAAATGGATATCCTAACCATTGAAGCACTGAAATTGACTGGTATTGGCCATTTGAATCAGACAATCCCACGCTTTACTATGCCAGGAATGACAAATCGAAGAGGAAAGGCATTGAATTCATTGCCAAAAAGAACATTTCAAGATTTATCCTGAAGTACAATGCTGTCAGTGACAGGATAGTATTCACATGCCTACAAGGAAGACTAGTTAATATTCCTATTATTAAAATTTATGCACCAACCACTAAAGCCAAAGATGAAGAAATTGAAGATTTTTATCAACTTCTGCAGTCTGAAATTGATGAAACATACAATCAAGATGTATCAATAATCACTAGAGATTGGAATGCAAAAGTTGGAAACAAAGAAGAATCCCTGGTAGTGGGAAAATACAGCCTTGGTGATAGAAATGATGCTGGAGATCACATGATAGAACTTTGCAAGACCAATGACTTATGCATTGCATTTTCAACATTTTTTCAACAGCATAAGTGGCAACTATACATGTGGACCTCAGCAGATGGAATACACAGGAATCAAATTGACTAGATCTGTGGAAAGAGAAAATGGAGACGCTCAATATGAACAGTCAAAACAAGGCTGGGGTCAATTGTGGAACAGACCAGTAATTACTCATGTGCAAGCTTAAGCTGAAGCTGAAGAAAATTAAAACAGCTCCACAAGAGCCAAAATATAACCTAACAAAAGGCTATATCCCACCTCAATTTATAGACCACCTCAAGAATACATCTGACACATTAAACACCAAAGACTGACGACTAGATGAATTGTAGGATGACATCAAGGACATCATGCATGAAGAAATCAAAAGGCCATTAAAAATACAGGAAAGGAAGAAAAGACCAAAATGAATGTCAGGAGAGACTCTGAAGCTTGCTCTTGAATGGACAGTAGCTAAAACAAATAAAAGAAATGAAGTAAAAGACTGGAAAAGAAGATTCCAGAGAGCATCTCAAGAAGACAAAGTAAAATATTATAATGAAATGTGCAAAGACATGGAGTTAGAAACTCAAAAGGGGAGAACACACTCAGCATTACTCAAGCCAAAAGAACTGAAGCAAAAATGCACACCTCAAGTTGCAATACTCAAGGATTCTATGAGCAAAATATTGAATGATGCAGAAAGCATGAAAAGAAGATGGAAGGAATACACAGAGTCACTGGAACAAAAAGAATTGGTTGACATTCAACCATTCACATGGTAACATATAATCAACAGCTGATCAATTGAAGAAATCCAGGCTGCACTGAAGGAATTGGCCAAAACACGGCTCTAGGAATTGACAGAACACCCGTTGAGATATTTCAACAAACATATGCAGCACTGGAGACACTCACTTGTTTATATCAAGAAATTTGGAAGATAGCTACTTGGATAACCAACTGGAAGAGATCCATATTTGTGCCCATTCCAAAGAAAGATCCAACAGAGTGTGGAATTATCGAACAATATCATTAATATCACACCAAGTAAAATTTTGCTGAAGATAATTAAAAAACAGTTACAGCAGTATATTGACAGAGAACTGCCAGAAATTCTAGCTGGATTCAGAAGATCCAGATTCAGAAGATGAGCAACAAGGGATTTATTGCTGCTGTCAGATGGATCTTGGCTGAAAACAAAGAATACCAGAAAGATGTTTACCTCTGTTTTATTGACTATGCAAAGGCATTTGACTGTGTGGATCATAACTTATTATGGATAACATTTCAAAGAATGGGAATTCCAGAACACTTAATTGTGTACATCAGGACCAAGAGGCAGTCATTAAAGCAGAACAAGGGGATATTGAATGGTTTATAGTCAGGAAAGGTATGGATCAGGAAAGGTATGTATCCTTTCACCATATTTATTAAATCTGTATGCTGAGAAAATAATCCAAGAAGCTAGAGCATATGAAGAAAATTTGGCATCAGGATCAGAGGAAGACTCATTAACAACCTGAGATATGCAGATGATACAACCATGATTGCTGAAAGTGAAGAAGACTTGAAACACTTACTGATGAAGATCAAAGACTACAGCCTTCAAGTATTGATTACACCTCAACATAAAGGAAATAAAAATCTTTACAACTGGACCAATAAGCACCATTATGATAAGTGAAGAAAAAATTGAAGTTGTCAGGGATTTAATTTTATTTGGATCCACAATCAATGCCTATGGAAGCAGCAGTCAAGAAATTAAATGACTTATTGCACTGGGAAAATCTGCTGCAAAAGACCTCTTTAAAGTGTTAAAGAGCAAAGATTCCACTATGAAGACTAAGGTATGCCTGACTCACCCACTGCCAAAACCCACCGCCATCAAGTCGATTCTGAGTTATAAGGAGCAACACAGACACAGAGAGAAGGAGCACATGCTGGGAAAGACAGAAATGCATGTGAAGGTCGCTAAGGAACTGAGAAGTGCCAGGGATACAGATGCTGAGGCTACACAAGATGAGACAAAGTTCTTCTTCCAGAGCTGACAGGAGAGTCTTCACTTATAGTTGTTGTCCTGAGTTTGGATTTCTATCCTCTTAAACTGTGAGAGAATAAATTTGAGTTATTTAAAGCCACCCATTTACAGTATTTCTGTTACAGCAGTTCTAAGACAGAAAGTACTATACTCATTGCCATTGAGTCAATTCCAACTCATAGGGACTCTGTAGGACAAGGTAGAACTGTCCCTTGGGTCTTTATGGAAGCAGAATGTCACATCTCTCTCTTGTGGAGCAGCTGATGAGTTCAAACTTCTAGCCTTTCAGTCAGCAGCTGGCACTTTAACAACTGCGCTACCAGGACCCCTCTAGAAAGTACTACAGATAATGATAGAGTACTCCATGGAATACACTCAGGAGCATATATATATATATA
>NW_006921843.1:4436134-4441395 GCF_000298275.1 Orycteropus afer afer | reverse complement strand
CTTTCCATACAGCAGTTCACATATACTTTGTCTCATGACATTGACTACAATTTACCACAATGCAACAGCTCCCCTCCCATTCCCTCCCCATAGTTACCTCTTCCCTGTGTCCTTCCCTCCATGAACTCCTGCCCCCTGAGCTGTCTCCCTGTACATACACAGCACTATTATTCTCCCATGATTATTTTCTCCAAGGAGTGTATCTACCTAATGTAAATGTTTACCTCATATGCCTGTCTTTTGGTTGGTTGGAAGCCACAGGAGTGGGTTCAATTCCAGAACTGAAGGCAGCTAGGGGCCACAGTCTCAGAGGTTCCATCAGTCTCTATCAGACTAATAAACCCGGTCATTTTTTTTTTTAATTAATGATTTTGAGTTTTGTTCCACATTATTCTCCCACTCTATCTAGGATCTCCTACATAGATCCCCCTGAGTGGTTGACAATGGTAGCCGGGCACCATCTAGTTCTTCTGGTCTCAGTTGTGTAGGCTGAGGATCGCATGGTGTACCAGCTGCTTGGACTGTTTCCATAAATCTTTGGTTTTCTTAATTTTTCTTTGCTCTGGACGAGGAGAGACCCATCGTTGGATCTAGATGGCTGCTTGCAAGCTTTTAAAATCCCAGTCACTACTCGCCAAAGTAGGAGGTGAAACAATGTTTTGTGTAGTATGTTATGCCAATTATCCCCTGCATAAGTGCTAATATTTTTGACTCCATATCTCCCTCCAGCTTCCACTCATTTCTCTGGTCCCCTTCACAGAGATTCTTCAGTAGAGTTTTTTTAGGCCCACAGATTTTAGTTTCTCTCTGCCATTCTCTCTGGAACCCAATCCAATCAATCTTTCTCCTTCCCTGCATCCCCATGAACCACCCTAAGCATGCTGGCTGATGAAGTACACATTGCAAGATGCAATGGGCCATTTTAGTCTCATCTCAGCTCAGTCTCTCAACAACATAGATTAGTGGATCACCATTTCCTTCTTGAAACAGTTTCTTCAGTGTCTTTCTACTTCCATTCTGTCTCCTAACCCCTCATCATACTCCTTTGCTGGATGTTGTTGTTGTTATGCGCTGTCGAGTCCGAGCCAACTCATAGCAACCCTTCCTTGGGTTTCTGAGGCGGTATCACTATGGAAGTAGATTGCCCTACCTTCCTTTCCAGCAGTGGCTGGTGGGTTTGAACCACCAGCCTTCTGGTTAGCAGTCAAGTGCCTTAGGATACTCCTCTCTTTTCTCCCTGTATAGATTGAAAGTTTGCCTGGACCTGGTTCTGAACCTCTTCTCATTGTCTCAACTCTCTGACAGCTATTTTCAACCTTGACTCCTCCCCTAGATCCCAGACCTTTTCTCTGTATTGCAAATGCCTGTTCTGAATCTCCACTTTGTGCGTAATACACATTTCAAACTTATGTCCAAAGGCAAACCCTCAGTTCCCCTCTCTAGACCTGTATCTTTCCATTTTCCTAACATGGACCCTCCACTCCTCCTATTATTTAGGCCAAAACTTTTAGAGCATCTTTGACTCCTCCTGTTCTCTCTCATCCTATGTCTGATCCATCATCATATATTACCAGTTATGGCTTCAATATATGCCTGGATCAACTGCTGGCTACAACTTCTACCACTACCACCTCAGACCCACCTCATTGGCCTCTGCTTCTACTCTTGTACCCCATGCAATACCAGTAACGCTTCTAAACATAAATCAGGGCACATCATGCCCTAGCCAAAATCCCTTGTGACTTTTCTTTGCACCCAGCATAATCTCAAATCTTCACTTTATCCAATACCCTGAGTGTCCCGCCCACAGCCTGAGCATCTGAAGATAATTAAAAAATGGTTGCAGCAATATCTTGACAGGGAACTTCCAGAAATGCAAGCTAGATTCAGAGGAGGACGTGGGATGAGGGATGTCATTGCTGATGTCAGATCGATCTTGTCTGAAAGCAAAGAATATCAGAAAGATGTTTACTTGTGTTTCATTGACTATGTAAAATCATCCAACTGTGTGGATCACAACAAATTATGGATAACATTGAGAAGAATGGGAATTGCAGAACACTTAATTGTGCTCATGAGGAACCTGTACATAGACTGGGAGGCTGTTGTTCAAACATACCAAGGGGATACCACATGGTTTAAAATCGGGAAGGTAGTGTGTCAGGTTTATATCCTTTCACCATACTTATTCAATCTGTATGCTGAGCAAATAATCCAAGAAGTTGGATTATATGAAGAGGAACGCAGCATCAGGATTGGAAGAAGGCTCATTAACAACGTGCGATATGCAGACGACATAACCTTGCTTGCTGAAAGTGGGGGTGAGTTGAAGCACTTAGTGATGAAGATTAAAGACTGTAGTCTGCAGTATGGATTACATCTCAACATAAAGAAAATGAAAATCCTCACAACTGGACCAATAAGAAACTTCATGAAAAATGGAGAAAATATTGAGATTGTTGAAGATTTCATATTGCTTGGTTCCACAATCAACACCAATGAAAGCAATAGTCAAGCAATCAGATGCCATATTGCACTGGGCAGATCTATTGCCGAAGACCTCTTTCAAGTGCTGAAGAACAAAGATGTCTCCTTGAAGACTAAAGTGTGTCTAACCCAAGCCATGTTATTTTCAATTGCCTCATGTGCATGTGAGAGCTGAACAATGAATAAGGAAAACTGAAGAAGAGTTGATGCTTTTGAGTTGTGGTGTTGGTGAAGAATACTGAAAATACCATGGATGGCCAGAAGAACTAACAAAGCTGGAATTCTCCTTGGAAATGAGAATGGTCAGACTTCATCTCAACTACTGGGTCATGTTCTCAGAAGGGACCATTCCCTGGAGAAGGAAATCATGCTTGGTAAAGTGGAGGGTCAACGAAAGAGGAGAAGGCCCTCAACGAGATGGATTGACACAGTGGTTGCAACAATGGGCTCAGGCATAGCAGTGAGTGTGAGGCTGGTGCAGGACCAGGCAGTATTTTGTTCTGTTGTACACAGGGTTGCTATGAGTCAGAGCCAACTCAATGACACCTAACAACAACAGCAACAACAACAACAACAACAACAACAACAGCTTCCTTTTCCATAGACTCCTCATACACGGTCCTCATAGGACATTTGCTCTTGTTGTTCTCTCTGCTTGGAATGTGTTCCATAGATATTCTGAAAGCTTGTCTTATTCCCTTCAGGTGACTTCACACATCATCATCTCTGAGAGGATTTCCAGAATATTCCATTGTCAAGATATGCCCTATTACTCTCTCTTCCCATTACTTCATTTTCTTCAGGGCACTTACCATTATCTGACACAATTTTATTGATTGTTTTTTTTATTCCTTCATTATTCATCTCCTCATAGGAGGTGAACTTCAAGGAGGCACAGATTTTGTCCTTTCTGATTCCATGGTGTCATCAGTGCCTTGAACAGAGCCTGACATAGAACAGACTCTCAGCCATCTGACAAATGTGTGAGTGATAGGGTGGCTTATTCTCAATATAATCTGCTGGATGGAATATTCTGTTGTCTTTATCAGTGAATTTCCAACCTTAAAACAGGAATCAATGTGTAAATGGCCTGGCCTCTCTCTCATCACTAGGTCTCATCTGAAGGCATCCCCTAATGCCAGAGTAAGAGCACACCTGTGGTGGTTAAGTTTGTGTGTCAACTTGGCTGAACCTGGTTGAGTGGCTGGGCAGCTGAATGTAGTTATTCCCCATGGCAAGACTGGTAATTAACTCCATGGTGGAATCTATTGGAGCAGCTGAGTAGCTGCTTTGGTTATGTGGTCTGCTTCCTGTATAGAAGAAACAGCTTTGGGAATGGTCTTTAGCTTATGGTACACTTGAACCCTGCATGTAGCCGTGTCGTTGTTCAGCAGCTTGCCATACTCTGCCGACCTTGGGACTTTGAATGGACTTGAATTAATGGCTTGCCATGTGGTTTGATAACATCGGGACTGTGCCTTTTTATTTGTCGACCTTGGTCTTGTCAGCCTCAGCAGCTAGCAGCTGAGTGAAGAAAAGCCTCTAGCTCCAGTGGGCTGGGAGTAGAAGGCAGAGCTGAAGCCCAAGGTTGAGGGGTTTTCATCCACCCCCTACAGCCTGGCACTTGGCACTTGGACTTCTACCCTCCAAACTGAGGATAAACTGTTTGTTCAAGCCATCCCATTTGTGGTATATTCTTGTCAAAGTGGCACTGTTGTTGTTGTTGTTATTTGCCGTCGAGTTGCTCCCGACTCATAGCGAGCCCTCCTTGGGTTTCCGAGGCAGTATCACTACGGAAGTAGGATTGCCCAACCTTCCTTCCGAGGAGTGGCTGGTGGGTTTGAACCGCCAGCCTTGTGGTTAGCAGTCAAGTGCCTTAGGCACTATGCTACCAGACCAAAACACCTCCTTAGTTGTGGCATTGGTCTGATACCACATCAGGAGCACTATGCCCTTTCCTGTCAGCAGCACCAGAGAAGGTGACAAAGAACATGCTTTGTGTGATAATTGAGGTTGTGTATCCAATTGGCTGGGCCATGATTCTAAGTGGCTTAGCAGTTATGATGCTGTCATTCCCATGATGAGATCTGATGTCATATAATCACCTCCATAATGAGATCTGCTATGAGAAGCCTATCAGTTGAAAGGGGGTTTATTTCTGGGTGTGGTCTGCTTCCAGTATATGTGGAAAAGCTCTCTGACTTTTTGCTTGATCTGGATTTTGCGTCTGGCTTATCATCATCTGACCTCTAATTCTTGGACTTGAAACAGAGGCCTGCCATATTGCCTGCCAATCTTAGGACTGTTGCTTTTGTAGTCTGTGAGCCAACAGCCTACAATTTTACCTGCTGATCTTAGATTTGCCAGCCTCTGAAGCCAGCAACCAGCTGTATTGCCTGCCTATTTTGGGTTCATCAGTCTCTGCAGGTATATGAGTCAGGAGAAGCCTCTGGGTTGACATCTGACCCATGGACTTGGGAATTGCCAGCTTCGACAATGCATGACCCATTTCCTTGAGATAACCTTCTATATATGTATATAATATATGTGTAATATATATATTTTTATAAATGTATATAGTTTATAAGGAGCTCTAGTAGCAGCACAGTGACTAAAGCATCTGACTGCTAACCAGAAGGTTGGTGGTTCAAACCCACCAGCCACTCTGTGGAAGCAAGACTGGGCAATCTACTTCCATAAAGATTTACCACCACAGAAACCCAGTGGGAGTCGCTATGAGTTGGAATTTACTTGATGATGGTGGGTTTGTTTTT